>NC_142157.1:29521706-29823831 GCF_024610735.1 Ursus americanus | reverse complement strand
TGCTTTCTGTTTGTCTGTTTGTGGGAGTAATTGTTTCACACTCCGTGAACCACAAATGAGCTTGTGTTTGTGTAAGAACTTTTCAGAGGACACAGGGGCGTTATTCCTACTTCATGTGTCAGGGGACGAGGGTTCCTGCGCGCGGGGAGCTGCGTGCACGTACGTGTGCCCGTGCGCCCGGGGCTGCGCGCGCACGTCGGCGCCCATGCTCGCGGGGTCCTGCACGCAGCGCTGCTCTCCCGCTGCTGGTAACCGCCTCTGTGGGGCAAAACCAGCCTCGCGGAATGACGTCAGCGGATCACCTGTGCCCCTTCCCTACTCGGGTGTTCTCTACATGGACCCGCTTTTAACACGGACCCCGTCACTACCCTCTGCCATTTCAGATGGGCCAGATCTGGCCACGTTCTCATACTACCTTTGATCACGGTACCCAACGTCAGATGGTGACCGTCCCCAAGCAACGGGAGGAAAGCCGCGCCTGGAATCCTCGACGGCGTCTGGGAGACTGCAGAAACCACGACAGAACACTCCGAATGAAGACACCTCAGTTCTTACTCCACACCCACTCGTGCGAAGTGTAAAAAGCGTGGATCTTTGTTTCCACGTGAACACGAGGGGGGCAAAGCACTCTGAGAGTCACTCACGGCGAAAAGGAACAACTACAAGAGAGGTCTGCGAACTTGTTCTGTAAAAGGTCAGATAATAAAGATTTTCAGCCTTGGGGTCTGTAGGATGATCTCTTGCCACAACTCATCTCCGCAGCTGTAGCCGAAAGCACCCATAAACAATAGTTCCCAGAATGAGTGGGTGTGGCCTGTGTTCTAATAAAACTTTATTTATAAAGTCAGGCAGCAGGCGACTGGGCCCCGAGGGCCGCAGTTTGCCAACTTCCAACCTAAAGTGAGGTTCTTTAGAATTTTTCGTGTGGGTAGCAGATAGGACAGATAGGAAAGCCACTTCACAGAATAATATGTTTTCTAGCAAAGTTTTCTAGTAATCTGGAGTGCACTGTTTAAGAGGCATGTGGAAGGGTTTCTCTCCTAAACTACTTTAAAATAATTTTCCTATGTTATTTTAAATTATCCAGACAAACCCCCATTCTGGACGACCTCATCCCCCTGAGAACTGGGGAAGGAGATTCACATTCTATGTATTTATGGGCACGAGGTCTTTCTAGGCCTTCGTGAAAGACCCGAAGTAGTACTGAAAAAAGTTGTGTTTGTTTATTTTAATTTAGGTCATTAAGAGGTTATGAGGTTAACCTAGACCTCTTTTTCAGATGTTGACAAACACTGATTTGCATAATTAATTCCCTCTTTCTCACCTCCCCATCTCAGCACGGGAGACACACACACACACACACACACACACACACACACGCTTCAGTACCCAATGCATTGGTGTGTAAATAGATGTTCAGAAACAGGCCAGCTTCCCACTTTAGCATGGCTGGAATCTTTTTCTTTGAGAAGCCATTTGCAAAGCTCATTTGTGTCTTTAATTATTGATATATTTTTCTCGACCATTCTTTTATGGCTGGCAAAAGAGATTTCTCATGAGACAATGAGATTGCCTTGCCACAGAGTACCTTACTGTAAACATGGTCTTAAGGAAAACGTTCTGTACCTAAATGAAACCAAAATTATTGGCATGAGGCTTTGACTTCATGGTTATGGCCAGTGCATGGACGTAATATTTTGAGAGCATGAAAAAAATTGCTCGTTAGTCGCTGATACCAAGTGTGGCTTGTAAACAAAGATAATGATTGAGGGGTAATCACATTTCAGGCCTCAGGGCACAAGTTGATCACTTGCAGGAGTCGGAGAGGAATTTCTCCCTCCCAGCAGAACAGTATTATGCAAGGAGCTGAGTCCTTGGAGGAGTCTGGAAGTACTCAGTACTCTCAAGTCTTGCCTGAAGCAAGAAGTCTTGCATGGAAAAGTCTAGTTCCACCCGAGGATCCTCTGTCCCTTTGCATTTTCTGAGCCTGTAAGCAGATCTGTATCTTGTTCTTCGTGCTGGGGAGGCTGGGTCATTTTTTCTTTGGCTTGGCTGCTTGTTGGCCTTACCCGAAGTTGCTGGGAGTGGTGATGAAATGTCCCGCTTCACACATATTCTTTCGCTTTCAAGCCTGGTATTGAGTTATATGAAATCCTCTTCCCGGAACTATATAGCAGTTTCCCAGTTACCCTCAGACAGAAAAAGAGAATAGACATTGCAGTTAACACACCAGCTTACCGGTTGGCATCCTGTGCCTTTTTGAAAAACATTTATATTCAACATATGTGTATTCACTTTCTCCCGTAAAATGAGTGCTAAACCGGTCTGTAGACTTTAGCCTTATCTTTAGTTCCTTCCACCCTACCCCATGCGTAAACTCTGGATGCTGATGAGATAGTCAAAAAAGAGTAAAGAGAGGGGCGCCTGGGTGGCTCAGTCGGTGAAGTGTCTACCTTCGGCTCAGGTCATGATCCCGGGGTCCTAGGATCGAGTCCCCCATCGGGCTCCCTGCTCGGCGGGGAGTCTGCATCTCCTTCTGCCTGCCCCTCCCCCTGCTTGTGCACGCGCTCTCTCTCTCTCTCTCTCTCAAATAAATAAATAAAATCTTTAAGGAAAACCAAAGAGTGAAGAGAGAAGGCCAGAGAAGCGAAGGCGATCCTGAGGCAGACATGCAGGGCTGTGGAGCAGAAGGATACAGACTTTGGAGTCAGAATATCCAGTGTTGTGTTTCGTGAGGTCTCCATAAATAATGGTCACCAATTCTGCAGTTCCCTTTCGCGTGGAGGGTATGTCTTCTTGGTCTTTGACTCCCAAATTCTAGCACTGTTTCCTGTACCTAGTCGATGCCCAGCAGTGCGCTTGCCGAATGAGTGAGGGGGGCCACGGCCGGAACGGTGGCCAGAGGGAGAAGCCAAAAGGAGGAACAGAGTTTCAAGGAGGAGGATGTGGTCACATGCCACCAAAATGTTATATAAGATAAGGGCTGAAAAGTGTCCATTAGCTCTGGCGATTAGTAGGTCATTTGTGACCGTAGGGAGCAAAAGGGGGTAGCCCGTCTGGGAACACCCTCTCCAGTGTCCCCACACCTGAGCAGAGGCTGGTTACGCCCCACCTCTCAGCCTCCGGCTTGTACAAAGTCCTTCATGGAAAACCCAGATTTGTTTGCATCCATTGTTTCTACTTCTGAAGCTTCCAGTAACATGGATGGTAACTGTTCAGTTTTAATAAACCATGTGAAAAAAAAAAAAAAAAAGGTTGCTTTTGGAGACCTATGATTCCCAGGATACTTTTATCCTATTTTCTCTGCCTCTCTTCTTGAAATTGTGTAAACCGCCTCGATAACACACTGTCAACCAAAAATCCTCTCTCATAATTTCCAGCAAGTTGGTGATAAACTTGTAAGGTGGGCATGCTTGGAGGGAATATAAAATCAAATCCCCAAACATATTTCCTCTGGGGACCATAAGGAGTGCAGAAGAAAAATCACCATAAAATTGTGCTTATTGGAACTCATTTATTTAAATAAACTATTTATGAGGACCAAAGCAAAATTAACTTCATAAGCAAAACTAAACAGTATTTCTTTCCCTCTTCCCTTTACCTTTTTTTTTTTTTTTTTTTTGAAAGAAAAAATACACAAGTTTAGGCCCAGGAGAACTTTCGATTTCAGTACTTAAATTTTTAAAAGTGTAATGGAACCATAAACATTTACGTAATTGACTATTAAAATTTTTAAAACATTGGTTTATTTGATTTAATACTATACATCCTTTACCACTATAATTTTATTAGTAGGTAATTTATGACATCTCTCTAAATCGAAGCTTGAGGAATTATTTTAAGCTTAGCTTTCAATATTTATTCACCGCCCAGGCTCATCTAATTGAAGACCCTTTGGTACGGACCACCTTATAAGCAGAAATTACAACAAGCCCATCCATTTCGATCTGGACATAGACAGGTTTTTCATGTGAAAATGAAATATCAACTAGAATGAACATAAGAGCTAAGTTTTTGAAAAGTTAGTCTGGTTGCCAACATGACTTACAATGCCGTAATCTAGAGTTTTACGAGATCCAGTCTACATTGCCCTAGAAACAGGTAGATTAGCATGTGGTTAAGTTCTAGCCACAGCTCTTACAAGGCCCAATTTCCCAGCTCTGTTCCATTTTTCTTTTCTTTTTTTTTCCTTGCAGTTTTTTGTTTGTGGCCACAAAACGGCACTAGCATTAATGTGCTTGTTCAGAGACGTGAGTTTCATGAGAACTCTTTTAAAAGACTCCGCGAGAGGCCCCTTCCAGCTGGAGGAAGGCATGATTCACGCCCGGATCGGGTACTTTCCGCAGCCTGAGCGCTGGGGCTGTCCGTGCACGCTCCGGTCCCGCGCAGGGCTCTGGGAACCCAACGCTGCCTGGCCCACCCATTTAGCCATGGGGTTCAGAAACGGGTTCTCCTGTGGTTTGGAAACAGCAGAGGGTGACGTTGCTCCTGGACAGCTCACCGCTTTCCTACGTGACCCCTGAACGCCTTTCTCCCTGGTTTACACGGATCAAACCTCCTTTTAATGGCCCTTGAAGAGAAAACCAAGCCACATCTCTACTCAGTTACATAAAATAACTTTCATTCCATCTGGTCACATCCACTGAGAAGTCTGTTCTGCGGAGCTAAGGGCGAGGAATGAGCCTGGACTGGGTTTATTCATTCACTTGACAAATACTGAGTCTCTGTTGTGTGTCGGGATGTGGTTCGTGCTGCAGATAGCAAGGTGAGAAAACTGTGTGCAAATGCTTCACAGCTCGGAAAACAAAACTGTTCATAACCCTAAATAAGAGACCGATAATTATATGTTGAAAAAGTGATCTAAGCAAGGTGCTAGGAGAAAGAAGGAGATGTGCTTGGTTAGTGGGGAATGAGAGTGGGAAATGAGAGAAGGCTTCATGGAGGAGGTGACATCTGAGATGGTCCTTGAAGGATACATGGAGCTCTCCTACCAGAGAATCAGAGGCCTGGCTTTCCAGGTTTTCTGAGAAAACAGAAAGTGTGGCTAAGGCATAGGACGTGAGGAGAGGTGGCAGCCAGATGAATTTAATAGAGTCAGTATCTTTTTTTTTTTTTTAAGATTTTATTTATTTGAGACAGCGACAGTACAAGCAGGGACAGCAGCAGGAAGAGGGAGAAGCAGGCTCCCGCTAATCAGACAGCCCGACGTGGGACTCAATCCCAGGCCCCTGGGATCATGACCTGAGCTGAAGACAGACTGAAGACAGCTTAATCAACTGAGCCACCCAGGCACCCCTAGAGTCAGTATCTTAAGGATTTTGATTAGCGATGGATGTTTGGAATGAGATGCTCAAATGCCATTCTTGTGTGTTAACCAATCTCACTGGAGAAAATTCTTTATGTTTGAAACCTAATTTTCCATCTCTTCTCGTTGAATTTGCAACAGGGATACAAAATAGCCAACCATCTCCGATCACATGATAAACCTTTTGCTATTTGGAAACTGCTAACTACGATTATCTACTTAAAAAAGGAAGTGATAGGATATAGAAATCGCTACTTAACATGTGTTTATTTATTCTATTTTATTTTTCAATAGAATTGTATGTATTTAAGGTGGAAACATGAGGATGTGATAGTCATACACTCGGTGAAATTATTGCTACCTTCAACTAGTGAACAAGGCATGTCCTCAAGAGTTACCATTTTTGTGTGTGTGTTGAGAGCACCTGAAATTGACGCTTAGCTGAGTTCTAGTATTGAGCACCGTACCAACAACTGGAGTCGCCATGCCGTGCATTGGATCTCTAGATGCATTGCCCGCCATAACTGCGACTTAGTACCATCGAGGAATGTCTCCCCCTTTCTCGTGTATTGCAATGATAGAATTTCCGATTTTGAGGATCCCAGAATGCCTTCCACATTGCCCTTTGTAATTGGTCGTCTAATCTTACCAGAGGCAGCAAACTGCATACTAATTATTCCAGGCATTTTAAGAAGTTCCTCATGGCGGGTGCCATGTGGCACTGGGTTTGGCTTCCGAAGCAGACTTTGGGATCTTATGCTTGGAAATCTTTAAGATGGGATCAGTAGTTACCTGGGTAAGTGTGGTCCACCCGGGTAGGCATTCAGTGAGTGACCCCTGAAACTTCTCACCACTCTAGCACCCCCAGGAGCCTTCCAGAGTGGCAGAAACTTCTGCTTGATTCCTAAATCAAGTCCATGCTCCAGAGAACACTTTTCAACAATAGTTCAGAGACAAACTTTCGCCACAAGCCACCAATCACATTAGTAGTGACCTCACCTCCCTAGCAGTGATCAACTTGCGTCCTATAAAGGGGGTGAGGGAAGGGGCGGAGGGCAACCTTCATTCTGCTTCTCTCCTCGAATGATCGGGAATCACCAAGGAAAGCAGCAAGTCGTGACAGTGCTCGGTTTAGAGCCGGTCAGAGGCTCTATCCCCTGTCTCCACCCCCGACAAGAACCAGTGATGAGCTGCTCCAAAGCCAGTGTTTGCTCAGCTGTAAAACACGGATAAAAATAATGGACCCACGTTCCAAGAAGTTTGCGAAGATTTACTGAGATACTGCGTTGAATATGCATGCCTAGTACATAGTAAGTGATCAATGAATGGGTACTAAGAGGGAAAGCAGAACCAACTGCCACTACTTCCAAATCTCGACTCCCTGCACCCTCTGTTCCCTTTGTTCATGAAATGTCTAAACGTCACCATGGAAGGTGCTAAAGGAAGTGTGGGTCGGTCCATATGGCCTTTAAGGAGGCTGGAGTCCTTGGGAGGTGAGCAGAGAGAAGCCGGAGCTCCGTGGAAGTAGAGTCACTGGCTTCATGGAAAGAGACTGGACATCCATTGGGTACATTCTGTAAACACTGAACACAGGAATGAGTGCATTTTGGAGGCAGGATTTGAACTGGGTCTTGACTGATCAAACCAAATACGTGTAAAAATGCAAGAGCACATGAAGGTTGGCATATGTGTAAGTTTTTGACATTTTTATGGGACTGAGTAAAGACAGGGAATTGTGAGAAGTAAAGTTTGGATAAATCAACCTTTTCTGTTTTCTTTCTTTTTTCTTTATCTTTCTCACCCACCCTTTCTTAATTTTCTTTCCTTCTCCCTTCCCTTCCCTTCCTTCCCTTCCCTCCTTCCTTCCTTCCTTCCTTCCTTCCTTCCTTCCTTCCTTCCTTCCTTCCTTCCTTCCTTCCTTCCTTCTTTCTCACTTTGATTTCCAGAACAAAAGTGGGTTAGTTTGCTAGGACTGCCATCACCAATGACCACAAAATGGGTAACTTCAAACAACAGAAACGTGTTGTCTCACAGTTGTGGATCCTAAAAGTCTGAAATCAAGGTGTTGGCAGGGTTGGTTCCTTGTGAAGCCTGTAGGGGAGGATCCTTCCTTTCCTCTCCCAGCTCCTGGTGGTCCCAGTGCTCCTCGGCCGGTGGCAGCATCAGCCCAGTCTCTGCCTCCCTCTTCACACTCTGTCTTCCCTCAGCACTCCCGCTGTGGGTCTGTGCCCCCCATCTCCCCTTCTTTCAAGGACACCTGTTGTGCTGCATGAAGACCCGCCCTCGTGACTTCATCTTGACTTGATTATATCTACAAAGACCTTCTTTCCCCAAAAGGTCATATTCATAGATACCAGGGGTTAAGACTTCAGTATAAGACTTCAGTTCCTTTTGGGGGAACACAGTTCAACCCGTAAGAGAACAGAAGGTCCTGTAAGCAATGGGAGAGGCTTATATTTAACAGAAGATGAATGTTAGTCAAACATACCGATAACTGGACATGTGGACATCAAGAGACAGCTCTAGGACGGAGATCAGCATCTGAGAAGAAATGAAAAGGCAGAGAGGGAACATGATTGTCTATAGAGTTCTATAGAGTGGGAGAGAGGGGGCCATGGACAGAATCTGGAGGGTTCCACTGGGGAACTAGCAACTAATTATTGAGTGCTTATTAAAGCATGCCAGGATCTGCTATGTTGCTGGTTAACCACAGGTGATCGAGATAGGAAACATTTCCAATCTCAAGGAGCTCAGATGCCAGGGCCGGGGACAGAGGAAACTGGGAAAGCGTGGCCAGCGAGGAAGAAGGAAAATCAGGGACGAGTGAAACCACAGAAGAGAAAGGAGGAAGGGTGAGAAGGAGGAGTGGCCACAGTGTTAAGAGCTGAGCAGAGAGAGGAAGCAAGATAAAAACCCGGAGTGGCCATTAGCTTTAGCAGCAAAAGAATCATGGCTGACCCCAGTGAATCTGATTTAGGTGGAAAGTTGGGGGTGGGAACGAGAGTCCCATTGGTTAAGAAGTGTGTTCTAAGGGACTACTCTTAGAAGATGGGGGGAGGCTTAAGATCGAGGAGGTGCGTTTGAAGATGGGAGATCCTTGAATATTTTTATTCGTGGAGCTGAAACATTCCAAAGGAGGAAGTTGTGGAAAGTGGAGGAGAGAGAGGGAGGGAGAGCGAGAGAGGGAGAGGGAGCTGATCCCTGATGGAGAGAGGTTCCCGAACAGGGGTTCAGTGAGTAGAGGGTGGAGGAAGGAGGAGGGAGCTTTGAAGTGGAGGATAGGTGATGAGGATGATTGCAGATGGCGAGGGATCTGAAGGGGGAGTAGAGATGACCTGCAGGAAGCCCTTCCTGTCATCAAGTCACAAAGCGGATGCAGTTTCCTCATGACACCTTGTCTGAGAGGTGTCATCAGCCCCAGTCCTTCCGTGGTACTTGGCCTTTGCTCCGCTCCTGCAGCCCTCATCCGCGCCCACTACCCACAGGGCCCTTCCCCTCCCCGCTGACTGGAGGTGGCCTCGCGCTGTCTGGACCGTGGCTGTGGGAGCTTCTGGGTGGCTGGCAAGGGTGTCCTGCTGGCTCCTACTCACCCCACTGGGAGGGCTTGGGCATGTGATCTTACTTCTTCTGACTTCAGTGTTCTCCTCTATAAGACGAAGCATCTAGACTAAACATGCTACACCAGGGGTCAGCAAACTAGGGCCTGGGGCCCAAATCTAGGCCACTGCCTGTGTTTTTTTGTTTTTTGTTTTTTGTCTTTCGTAAATGAAGCTTTAGTGGATGTTATAGGTTACATTGTACCTCTCCCCCAATCCGTATGTTGAAGTCCTAATCCCCCAGTGCCTTAGATGGTGCCGGGCTTAGGAGACATGGCCTTGAAAGAGGTGACTGAGTTAGTTAGACCTTGAGGGTGGGCCCTAAGCCAATCTGACTGGTGTCCTTATAAACAGAGGGAACTGAATCCAGAGAGACACCAGGGCACCCATGCATGGAAGAAAGCCCAGGGGAGGGCACAGCATGCAGACGGCCGCCCAGAGCCAAGGAGAGGAGCCTCAGAGGAAACCAGCCCTGCCGACACCTTGATCTTGGAATCGCAGGCTCCGGAACTGTGAGAGAGGGTATTTCTGTTGTTCCGGTCCCCCCAGTCTGTGGTATTTTGCTGTGTGAGCCCTAGCAAACTCCCACATTGGAGCCCAGCCCCATCTGTTCACACACTCCAGCTGCTTTTGCAGTCTAATGGCCAGAATGCGCCTGGCCACCGAAGCCTACCACTGCGTTTATTTATTTATTTATTTATTTATTTATTTATTTATTTATTTTTAGTAACTGGCCCTGTACAGAAAAGGTTTGCTGACCACTGCTCTAAAGCACCCCAAACTTATTCTCAATAGAAATTTTAGGAAAGTAACAAAAGCTTAGTTCATTTTTATGTTTCTGTGTCCCAAGTCAGATGCTGACGTGTTGGAGGCCAGGGATCACAAATCCTGTAGGAAGGGGAAAAATAGTGTTCACTGGACATGGAAACCAGCCACGTCCACTGACGGAAACAAGCCACGTCCACCGACGGATGAATGGATAAAGAAAATGTGGTATATATACATACAAAGGGATATGATTCAGCCTTGAAAAAAAGGAAATCCTGTCATTTGTGAGAGCATGGATGAAACTCGAGGGCATTATACCAAGTGATATAAACGAGACAGAGAAAGCCAGACACTGCATGGCCTCAGTTACATGTGTAGCTAAAAAAAAAAACCAAACAAACAAAAAAAACACTAACCAAAATGAAAGTCACAGAAACAGTAGAATGGCGGCTGTCGGGGGTGGGGAAATGGGTGAAGTGGTCAAAGGTGCACAATTCTAGTTATAAGATGAATAAGTTCTGGGTATGTAGTAGACGGCATGATGACTGTGGTTGATGATATTGTGTTGTATATTTGAAAGTTGCTAAGAGAGTAGATTTTAAAACTTCTCACCACCAAAAAAAGGAAGTAGGTGACATGAGAAATGTGTTGACTAACCTTATTGTAGTAATCATTTGCAATGTGTACATATATCAAAATCATCACAGTGCACCTTAAATGGATACAATGTCCTATCTCAATTGTATCTCAATAAAGCTGGGAAAAATATGTAGAAAGTCACCAGTGCAGTTGCCCATTTGTCTCTATGTTTATGCTATTGCTTTTTTTTTTACTAAACAAAAATTTTTCATCCCCCTCCCCCACCATTACTGTTCACTGAATACCTGCTATATGCCAAGAATTGTGTTATGCACTTAGCTTTCAATTAGTCCCCACGATAACTCTGGAAAGTGAGTATACTTTTTTTTTTTTTTTTTTAAGATTTCATTTATTTATTTGAGAGAGAGTGAGAGCATGAATGGTGGGGAGGGGTGAAGGAGAAGCAGACTGCCTGCCTAACGGGGAGCCCGACACAGGGCTCGATCTCAGAACCCTGGGATCCTGACCTGAGCAGAAGGCAGACACTTCACTGACTGAGCCACCTAGGCGTCCCTGGTGGGTACATTTCTTATTCACATTTTACAGATTAAATAAACGAGGTGGATGAGATAAAGTGACTTTCCCAGTCACGGAGCCCTGTACAGACCCCCCTGGGAAGGTGACCCTGTCTGTCTTCAAAGCCACAGTCTTGTCGTCATGTCATGCCATGCCACTTGCAAGTCAGATTTTTTTCTTTAAATATTTATGTCTCTTGCGATTTTTAGTACATTGCTACTAATAGATATGAAGAGAATGTTTCTGGAATTGATTCTTGGCTTCATGCTTCTCCCAAATATGGCACCCCTTCTGTCATTAAGTATATAGTAAACATTAACTAGAGGTCAGGCCCTGTCCTAGGTTCTGGGGACACGGGAATGGCGAGACACAGCATTCCTGGCTCTTCTGGAGTTTGCCAGTGGAGAATTGGTTATTACCTTTTTTCAGTGGCTCTATATCAGCTGCCCACAGCTTGCTGTGGCCCAACCCTACACTCCCGAGGTGACAAAGGTGCAGCTGGATGGCAGTCAGCTCTGGGACTCAGGAGCTGGACCTTCAGTGCCAGAAGCCCTTTGTCGTCAACTGAAAAGTGCCTCCAAATCCACTTACGTCTGTCATTGTCTCTCTCTCTTTACTGTAAGCCGGAAAGTTATGCTCCTTCGCGTTTCTCTCTCTTGCACACACACCTGCATTATACATGCATTATACGTATGTGTACATACATATAATATACTACATTATAAATAAGCCACGAAATCCACAAGCTCTAAAGCTCAGGCTAGGGCGGAAAATGTGATCTCCAGTGGCCCTTGCGGGGGAGAAACCCACAAACCAAATGGACTCTGGCTCTCCAAAACAATGATTTCCTTGTTCGCAAGCAAAAAAAAAGAAAAAAGAGAGAGGAGAGAAAATAAGTTTGGGGCTTTCTAAAACTTCCCGGGATTTTCTCTGAAATCAAATGAGATGTTGTGGCCCTGGTCGAACACTTAAGCATCGTTGGGGACAGAGTGGCCCAATCGCAACATCTTGGGGCTTGTGGCCCTTGGACCCGGAGTGTTACATGTGACTGTGAAACTTGTCACTGGAACTTCTCTGACCTGCATCCATTAAGCTGGAAGTGCTTACCGGCTTGCTTCCCCTGGACTAATAGCGCATTTCAGGGCAGCTTAGATGGTCACCTGGCATCCCCGCGATCTATTTCTAAGGTAAAATAGAAGTCTAATTGGGGGAAAATTTTTTTTAATGAAACAAAGTCCCCCCGAAACCAGATGTCAGATGTAACTGTGCCCTCCCCATTCACCTGTTGACTCTGGGGCTAAGCCACCCCATTGAAGTAAAATATGTGTATGGCTTCTTTATAATTTCTGGGCTCTCTGAACATAATCATGTAAGGAATTGTGGAGGAAGCACCAAAATGTGTCTGCCATATACTGGCCATTTCTTCTGTTTCTCTCTCTCTCTCTTTTTTTAACCTGTAAAATTAAGGCATTAAACTAAATAATGTTTAAATTCTCTTAACACGCACCAACGTCTGTGATAATCAAAAGGTAAAGGAAGGCCTTATAAGTTTATAAGTACAAGTACTTCAATGTAGATAATTTATGTGCTATGGGAAATTGGATTCTGTCCCACGCTAAATATATTTTCAAAAAATGAAGGCTCCCTGATGTCTGTCATAGCACCAGTGAATCCTGTGAAGCTGTCTTTGGCCTGTGAAAGCTGGACCATTAGCAGAGGACTAAGGACAAGGCCTCTGGTGGGGTGATTGCAAGACCCAGATTCTGGCTAAGACTATAGTTTTAGGGGGCAGTTGGACTCTGGGCCAGTCAAATCCTTCTTTTATCTTTTTCAAAACCTAGGAGACTAAGCTCACTATAATCCTTCTAGTAATCTATGGCTCTGAGTGTTCCTAGAATTAGTTGATTCCCTAGAAAGGCATCTAGAGGCCAGCTTGGTTCTCGGCTTGGCATTGGTAATGGTGGCAAGGCTGAGGAATAGATTTTGCTGGACAATGGTTTAAAAGAACAAACAAAGGGGGAAAAAAAGAACAAACAAGAAAGTACATTCAACAACTTCCAGACAAAAGCCATATCAGGTGGCTCCAAAGTTCTGGCCCTGTAACGAAACTTAAAATGATTTATGCCTTTTCTTTCTTGAAGAACATTCTAGAAACCAAAGGGGCCAAGCCAAGCTCTTCTGCAAGAGCCACTGATGGTCACAGCATCCACCAGCAGACGGTCTGAAAACATTCGAATTTTCTCCTTGAGATTAGTGTAGTATTTACCTGGAAGATGGCAAAGCTAAGAAGAAGTTGTGTTTCTGAGATATGAGCCGTACCATAGTTCAAAATCGCCTCACAAGATTTCAAAGATGAAATGAGGTTTTATTATGTAAATCTCCAGTTAGGCTCTGGCTCCTATTAAAAACAAAACAAAGGAACAACAACTGGGAGTTTTGGAAAAGGTCCATAAAAACAATTTAAGTTTACTGAGTAAATAAATAGTAGACAGTTTAAAATTCTCTTTGGGGATAATTGAGAAAGTGACTCAAAGAAATTAGAGATGGAAGAAGCTTGTTTTATACCGCCCTCCAGGGGATGCTTTCCTTGCGTTCTTTCCTTTTGGATTAAAAGGTCAAAATGACACTAACACTAATAATAAATTATATACTCCCAATGCCTTCTTTTAAGCCCTTTAATAGCCTTGTGAAGAGTGGAGACATGTAGCGTTCATGTTTAATGTGGCTCTTGTTGGAATTATGACTTCCTGTAAGCCAGGACATCTGATGCCGAGACCCAAGAGTATGGATTATGACACTTGACCAAGGGGAGGGAGTCTAGTCCCATCATTTGTTCTGAAGGCAACTTCTCTTACTCTGATCCAAGTGCAGTCCTAACAGAAAAATCGAAAAAAAAAAAAAATTGGTGGAATAGGAAGGTCATTTTGTGTTTTAGAAATTACATAGATGAGTGCAATAAAGTATATGATAATTATATACAATATTATATTTTTTACAGAATTGTTGTGCCTCTTTCATTTTAACCTCTTACCTGATAGAGTCTCTTTGCCATCCTTCCTGTGAGTGGTTTCCTTGGAGAGCAGGGAAGGATAAAGGATGGAATGATGTTAATGCACATGGCTACCCACCTCCAAACCTTTGGACCACGGCTATCAGTCATCACTTCTTCTATGAACTGAGTTGCTTTTAGGATTTCGACAGAATATTTCCCACATAGTTCCCCATCTGTGACGTGTCACTAGTGCTTTCAAGGGAACTCAGTACATAGACGCGTTTTCAATGGCCAATGAGGGAAATGAAGCATTTCGATGGCAAAACATGTATAGAGAGAGGTTAGAGAAAACTTGGCTATTAACAAGTGCCTCTAAAATGAAAATCTGTAAGGCAAGTTATTTAAATGAGTGAATGTAAACAAACAAAGCAAAAATAAGAGCCTTTGGATCCTTCACTTTCCTCATCGTATAATAAATAAATTATCCTAAACCATGTAGATAGCTATGGAACTTTGTTGTTATTTATTTTATAGCCTTTTTTTTTTTTAAATCCCCTGAATAGCACCAGGAGGAAAGAGAAACAACTTTTTCTTTTCTTTTTTCCCCCCACTCTCCTAGTATGTCGGCTTTCTTGCGCTGGTGTGCTTGGACTTCTGTATATTCTCAAGGCTTATTTTTCAACAAAGCAGTCAGGGTTTACAAAGTAGAAGGATTTCCATTTCCATCCCGTTCTGTCGCTGCCGACGTGGCCGGACCGTTTGTCGTCAAATGGGGGAAAACACGCCGTTCCTGTGCGAGTGGCTGTTCCATACATTAACACAAAAAGGATCGCAGCCTCTGGCCATGACTGGATGCAGAGGACGCGGGACATGTCAGTGTCCTTTAATTATCTCAAGGCCCAAGTCACTCATCCTGCTACTTTCTGTGTGTCCCCACAGGGAGACTTCCTCTCAATCTTGGCTAACGCACAGGAATCCGATGTTTAGAAAGTCACTTTCCTGTCCTTATAAACAATTCTACCGTAATAACCTGGCTGCTGGCACCAGAGCTTCATTTAAATTTTGCTCAGCTTGGTTTACAATTAAGATTTAATTAGTAAACTCATTACAAAGACAGGAAATCTCTGACTTTCCCCTAATTCTCTCGCAGGCCTTAGCGAGGACCCAGCCAGTCCCTTTGGCTTTAGACGTTTGCACAGTTTTCTCTAAACACTGTTATTTATGTCAACTTTAATTTTAAGATAAAATATTGTCTTTTGCTTTTGAAAATAGAGGGAAGTAGCCCAGTCACTTAGAATTTAGGGTTTCAAGTTCTCTATTTAGAAAACAGGCCCTGTGCGTATTTTTAAACCTTCTAGACTCCGAGAGTCGCTTTAGATCCTCCCAGCTTTTCTCAAATGGTAGAAAGAGCTGCTGAGGTTGGGGAATGGGGTGAGGAATGCAAATAGGGGTGAGGACAGTAAGGCCGGAGTAGAACTACCCCATCGTGACACCCTCAGAATCATCCAGAACACTGGGATATTTTGCTGTCACTCTCAGAACACAGCAGAAGGATAGCAGAACTCTATAAAACAGGGCGAAGCTTTCATATTTGCCGCAAAAGAACAGTGGGAAAGTATTTGTCAAGGAGCTACGAAGAATGAGGGGTATAATTGAATTTTCAGCCAAGACAGAGGCTCTGCAATGTTAGAAGCTTAGGACTAAAACATTTTAGCTGGTAATATTTTTATTGGACAAAAGCTAGATAAATTCATCTTGTTCTCAAGGTCCAGAAGGGAAAATGATGGAGAACTTTTAGATCAGAGCTTAAGTGTTATCGATATGCTTGATGCAATAAAACTTACATTAAAACATTTGCTTTGACCACATAGTGATGATTCCAGGGCATTTAAAAGAGAAATTTCTTTCCCTTTCAAATTCTTCCTATTTTACCTCAGCTTGCTTCCTGTTAAAAAAAAAAAAAAAAAGTGATCTTTGATCCTTAAGGAAAGTTTTATATGGTTAGATAAGTGACTTTGTTTCGGAAATTCACTGTTTGAAAACTTACTCATTAGAAGGGACTGTAAGTGGTCCCCAATTTTAAATAAATATTTGAAGTCACAAGTTAAATTTTTTTAGATCGGTTCAACTGTTGTCATAGAGCCTTATTCTCTAGTGTTTTCTCTGACCATACTATTTTTTTTGTCCTAACAAAAAAGAAGCTATCGATCAGAAAGGTTAAGTGGCTTCCCTGAGATCACACAGCAAACCTGTAGACAAGACAGAAATAAGGTTTGTTGGTTTGTTTGTTTGAACTATGTGCAGAGCTCTGAGCCAACTCAAAGGGAAAAGTTATTAGTAGCTGTAAAAATCAAGAACCATGATACTTAATGGGTGTTTCTCTTGGGTAGTCTCTGACAGCTTTTATGAGGCTTTGGAATGTGTCAGTAGATAGCACTGTGACCCTCTGGGAAGGAGCAAACCAAACGCTCTTTCCTCTGGGAAGTCTCAATCCAGTTTGCTCCTGAACATTCTCAGTAGGAAGAGGAAATGCGAACTTTAAGTTCAAAGTGGCTCAGAAGAGTTTGGAGAACCCAGGACTTACACAGGTACTAGTCCAATTAAAGAGAAGTCAATAAAGCCGTCAGATAGTTTCATTGTACAGTTTTGAATGATCTGGAAGTAAACGTAAAGCTTTCTCTCCCTGTCTCGGTGGCCAGTGGTTTGGAAGAGTCAACCCCCAGTGTGGGAACACGAGACAGACCAACGTACCAGATTTCGGTTCTCATCTTGGAGATGTGAGGTGCCAGGCTGATGGAAGGGAGTACGGTGCAAAGGAAGAGGGAACCAGGATCCCCAAAATAACAGTTGAAAAAAAGAAAACAGAAATAATGAAGGCACAAGGGACTATAAAGCTCCCAGGAAACATTAGCTCTGAGACGGGTGGGGACTGGTCTCCTGAGGTTCCTGTTTTCAATTGAGGTTTCATTTAATGGAAATACACCCATTAGAAACCACAACAGATGTCCCTCTGAGCTGTGTAAAGAGCAGCAGAAGTAAACAGAGAGAGAGAGAGATCTGAGCCGGGGTCCCCTAATTTCTCCGCATCAGGAATTCGACTTGGGAAGGTATATTTAAAAATTTTACTTTGGAGGAACAGTTCGCAGTTATCAGAGACGTTAAGTCCCAAATGCAATGCATGAATCTTGACTGAGTCCTGTTTGGAAAAGAAGGGCTATTAAAAAAACCTCTTGGTACAATTAGGGACACTGAAATATGAATATGTGTGATATAAATTATTATAGATATGTTTTTATATATTATGTAATTATATGTATTATATTAGCTTTGGATATAACTTATTATTATTGATAAAATGTGGATACAGATATTTAGATATTCTGATAGATTCTATTATGGAATTATTACACATTTTCCTGGATATGATTATATTATTGTGACTAAGTAGTTAATCTTATTTTTAGGCACTGGATCCTAAAGTTGGGCTGACGTACGATTATGTCTGAAGCTCAGAAAACTGTGTGTGTGTGTATGCGTATGTGTATATGTATACATATGTATATTTGTAAGCACACACATACTTAAGCAGAGGCTGGATCGGGAAACTTCTACATAGAGTTGGTTAATTCTCTGTCCATGTGACATTACTACTAGATTCAACAAGAATAGCAAACAGTTATGCAGCGCTTGCTGGATGCCAGGCTCTTTTCCAAATGCTTTATAACATATATCCTCCCAACACCCTCTCTCGAAGCCATAGAGAGGGTTAGCTTTCCACAGTTTAGCTGAGGTAGTGAAGCGAGCCGCCCAAAGTCACACCAAAGTTACACTTCAATCCCAAGTCCACGCTATTGGATTTGGGATTGAAATCGCAACAGTTGATGTCAGAGTTTGTTTTAAACTTGTAGACCATATGTTTTGTATATCTTGACACGTACAGCTCACTAAAGAGTAAATGATGTTATGTTTATTGGATCAAAGCCTAGAATTTACCTTAATCAGAAGTCTCAATTCAGAACAGGCTGAAACCCATAGACAGAAATGATTGAGGAAAGGTGATGAGATAAACCCAGAGCAGAGTATGGCTCCTTTAGGTGTAAGTCTCAGCGGCTTCTAGCTGGAGCTGGGAGGAGTCAGGCTATGACCACCCTCGGGTGCAGAACCGTGAAATAGATCCCCAGGGTGACAGACTGGCATCCCAAGCATTCTGCCAAATCATATCCCCACCTAAGTCAGGGGGCATTGCTTTCTCAATATCCTTCGTGTGTGTATTTCGAAAACACAGAGGGAGAGAGAGATAGAGACAGACGGGGTGGCCAAACCGGGCAAATGTACAGAAGTTCAGAAGAATAATGTATTTGTGTTAAATGCCTAAAAAAATCTCTGGAAGCCCCTGAAGGCAATCCTTCCCCTTTCCCATAGAGCATGCCTGGCCCACGGTCTGTGTGAACCCCATGAACTTTGTCTCTAAGTTCTGTCCAGATTCTCACATCATTGTACTGACCTCTTTTGTCTTCTTGGATGTCCAAACATACAAATCGCTCAACTCTTGACCTTTTTCTGTCTTTTTCTCCTCTCATTACTGGGTTTGGAGTGGTGCGGGTGTGCAGGAAGCTTCGCCTTTCTCCCGGCTTTTTTGGAGCCCCAGCGTTAGAAGCCCCTGAAACTTTGAGACCTATGGTCAGACTTAAAATTCCAGATTCCAAGCAAAATGTCCCACAGGTCCTTCTTCCACCTGTCTAGACACCATCTCGTTAAGCAACGTGGCAGTGTGCCGCGTTTCCAGGGGTAGCTTCGACCCGTAAACCCCTCAGCATTTGGGATGAGGCCATGGCCACCGTGGATCTTCTCATATCTGTTCTATCCGCGCTGTGGTTTTCAAATGGTGTTTTCAAGTAAAGAGGGCTCTGGACGCATATTACACTTAACACCGAAAAGAACAGGGACACTCTTCCAGAACTTTGCAGTTGTGCACCTGATTTGATGCTCACGACAATTCAGTGAGGTTGGGAGAGGTACCGTGACTTCTTGCAGTTTTGATGTTGCTCTATGGCTTTAGTTTTGGGGGACATAGGACACTGTACAGCAGGTAAGCTCTCCCAAAGTTTCTGTCTCTCTTATCTAACTAGAATATTATCAGTGGGTTTTTTTTATTCAGTTAACTAATAAATATGCATTTAATGTTCCTTATGAGTGTTATATAAAGTAGTATAGAGGACAAAAAAAGTAATAAATGAAATCGTTCTCCTCTGCAAGGAGCTATGGTATAATCGGAAAGACAGCACACACAGTCTTTAAAAGACGATAACATAAGGTGTGTCAGGCAAGTGATAGGTATTTAAGAAAGCCTTTTTTTTTTTAAGATTTTATTCCTTTGAGAGAGAGAGACAGAGAGCACAAGTGGGGCAGGGAGGGGCAGAGGTAGAGGGAGAAGCAGACTCCCCACTGAGCAGGGAGCCTGACGCAGGACTCGATCCCAGGACCCTGAGATCATGACCTGAGTCAAAGGCAGACGCTTAACCTACTGAGCCACCCAGGCTCCCTAAGAAATTTTTTTGAGTAGCTACTACGTTCCAGGCATTATTCCAAGTGAACCGCCCCTCTTAGAACTAACATTCTCAATGGGAAGAAAGACAAGATAAATAAATGAGATACGTTAGTAAAACATATCTTCTGTTAGTGAAAAACAAAACAGGATGGGGTGGCACTGTCGAGGCTGGCAGTGGTTAAAATTTTAAGTAGGATTTCATGGAAAAGTCTCATTAAAAATAGAGTCATGTGAGCAAAAACCCGAAGGAAATGAGGACCTAGTTATACAGCAAGCGAAGGGAAGGGCATTTCAGGCAGAGGGAACAGCCAGTGCAAAGGCCCCAAAGGAGCTTTTCAGCTGTGTTTAGGAAGAAGAAGGAGGCCGATGGGGCTGGAGCAGGTGGCTACGTGAGAGAGTAGGGAGAGAATGGATCAGAAAATCAACCGGGGAACAGATCCTGCAGGGATTGTTCTTGGCGAGGACTTTGGATTTTACTCAGAGTGAGATGGGGAGCCACTTGATCATTCTGAGCAGTGCAGCAACATATGTGACTTGACACGTGACAGGAGGTGAAGCAGGGGTGTGTCCTTGGGAGGACCAATGCAATAATCAAGGCGAGAAATGATGACAGCTAAAGCAGGTGGGAGCGTGGAGACGGTGAGAGCCGGTCAGCTGGGACTTGGTGGACTTGAGGCAGGTGTAGGAGGAGTCGATGGTTACGCCAAGCTTCTGGGTCTGAATCATTGTTGGAATGGTATTGCCATCAGCTAAGAGCTCAGTTCTGGATGTGCTGAGTTTGGAAGGAGTATTAGGACTCTGAGTAGACATACCGACAAGGAAGCTGAATTTATGAGTCTGTATTCAAAGAAGAGGTCCCAACTGGACTTACCAAGTTGGAAATCACTAATATGTAGATGGTATTTGAAGCCATGAAACTAGATGAGTTCACCCAGGGAATGTATATAAATAGACAAAATCCAAGGACTGAGCCATGGGATACTCTGCCATTTAAAGGTTAGAAAAATGAGGAAAAACCAACAAAAAACACACAAACCAGCAAAGGAGATTAAGAAGAAAGGGGAAACATGAATCTGTAGCTGCGAAAAAATGTTTCAAGGGGAGAGCGATCAATTGTACCAAATGCTAAGTCAGAAAGGATGACTCAAGTTCTGTGGTTAGATTCAGCAAGGCGGGAGCCACAGCTGAGCTTGATAAAGTTGTTTCGGTGGAAAAAGTTGGGAGCGAAGACATGCATGAAGGAGTCCAAGAGAAAAGGGATGGAGGGAAATTGTAGATAGCAAGCTGTTTTGCTGTAGAGGAACAGGTAGAAACAGGGGGTAGCCAGAGGTACAAGTGACATCAAAAGAAGTTTTACGTTGTTGTTTTGTTAAGGTCTGAGAATAGCATGTTTGTATGCTGGTTTAATAATGCAAGGAATTCTAATGATGTAAAGAAGAGAAGGAAAGATTTAACACAGCATTGTCCTCGAGTAGATGGGAGACCGAAATCCAGGGCCCAGGGAGAAGGCTTTACCTTGGCGAGGAGTGTGAAGAGTTCAAAGCTAGCTACAGCAGAGAAGGTGGGATCTAGGGGAACAGGTGCTGCCTTGTGGGAGCACGTGGTGGGAGTCTGTGCAAGTGAGAATGTGAAGGTCCTGCTCAGTATTAGTGATCATTGATTTTAAATTGAGAGAGCAGTTAGCGTAGCTGTGTGCTTTATTCACTCCAGGTGTGCCCAGGTGCATGATGCCATGGTGGGAAGGTTGGGTTCACTGGGCTCGTGATTTTGCCAAGGATGAGGATATGAGAGAGGCAAGGGAATGGAGATGAATGGAAAGGAGTGGTTTTAATGAGTGACCGTGGAATCAAAGTGGGTTAAGGAGAGAAGTGAGAGTGTGAAGGGAATGAGGAAAATAAACAGGCGGTAGAATGAATAGCAGGAAGTTCGGGGAGGGGGGTGTTCCCCACTGTCAAGCACAGTAGTACAAATAAGCAGTCTTAGCTTCAGCAGAGCTTGGAAGGAGAGCCGGTTTTCTGTTAGAGCAAGAGGCCAAGGAAGGTTTTGGAGAAGAGCTTGGGGATACAGAGGTTTGCGGATGGTTGAACGGAAGCACCAGAAGGCACAGTGAAAGGGTTTCACAAGATGGTGGTGGGGGTGCGTGGGGGTCAGAGGAGGCTATGTGTAAGCTCAATGGGAATTAGCCTCTGGGAATCGGGACAGCGTGGGATTTCTGAGTTTCCGACATGCCCTGGAGTCAGTGTTAAAATTACTCCTGAGGGTCCCAAGTCAGACAGTGGGGGAGAAGCTGTGGGAGCATGGAGGGTTCTGAGGTTTCCAGGGGATTCCGTTTGGCTCTTGTAGGTGCAGACGTGGAGTCCTGAAGAGAGCTGGTCTTTCTCCCTCTGCAGAGCACTCCTTGACTCCTGCCAACAGTGGCCTGTGTGGGATTCTCCTCCTCTAGTTTTGGGCAAATGCTGAGAATTCATCCCACATGCGTCACGGGCTCTCCATAGACCAATCATTCCTTCAATGGCTTTAAGCCTTTTTGAGTTTCCGAAGTTCAGCTGGGTGCTGGGTGCTGGGTGCGCTAAGATGAGAAGAGTGAGTCCCTGTCCGCTTCCCACCATTAGCGTCTCCAATGGTCCAGAGCAGGTATTCCCACCTTTTCACTATAAGCACTCCTTAGATGACATCTAACCAGCTCCAATTTTTGGAAGTATTTTATCCATCTGATTAAATAAGCTGCATCTTTTGTCCCGTTGAACTCCGGAACTGAGTCATCTGACCTGACAGCCTGGGTCAGGGACAGGGCAAGGAGGATCACCATTGCGTTTTACCCATTCAGTGGTGTTAACCTCTTCAGTGTAATGCTTGGTCATAGAAAACCAAATTCCAAGAGACAAGAGGGCCATTCTTTGTTCAAGGACCTCTAAGCGACTGAACCTTCGTAGAAGCTTTTAAAATTTACTTGCAGGAAGTAATAATTCATTTCCTCATTTTTATTATTCAAAGCAAATAAAATTGAATGTGCAATGAGCGCCAACAGTGTATGGCAAACAGCAAATGGCAAGAAGAAATAGTACACTGCCTTGTTTAATACTATGGTAAATGGTTTGAGTTACATTATTATGTGTCTTCTTCAAAGGCAACACAACTATTTCTAAGAGGGTCTTTGAACTATTGGAAAGAGTCATCAAATTCTCATGAATATGTTTGGGATTCAAGGACCCCAGTTAGGGAATCTCCATAGTATAATTAAAATACATAAATAAAATGCCCCCAACAGAAAACAAAAACAAAACAAAACAAAACAAAAAAACCACAGTTGTGCTGTTCAAGCTCTGTCAGATCAATACCAAAATCAATCATTTGTGATTCCTTGCCACCCTCCATGAGCGTGAATATTTATGAAGTATGGTTAGAGCCCTAAAGATTATCCTTATCAAGTGTGAGTGCCTTTGGAAAAGCAGCAACCTAGGGAAGATTTCTCAAATTGGAGTGGGTAGTACCATGGGGAATAATGGCATATCAGAATATTCCATTGGAAGATAGTTTGGAAAAGCATTTACTCTTAATGCACAATCTCTTATTTGAAAAGAGCAGAAAAAAGTATTGTTGTCATAGCACAAAGAACACAAAAAAAACCTGTACAGAATTGTCGTGGCTGGGAGAGTGTGAAGAAGTGATTCTTCACCTTTGGGACATAATCCCAACAGAGTGGAATATGGGAATCTCAGCAGAGGAAAGTTAGGAGATTTTTATCTTTATAGAAAGAGGGCAGACGTAAAAAAAAAAAAAAAGCTGAACAAAATGGATCTAACGCACGACAAAGTTTCCCCCACAGAATATTCAAGAATCTGCTTTAAGAAAAAGCAGCAGCCTGTCCTGCTTACTGGTAAAACGAAGCCAGAGAAGGTCCATTTGTGGTCTCCGGAAAACGGCAATATCGAAGTCTGAACATTTCCCGAGAGTAGAATAAGTCATTACAACTATCATAGTTTCTCAGTTTGTCAGCAACTTTGAAGCCACTGAAGTCTTTTGAGAGCATAGGACTTCATGGACTAGATGAAAAAATGTTTTTCAAGTAAAGGACATTTCCAGCCTCATCCTTGAGTTCTGGGTTTGTTTTCTTTCTTTTTTTTTTTGTAGCAGTGTTTGCCAGTGACTCAAATGTGTTTAGCCTTAAATGAAACTCTTCATTTTTCAAATTGCATATGCTTGTGTCATAGAAATCTCTGGAAAGAACTTTACCCGATCTCGAGTCCATACACGTTTAGACTTGGCCCAGGAGAGCTCTTTTTGTTTTATCCCTTGACCTATATGCTTAACTTTACATTTGCTTTCAGGGACAGAAAGGGTATGCTGTTAAAAACTGCTTCCCATGCCCGTTGTTATCAACATTTAAAACATTTTCAGCAGGAATTCCTTGATGAAGTGGAACTCCCCCACACTGATTATTAATCACTACACGATCACGAATTTTGGTGTTACTCTCCGTTTAGAATGGAATAGGGTTTGTGGCAAGAAGAAAGTAATCACCATCTACAATATTGGAGTTGGGGGGGGGAATCTACATTTCTTAAAAGCGGTGAATTATAGAATTAATATTTTCGGGGCCTTTGCTCCCCTTCCCACCCACATGCCCAGGATGTGGGGCTAACTCACAAGAAAAACAACCCCATGCCTGCAGTTCCACGGCAAACAATGGCCGCCCGGCAGCTCCTGATTACTTTCGTCTTCCTAAGTCTAATCCCACGATAAACCTTGTTTCCTACACTTGATGTGCCCCTCTTTCACTAACCCCAAATCCATCAGACACATTGTGGTTGGCTCATTGTGCACAAACAGAACTGACAGTTTCCTTCCTCAGAGTAAACAGTGCTGGTACTTAGCCACAGTTCAAAGGGTCTATCACCCCACCGGGGCTGTTCTTTTAGGTGGACAAGTAGGGTCAGCTCTAACTTCTAATTAAACTGCTTCATTCCCTGCCAACATTCCCCATTTTTACTAGGAGACAAATACTGTATGATTTCTTAACCAGTGGCCTCTTGTCCCAGCCTCCTCTTCTATTTTTTTCCTGTTCACTCGAATAACCATTAACGGGGCGTCTGGGGGGCTCAGTTGGTGAAGCATCTGCCTTCAGCTCAGGTCTTGATCCCGGGGTCCTGGGATCGAGTCCCACGTCGGGTGCCTTGCTCAGCGGGGAGCCTGTTTCTCCCTCTGCCTCTGTTGCTCCCGCTGTTGTGTTCTCTCTCTCTCTGTGTCAAATAAATAAATAAAATCTTAAAAAAATAAAATACCCATTAGCCTTCATCCCTGTTTAATTTTGTTGCCATTTTTGAACATAGCCTTGCATAGCTAAAGAAATATGTGGCCCCTTCCTGCCAGTTTGGCTTTAGGTTTCTCTCTGCTTAAACCTGAGATCAATCGCTAGGAATCCCGTCAACACGGTATTTCCTTTGGCCTCCCCCCGCTTCTCCCTCTCATGGTTGGTTTGCTGGAGGAAAGATCAAGAAGGGCAGGGGGGCTCCCCTGGCAGAATGGAGTCCTGCAGGTGTGTGAGGTCATGCCAAGCGCTCGGGAGAACACGCTCTGGGAAAACAACGTTGTACCGTCAGGCAGGATTCCCCGACTGCCAAAGAGGACCAGTTCTCATGCTTTCCAGAAGACAAACCATCCATATTTCCTATTGTTTCTTCAGGCGCTTGCTTCCTTCTGTTTATTCCAGTTTTTGTAAACCAATGAGTCATGTCATTCGCTTCTGAATCCAAGTTACTTCCCTCCTGAGGGTCATTCCAGAACGAGCCCCATCAGAGATGTGAGCGGTAGGCGGGGCAGGAGTTTTGTTTTGGGTTTTCTTGTATTGGTTGGGCTTTGTTTTATAATTTCTTAAGGGCAGGTGTCTGAAGGAAAGGCCTTCAAGGGCCCTTTTTGCTCCTGTGACAGCAAACGACTCAGAGCTACTGAACCAGATCCCCTTGGTGCTCTAGGACTCCAAGGAACATGTCTGGGGCCCCATTAACTGACCATTAGTTTACGCTGCTGGGGGATTTTCCTAACACAACATCCGTTATGAAAAATGGCCCTTAAGCATTCTTTCGGTAAGTGCTGTAAATAGGGAGGAGGGTGGAGGGTGTTCTTCAGGAAGCTTCCGCGGGGAGTGTGTCTCCCGGGGGCTCTGAGCATCCCGGATCCCTGCACGCCCCCATTCCTAAGAGGCAGCCCGTTTGAGCAAAGGACTCTGCTGACAGAGCGGCTAGGGAATTGCAAGAGACAGTGTTGCTGGTGTCGCACAGAGCTGAGCCGGTGGCCCGCACCAGCGGGCTTGAAGAGGACCTCCCGTTGTCCTCAAGCCTGTCTGCTGCACTGCTTTGTGAGGGGAATGCTTCTGCAGGTGGGAGGGAAGGAGAACATGGGCACTTTATAGGCACTGTAATGTGTATAAATAGGAGACATATGTCACTTTTGGAAAGAAAGAATTTTTGTTTGCTCATTTTTAAAGGCACAAAGGATTCATCCAGATTGACATTTAACCCACCAAGGGCAATGCAAAATTGTTAATGACCTTGTCTCCTGAGGGGGGTGAGCTTTGAGATGGAGTTCAGAAGAGCCAGCAGCAGCCAGCTTCTCGGTGCTTCTGCACCCTTGCATTTCAATCCCTCACCTGCTTCCTTTTCTCTACCTTACATCCACGCCCCCCCCCCCACCAATTTTAAAATCTTACTTGGGCATAGAGATTCCGGGAAGCCCTCTCTATTCTAACATCAGGAAATCTGGGTTTTAGACCTATCGCTGACACTAACTTTGGGAAAAACCACATGACTTCTCTCTGTAGGCTCTAGTATCTCCCCTCTGTGAAGTAGGGAAAAGATCTTATTGGGGGTGGGGGTGCGTGTAGAGAGTGGCAAGGAGAGGGTATTCCAGGCAGAGGGCACAGGAGTGAAGGCTCTGAACTGAGAGGTGGTCTGAGTGTTCAGGGAAACCAAGGAGGGCTTCCATGCCTGGAGCCTGGGTGGGATGGGGTGGGGGACTAGGCAAGATTGAATCCAATAAGGGAGGCAGAAACCAGATCAGAAGCTGCTTATACGAGTATTTTAAGGATTTTGATATTAACCCAATAAACACGAGGAGCCAGTGAATCGTCTTAATTGAGGAACTGGCGAAACAACCGCGTAGCACTGGCCTATTCGCAACTCATTGGTGCAAGAGGAGCTGGACTCCGGCACAGAACTGTGGACTTCACGGACCTAATGTGAGTTTTTTAGGTTGTGGGGATAAATAGAATATCACCATTTAAAAAAATTTTGCCAATAAAGGGTGTTAACAAGAACAACAGAAAAGTCTATCATTATCACCACCCCCTCCCACCATCAATCATCCTTTCATTTAGAAAAAAGGGGAGGGGAGACTTTAACCAAAAACAAGATAAGAAAGGAAGGATAATTTCAAAATAATGGAAACGATTTAGATTTAATTAATATGTCTTTATGAAAAAAATTGACATCGTTGTTACTATTGTTATTATTTTGTCTTGGACCTACAAAAACTTTTTTACAACTGGCACTGGTCAGTGTCCTGACATTTGGAAACCATTGGCCAAGGTGAACACCATCTTTGGATGGTAAGGAGAAACACTGGACTGACAGAGGAAGAATTATTATGTTAGGTTTGGGGGCAGTTAGGGATGAAGGAAAGGCTAGTGGATATGAAAGTCCCTAAGGATTCTGGCAACACAGTAGGTAAGCAGAAATATCTGTTGAGACTTTAGTTGAATTTGGTAAAAATAACAGTCAGTCTTTATAGAATGAAAGTTTCAGTAACCACTGTTTTATTGATTACCCCTTGTGATGTAGCAAAAAGAGATATTCATTTTCCTATTTTATTATCTCCAAATCAGAAAATTCTAAATTACATATAAATTTCCCATTATGTTTCTGGACAGTGCTGTTCTAGACTATGCTAGAAATGTTTCTTTCCTAGGATTAGGATTTTTTTTTAGGGTGTCTTTGCATACGACGTGGAAAAGGTGCGTAACCATGGGCCACACCACAAGTACCTTCAAATCCTTTGAAGCAATGTGAGATAGCCAGCCTGTCTAACACATTTTGTCAATGAAATCGAAATAAACCCATCATGGCTGGGCTATGTCTAGATTCTCTCCTGCCAGCAGTTGTTGAAACGACACAAAGAAAAAGAAGTTGTAACAAGACCACAGTGTTAAAAAGCGAAATGGAAGAATTACAAGATCATCAGTGTTTTAATGATTATGTGTGGAACGGAAGATGGTGGAGAAAGTGACAAATGTGGTTCATGTCTTCTAACGTCGGAGAACTGATACAGTTGAGAGTTGATACTGTATTCTAATTAGTTCTCTACGTCCCAGATACCGGCTAGAAATTAGTACCTTTCTTTTGTGACCTTTAAATTTGATGCATAAAAAGTTACTTAGTCAATTAAAAAAAAAGAAGTTGACGTATGCATTAGTGCCCGTATCTAATTTATCATGGTGTTGGCAATAAGTAATCCATCCATTTAATTATTTATTCATTAAGAAACCTCTAGAAACTCCATAGACAAGTTTATCCCTTTTTACACAGTATCCACATTCAGAAATTCCCTGTACAATTTCCTGCTCCCTGTGAGCCTCTGGGGTCAGGCTGGGGTCTTGGGAGGACAGGTGGGGGCCCCTCTCCCAGCCCCCAGCTCCTCAGAGGTCAGCCCTAGGTCAGGGTGGCTCCTTTCCTGCAGTTTTTTTCTGGTGCCTATTCCTCGGTGGACGGCTGACCGCTCTGTGATGGTGACGTGGGCCAGGACCAGGCTCATCCGCGGGGAGCAGCCTTGCCTCTCCTGCTGCCCTGGCCCTGGGCTCACGGCTACACAGCGACTCCTGGTTCTCCCGCCGGATCAGCTGCAGGTGCTCTGGGTCCCCAGGTAGGTGCTGCTGTCCTGAGCCCTCTCAGCCCGCTGCCGGGGAGGGTCGCCCTGCTGCCGCGTCTGAACAACAGAGTGGCATGTGGTGTGCTAACCCAGGGTCACTGCCTGGTGCAGACGGGTCTCCATTTTCTTCCCCAGCAGCCAGGATCTCGGGGGGCCGGGGGGTGGAGGCGTGCTCTAGCAGGGAGACAACCACTTGCCCGCGGCCATGCACACGCGAGAGCCAGGAGCTTCTGGCTTCTCTGGCCCCATCCACGAGGTCACCCCCAGCTCTGTGAAGCTCCCGGAGCTCATGCAAGCCGTGCCTTAGGCAGCCTCCATCAGTGTTGGGGGTGCAGCAACCCCTGGTGGGGACAGGACATGGGGGAGCAGGGAGAGGTGGGGAGAAGGGAAGTGGGGCTTGGGAGCTCAGGCTGGGTCCATGCTCCCAGCAGCTCTCAATCCAGGATAGAAATCGTGTCCTGTGCGATTGCAGCTACATAAGGAATGTGCTCCTGGGCCTGCTCGATCCCATGGAAGGGGCTGGCAGTGGTGGTACCACTTGCGGGACAGTTTCTGGCAAGTTGAGGACTTAGCTCCAGCACGTTTGGGCTCTTGCTGGAGCCTCTTGATGTGGGTGTGGCAGAGTGCTAGGTCACTGTCTCCTAGGATCACCACAGTGCCAGTGGCCCAAGGCCTCTTTGAACTGCTCCTTGTCCTAATGTAGGACCTGGTTGTAGCACTTAGCTTCTGGATCTGCATGGGTGGCTCTCAGCTGCCAGGCCTTCTGCAGTCTGGTGGCACAGTTATGCAGGGAGACGCCGGTGCCTGAGCCCGTGAGTTCGCAGGGCTTTCCATCCCCCCTGCACTGGGATGGCCTTGGGTGTGGTCAGCACTGCTCTGTCACCGGCCATGCCTACCCACTTGCAGCCCTTCCAGGGACTTCAAGGTGAAGCCGATGACTTGGCCATGGCCATAATAGAACGCCCAGGGCTAGATGTTGTGATGTTCCCCAGGGTGTCCGCAGGGCGCAGTGCCTCCCCCTGCCTGGGGATGTTCAGGAAACCAGTGCACTGGGCTTCCATGTCATAAGCACCCAATTCTTCTGAAAGACTCCGGGTGGGCAAAGAATAAGCCACAGATCTTCACTTTGTTTTGACGTGTGCACAGAGTTCGGTAAGAAGAGGATGAAAAACCAGGTTTTTGATGGGATTGTGAAATTCTAAAGAATTTTAACTAAAATGGACATTTTTACTTTCTCGCTAAATTTTTTATACTAAGTCCATAGAGCATATGACCATCATCTGTAGGTTTTTCTAAAGGATGTTTAGGCCAGCCAGCAAGACGCCTCCACAGCCGGGCTTGGTTACCACCGCTGACCTCCGGAGCAGCCCTGGAAATGGACATTTTCCCCCTGCTGAGTCAAGAGGGTTTACAACAGGACCCGAGAAGCTCCCAATGTGCACTTTACACCATCAGAAAAGTTATGAGCTGAAGTAACAATGAGTCAAATGTCCCGGTGAAATTGAAGGGTAAATGTCATCCACCCACGCCAGGCTTCTTGAACTAACTCCTCTGAGGTCATCCAGGGGACTAAATCCAGGGGGCTCTTTCCATTGTGTTGCTTGACTTCCCTCCTGCGTTTGACACTCTTCCTCTCTTTTCCTGGAAACCCTTTCTCTCATTTCTGCATGCTGCTTCTTGGTTTCCTCTAGAGTCTCTCTACCGACCATCCCCCTACATAGGTGTTTCCCAGCCTCTAACCGTGGTCTTCTTTTCCTGTACGTGCTTCCCACATGAGCTTGCATGAGGAGCAGATGCAGCACAGCTCCTTATGTCTCCCTTAGAGTCCCCTTCCAGGTCCCAGCCAATTGGTTATCTGTACTTGCATGTACTCTCGGACCTCCAGCTCAAGAGGTCAAACGGAAGTCCTCTTCCTTCCATCTCTTCCTTGGCGAATGGTGTCATCATCTACCCATTTCCCAAGCCGAGATCTGGGAGTCTTTCTTGACCTGGCCATTCTCTCCCACATACCTTTGGTTAGCAAGTCCTGACGATTCCAATCCCCTCAAAAATTCTCGGAATTACTTAGAAGGCACCCAAAGAAATTGACCTGTGTTATTCTCACTGAGAGGGCTAACATCATGGTGTATGACATAATTTTGAGTAAAAATGAGACATTTTTCTGCATGTATTTCTACGTTCCCTCTCACCTCCCACCTCTTTACCTCCAATCACACTGTCGTCAGAGTGTAGTTTCTGAAACTGAAATTTGATTATATCTTCCCACTGTGTAAAGTCTTATTGTTTTCAGGAAATAATCCAGACTCTTTAACAGGTCCTTCATGAGGTGGCCTGGCCTCGTTCTCACCTGTGAGCGTCCAAACCCCCCCGTCCCCCCCCCCCACACTCTGGGAATCACGCTGTGCCCTAATTCTGATCTCTTGTATCTCTGTGCTTACAGCTTGTCTCCTACTTGCAGCCCCAGATTTGGCATCCTTGAAAGTCACCTCGGGAGTCATTGTCTCCGGGAAGTCTTCCCTGACCCACGTGCCTTAAGTTAGTTGCTCCTGTCCCTTGTCTGTACTCTCTCTCTCCACACACCCTGGCCAGAATTTGTTTTGACCAATGATAAATATCTGTTGATTTGTCAGGTTGCTCTATCCAGAAGCCCACTGGGCAGTCCTTGTACCTTCAATACCATCATAGCAAACTAAAACACACAAGCAGCCAGTAAGTGTTTACTGAAGCAAAGGCGGCCCACCTACACAGATTTAAAGGCACATGGAAATGGAGTGGAGAAGAGATAATGTGAGAAAATGAACCAGATCTCCTCTTTTGCACTGATTAGGGATGTAAAAACATGTTCTATTCTGCAAAGTCCCTTAAAAGCACCATCCAGCCTTGGGTCCCTCCATGTCTTGAGGTTAACTAAGGGGAATGATTTGGATTGAAGAGTCATCTTGCATTAGTCTGGGTGGACTAAGGGCCAATTCTTCCTGGGACTCTGGAGTCCACTCCAGGCTGAATTCAGTTTCTCAACTTTGTCCTGATATAACCAATCCCCCTCCTCCGGGACTCACTTGTGATCAACCTAGGACTAAGTTTCTGGGATGCCCACACTTACTCCACTGTCATTTCTCTAGCAGATGCGTCTAGGTTCAGAGCTCGTGTGCGTGTGTGTGTGTGTGTGTGTGTGTGTGTACATGGACAGAAACAGAGACAGAGAGAAAGAGGGGTAGAGAGAGAAAAAGACAGAGGAGGTGGGAGGAGAGAGAAAGATGGGGGCGGGAGGAGGGAGTCAGACAGACAGAAAGGCGGCTTACTGTATCTTTCATTCTTCTCTCTCCTTCCCCCCCCTTCTGTTTTCCACATACTGAGTGCTAATTAAATGCCAGGCATTCCGCTAAATCCTCTATATGCATCCGGTATCGTGCATACGCTATTTAGTCATGTTTATCACACGCACTGAATCCTCACAAAGTTTTAGACCAAAGTTTGGTGGGTCACCCGGCTAGCAAACAGCAGCCCAGCTCTGAAATCCAGGTCCTTCCGACTCTGGAGAAGTCTTCCTAATTTGTCTGAGCTTTGGCATTAAACTGCGTGTAAAAATCCAACTTAAAAGTGATGGCTCATGGATGCCATATTCTGCTTTTTCTTTTTCCCCCTTTTCCCTGGAAATGGAGAGTGGAACCGATGACCAGAAGGATGTGTTGTCACAGAATAAATTGATGTCGTGCTGGGTCTCCTATCAGGAAGCTGAATGCTGCCTTTAAGTGGGGCTGACTTGCTCTTATCAGTAAACTCGATGGAAACGGAGACCATGTACTTCGTTTGTGCATTTTTTGCTGGGTACCAAACCTGATTAACAGATATTGGCTCTCAGCAGGACATTTACGCTATTAACTCATAATTGAAACTATCCTGCCCCATCCCGTCTCTGCCCCTTTCCCAGCCCCTCTGCTGTGCCCCCACCGAGGCTGGGCCTTGTTTTCTCATTCTTGTTCTCTTGTTGAGGCTTGGGACGGACAGGAATTTGCTTCAGCAGGAACTAGAATCGGTAAAAAACATGGGCTTGGGTTCCCTTGCTCTATGAAGTGTAGGTGTCAGATGTGGCAGGAGCGCATGGAAGGGCTTGGGAGGGGAAGGAGGGGGGAAAGGAGGGGCTTGCACACACAGGCTTGGGGGTGGGTCGCTTTGCTGTGGCTGGAACTCCTTTGTCTGGGACTTTGGTCCCTGAATGAATTATAGGGCTGCTGAGCCATCCAGTCTCCTCAGGATGAAGTGTGGCTTTTGCGCCATCGGCTCAGGGGCAGGGACCAACTTCCCTCTTTTGTGCTTCTTTGGGCCTCTGGTTGGAAGTAAATAACCCGCTTAGCTCCTGCCCCCCCTCGGGTGGAGAAAAGGGACAGACTAAGGACATTCTGAATGACGGAGCTATTTGCTAGGGCTAAGAGGAGTGAAAATCTGCCCCTCATCCTTGCAAATTTGTTTTCGTTTCCCTTGGAGTTTTGAGTGTCTGGAATCTCCTACTGTAAACATATTTTGTTATGTAAATGAATCATCAGCCCCACCCCGCATGCCCCTTCCAATCCCCTCCAAAATTCCTTAATTACAGAGCAGGTGAAGAGCACTTAGGAAGGCCTGAAGGAATTGGCCTGTATTACCTCGTTCAAGGGTGAAATTTGGGTACGCGTCATCATTTCTGAGCAGAAAATGGGGGCATTTGCATGCACCCATGTTTGGAAAAGTCCCCTTTGGATTTTCTGGTTATATGTTTGAATTCACCCTTATTCTGGCTGAGTTCTTGCTTACCTGGGCAAGGCGGCGGGCTCACTGCTGAGCAGGGGGGAAGCAAAATGAATCACAAAGATCTCTGCCTCTGAGGAGTTTTCAGACTCCGCGGAGCCAAGCTGTTTACCCCAACAAGCCTCCGGACCAATCAAAGACAGCATCTGTGTTTATGCAGCCTGTGGTCCCAGCTCCTCACGGTGCCTGGTACCTGCTAGGATGGAGTAGAGAAATAGCAACGGGTACCTGCTAGGATGGAGTAGAGAAATAGCGAACCGAGGAGGAGAGAAGTCGTGTCTCTCTCTCGGTGCCCGGTGAGGGGGACTTCTAGAGATGTTCTAAGAAGGAAGCGGTCCCTGGGAGGCGGGGGGGGGGGGGTGACTGGAGAGGGCTTTCCCGATATTCGAGCTCCTTCCTGCAGAAGGACAAGATTAAAGCTGTGATGCCAGTGGGCCTGTTCCCTGGGGCTGGGAGATGGTGGGTAAACGGAGTCTCAGTCTACCAGTCTGAGCTTGAGAGAGTTTGTGCTGGAGAAAGGGCTTTAAAAACACTGGGGACACCTAAATATTGAATGCCATCGGCTCCGGGGATTAGTAATCACGATTTTATTTTTCTTTCTGTTGAGGATCAATTCTGGGATGAGATCGATGAACATTGCCGTTCTCATCTATTGTATGAGGCTGGTAGGATTCTGGGTCTGGGTGAAGGGTGCAGAGTATGTACGTGATTTGATGGAGGTCACGGATGTTACTAGAGAGAATCTCAGCCCATGCTCCGCCCGGAGTATGAACGGTAACGTCTTTGCCTTGAAGGAGAGTGTGTTCATTCCTTTGGAGAGTTTTACTAACTATTTTATTCCTTTCTGCTCCACTTCTTGTTGCTGCTGAATGTTTAGCTCAGTTGAAGAGTCCATTTGGTGTGTTTGCAATAGGATGTGGGTATTTTCCACATCCTTAAGTTGTGAAACCATCTTGGAGCAGTATTCGCCTCCCATTTAAATGTGTGAATTTGCAACGTGGAGAGAGGTAAAGGGAAGGGCAAACCTGTCTCTTCGCAGTGCCCAGGGTAGCCCTAGGTCTGACACCAGGAAATCTCGGGCTTCCAAAAAGCACTGCCAGGAAATCCCATCATCCACTCCAGCTCCCCAAATAATGAGACTAGGTGATGAATACAATCAAACAGACACATGCAAATGACAGACCAAAAATCCGGATCAGAGGAAAGTACCAAGTGAATCCCTGCTTCCGAGGAGCTTATAATTAATTGGGGATGCGGCATACCTCATCTGAAAAAGGGGGAAATCCACATTTCTCACGGAGCAATATACAAATATATACAAATCAGTAAGATGCAGATGAAGCCATCATTTCTGAAGGAACACAGAGAAAAGGAGATAAAATATGTGCGCAAGGGGAAAACAACCCAAACATAAAATGGCTTGAGTGGATGCATTTTTGTCGGTATGGTTGGAGACCAAAAGGTTCTGACTCAGAGTGGAAAATGAATAATTTTTTGTCTGAGTGAGGATAAGTTACAGCCACATAACCAGATAGGGCCCTGAGCTATTGGGTGGACAGGAAGTAGGTTGTATTCTTTGCTCGGCATAACCTTCTGTGCAGAAACATAGAGGGATTTGCATGAAGCTTTTCTTTTCCATTTTGTTGGCTGCTTTCAGTATGTTAGATGAATCAGTCATGCCAACCGTTAAAAGTTAGGGAGAAAAAGATTTGAAGACAGAATGGTGGCATTTCTAAGCTCCAGTGAAACCTGCTGGATTAGAAGAGCTTCAATGATAATAGTATCTCTTATTTCGCTTCCTTGACACCTTGCAACGAGCTCAGAACTCAAAGCCTTTCATCGACGCTATCTCATTAACTCCTTCAACGTCCCAGTGAGGGAGGTGGTGCCAAGAGTAATTTGTTATCACTTCATGGATTCAGAAATAGGACCATGTAAATTTCTAGAAACTGATTAGGAATTTGGGCTGTTTTAGGAAAGTCACTGTAAGGTTTTGGTCCATTTCTAGTCTTTGTCCAGAACTCTCATCTCCTTCTCATGTCTCTTTGATCAGATGTCTGAAACGACAAAAAGAAAGAGAATATAGACACAGTTTTGACAGATAATGATCTTCTTACGGTTTCAGCTTTGGGCTCACTTTTTATACTTAAATACTCCAATGGAAAATCTCTAACCTTCAAACATGGTCCCTATCATTCTAAAACCCCAAGATTCATGAGCAAGTCTTTCTGTGAATTTCTGCATCCCAGTTTCACTTTTCCACCGAAGGCCCTTTCTTTCCAATACCACTCTCTACCTCCTCGACCGTACTGTGGGCTCTGGGGAGTGCAGACGTCGTGGGGTCTTTACTGTCCTAGCTCTTCGTGCCTGGCACGGAGTCTTTCCAAGGCAGGCATTCAGCGAACGGTAGTTGAATGCATGAGGGGTGTGCGTGTTAACAGGTGGAACACCCCTGGCAAGCCCCCGAGTTAGTGTGATTTAACTTCAGTCTTCGTTGTTTTGCTCCAGCAAAGGCTTGGGGATATTGTCCTCTGGATGCTGTTGTAACGGGTGAGTTTTTGGAGGCCACCCTAGCTCAAGAAAGTGTAAAAAGTTGGAACTTTTTCAAGATGGGTTCAATTTCTTATTTGAACGGAGACACCCGGGTCCACCCAGTTGGTCCCATAATGGGGATGAGTTTAGATAGGACATCCAACATCCCTCTAGAAACCTCACTGCTTCCCGCAACCGCCCCCCATCCCCCGTCCACACCAGGTGTCTAATTCAGTCAGTCAGCAAGCCTGCCCTTACCAGGAATGGACAGCTCACACTCTGTGGCTGTCGCTCTGGAACTAGCTCGTTTTGGTTAAGAACTTTGGTCTTTCTCTGGGCTCTCCACAGCACAGACTGCAGTCATGAGAAATAAAATGGCCTTTCCCCCATAAAATCAGCAAGTAGAAAATCCCTTTGGGATACTCTGCTCATATCACAGATGACCCTTAACCTGGTTAGACCATCAGGAGTCCCGAGTAGTTGGGTGTCCTTGGCTGTCCTGGAGGGCAGCTGCGGTCCATCAAAAGGCCATAAAGGGTGTGTGTGTGTGAGGGGGGGGAGTGGGAGGGGGAGGAGTGGGAAGATGACGGGGGAGGGGGAGGGTTTGGTGTTCAGGGATTCCTTGGGCTTTGGCCTTGGGTGGTTCCCTCTTTTCCTTGTCTGTCCCTGCCCTTTAAAGCATATCCAAACTCAATTTATTTTCTGGGCCAGGGATTCTGAACTTTCGGTGAGCAATAGAATTCATTTAAATAAGGTGAAAAAAGAAATGACAGGAGAAACACTCCCTATCTTTAAATTTCGGAATGCTCCTGGCCTCCTGAGGAAACTTCCAAAGCTTTAAAGGAACCCCAGTGATATTAAAATGCAGAGGATTTGCTCCTTTTTTTTTTTTTTTTTTCCACTGGGCACTCGAGATTCAAATTCCTTCCCAGAGTATGGAAAAGTTGGCTGGTTTCAGCTTGTCCCTCCAGGAAACTCAATTAAATTGTGCTAGGCAGAGTTTTTTTTTTTTTTCTTTCTTTCTTTCCATTTTGTCTGCAGCTTCATTATGGGTTTGTAGTGGAGGGACTGGCCCTATGGGAATAGGGTCCTAGAAAAAACTTTTGCTTCATTTGAAGTTAAAAACTTTAAAAAAAAAATAACATTCTTCTTCTTCTCTTTTTAAAATCTGTGATGTGGCCTTCCACCTCTCTACTGTATTTTTCAAATTTTTAGTTTCACTTGGAATCTGCCTTTCGAGCTACATTCATTTCCCTTGGCCACCTGTGGTTTGTACTCGTTTTGTGGCTGGGATGTCACTCTGGTCACCTTAGCAATGTGAAATATTTGCACAAAATAAAACAAGCCTCTTACCTTCCTTTACATCTTGTTGGGAAAAGGTTAATTTTGTGTTTACCTATCAAAACCAGAAACCTGTTCTCTTTCCCACCCTGCCAATAGGAAATGAATTATCCTGTCCAGGTGTTTACTCCCTCAAAAAATCAGCAATGATTTGTCTAATAACCTTGTTCTAATCTGAGCCAAGAGTTGCCTCGCTGCCCCCCCTTCTCCTCTTATTTTCCATCTTTTATCCTGCCTTTCTCTTTCAAAGTGATGGTTCTCCTTCAAACTCAGCAAGAGTTGACAGGGGCAGAGCTTATCTTCTAGGTATGATTCATGAGGACAGCTAAATCATAGAGTCATCAAGAGTGTAAATTCTGGAGTCAGAATGCCTTGGATTTTGGCTCTTCAACTTACCAGCTCTGTGACTTTGGACTTGTTACTTAACTTCTCTGAGCCCCTTTCCTCTTCTGTAAAATGGAGAGATCCTAGGACCATGGTCACTGGAAAGTTTAAACGAGGTGCAGTGTGAGAAGCTTAGCACAGTGCCCACCACAGAGTAAGAACTCAAATATGGTTGCCATTGCTGTTAGTAGTATTAGTCTGACCGTCATTAGTCCCATGAGATACCCTGAAAGAGAAAGCTGTGGCCAGCTCAGGTGGGGAGATGGTGTGTGAATCACCACTTCTTGGTGATTCAGAATGACCTTAATGTAGTAAAGACTCTTAGAAGAATAGTTAAGAAAAAAGTTTATTTTATTTGATCCAATGTTTACCCAACTTCTTTGTCTCTGCAAACTCTTTTCTCTTCTTGAATGTTTCTTAGAACACACTTGGAGAAATGTTCAGCCAGGGTGATTAAAAAAAAATTTTTTTTAATTTAATTTTTTAAAAGATTTTATTTGTTTATTTCTGCAAGAAAGAGAGAGTGTGCATGAGTTGCGGGGGGCGGGGGGGCAGAGGGAGAAGCAGATTCCCCACTGAGCAGGGAGCCTGATGCTGGGCTCAATCCCAGGACCCTGGGATCATGACCTGAGCCGAAGGCAGACTCTTAACCAACTGAACCACCCAGGCACTCTTTAAATTTTTATTTTATTTTTTTGAGAGAGAGAGAGGGTGAGCATGAGTGAGCTGGGGAGGGGCCAAAGGAAAAGGAGAGAATCTTAAGCAGACTCCCGGCTGAGTGCAGAGCCTGACACTGGGGATTGGGGGTGGGGAGGTGGGGGTGGGGACGTGGAGATTAATCTAAGGACACTAAGATCATGATCTGAGCCAAAATCAAGAGTTGGAAACTTAACCGACTGAGCCACCCAGGAACCTCTAAGCCAGTGTGATTTTAAACCCCCTTCCCAATAATTACAAAAGTTTGTATTAATGGTCTGTAGAATTGATTACACAGATGTGTAATAGATAAACTCCACAATTTACCCAAAAATGTACGTCAGTTAACCTGAGAAACCCAAGCGCACATGCATTGAAGGCCACCTGGTGATCCAATGTGTTCATTGGTCCAAAATGTTTTAACCTTTTTTCCCCTCTCTTCCTTCTTGTAAAATAATGAGTTTATTTTAAGCCACTTATGCCTAAAGTGAATATTTAATTCTTACCCAACTTTTACACCTCGATCTGATCTATTATTAGGCGCAGCACCCTGGAACTAAAAATGTAAGTTATAGAAACTTGGTGGCCTTCACGGTAGATACAGGGGTATCTAGCTAGCCAATGGAGCTAACCAAATGCGCGGACCTCTGTATTAATCCTTTGCATTGACCAGGTGAACGTGTGACCAAACACAGTGATCATAATAAGGAAATCCTGTTCCCTACAGGTCAAGCAATCTGATGTGACCAACATACTGTAGAGATACAGAAACCCAGTGGTGATGGGCGCTTGGGTGGTGCAGTCGTTAAGTGTCTGCCTTCGGCTCAGGGCGTGATCCCAGCGTTCTGGGATCGAGCCCCACATCAGGCTCCTCTCCTGGGAGCCTGCTTCTTCCTCTCCCACTCCCTCTGCTTGTGTTCCCTCTCTTGCTGCCTGTCTCTCTCTGTCAAATAAATAAATAAAATCTTAAAAAAAAAAAAAAAAGAAAAGAAACGCAGTGATGCCTTCCCACCGTTCCTTAGTTTTAAAATCCAGTTTCTTGGGGGTGGTGGGCTCAGGAAGAAAACAGTCACAGAACCAGTGGAATTGCCTTTATAATCTGAGGTCGGGAGACCTCTTTATCTGGAAAGGTTTAGGACAAGGGCTGTGAGCTCCGATGCAAGGTTAGGTCTGGGACACGTGTGTGGCTGAGTGGTTGGGGAGGGTCAAGGTGACCTGCAGAGAGGGACCCGACAGGAATGCCAGCATGAGCGTCCCAGGGAAGGAGCTTCCCGAAGGGGACTTCTGTCCCAGGCTTGGTTCGGAGTCACAGCCAGGCACAGTGTATGCTCTTGTTGGGGGACTGAGGATTCCCGGGACAATCCTAACTGCAAATATAGTGTCCCGTGGTCTCTCTACATGTACTCTTGACTATATTAGAATCATATCCTGATCTTAAATTACTCACAGCCCCCTGGGGAAGGGCCAGGAAAGGCAGCCCTGCCACTCAAGCTGTGTAGCCTTTTCTGAACTCCTCTTTGCTTATTTATAATACGAGGGCTTGGAATAGATGCTTTCTCGGTTCCCTTTGAGAACAAAGATCCTGGCTCTGTGTGACTTGATGCGAAGCCCCAGGTTATTTCTCTGTCTTCAGGAATTGTTACTATTTGTCGAGTACTCGCTATTTTTCCTGAGGCGATTTTTAATTTCCAGAATGGCATGTATTAATTTGGAGCTCGAAGCCCCACCCCTAACCATGACAGCTGCAACTAACCAACTGGGTGAATTTTAACAATTTATGTTAGAAGAAACTATAGTAATTACTCCCTGTTTCGTCAATAGCACAGTTAGTAGTAAAAATGTCAAATATTTAACAACCCACCAGGTACTTTTTCTAAGCTGCCCTAAAGGCAGACACAGCCAAACGCTATCAGCATTTTTTTTTAAGTAAGCTGTATGCCCAACGTGGGCCGAACACAAAACCCCAAGATCCAGAGTCGCGTGCTCCCCCGACTGAGCCAGCCAGGCGCCCCCTGTAGCTATCAGTTTAGATCTTCCTTCTAAAACCAAGATCTAACCTCTGATCCCGGTGTGAGAACAGGGCGTGTGTTTGCATCTGGCCACAGGAGACAAGGTGGGAGCGTGCAATCGTTTGTCAAAATGGGGTGAAATCTTGGGAGACAATATAACGAGCTTTATCCTCCCCCCCTTTCCCTGTGTGATGTTCTGTTTGTCCTGCAATCCTGCAGATAAACGCCAGGCAAAGGCACATGTAAAGGAAGACCGACCAAGCGTTCCTTCAAGGGAGGCCCTGTATGCAAAGCGAATCGTGAAGACAAAACAGGCATTCGGGAGTCGCCATTTGTGGGTGCTGGTGCATTCTATGGGACGAGCACCTCAGCCCCTACGAGGTGAGTGCCTGTAGGTGTTTTTCTCCTAACGCAAGAAGGGGCATTTCTTATCTCTGCTCTAACAGTGCCGCCTGAGCTAAATATCGCACTTCCCCGGTCTAAAATCTGCGCACAGCCGGTCTCCTATGAGAGATGGTTCTAGAGGCCGAGACTCATCTGGGCCACAGGTACATGGACGTTTGCTTGAGGATTTACCCAACTTTTTTTTTTTTTAATTGAGATACAGACATATAACACTGTGTTAGTTTCAGGTGTATAACAGAATGATTCGGTATTTGTATATATTGCAAAAGGATCACCCAAAAAGTGCAGTGAACATCTGTCGCGGCCAGCTTGTTTTTAAAGCCATGCTTTCCAAGATTATAAGAAAGTTATTCTCATTAGAAAAATACATTCATTTTTGTCATATCCCTCCGGAAAGGTTGAGTATAGAATAAGATAAAATAATTGTCGGATACCTGCTGGTTGAATACACGAATGAAGGAATTAATGAAGAGAAGGGACGAATGAATGACCGTGGAATGAAATCGATCTTGCAAACAGTGGTCTGGAAAAGTTGATTGTCCCCCGATTCTCCTCGTTGCAGTGTTTGACCCCCTTCTACTATGTTTACACCATTGATCGTGGTACTTTAACCTCTGACCAACCCAGGGCAATGAAGAATCGCCTACTCACTTGGCCCATTTTCACTCTAAGGCTTCTAAAGCACAGGCCAGAATGAAACAGAAGAGACGCAAGTGGGGGCATGTTTTATTTCTTTCAGGCTTTCTGCCATGACTTTCCCTAGGTCCTGGCCGGGATTTCTTTTATCCCTGGTCATGTAGTTTGGTGAGTTTTATCATGATTGTGCTCAGAAGGTTTCTTCTGTCCTGTGAGATTCCATTACTGTGATGCAGTTCTTCTCCAAATAGGAGTGTTCGATGAATCACCAGTGAGGAAGCAGAATTTCGGTGGAGGGCTAGAATTTAACTCCATATCTGTCTTGAAATTCACCTTTGATTTAAGAAACGATGCACGTGACTCTTACTGTATGAAAGACACTAAGAAAGAAAACAAAAATCTAAATGAGTTCATGGATCCTGTGCTCAAAATACATGTATTGAAAAAGGCTCTGATCCCAGTGATAGCCTGGAGTTATCAGTGGAATGCGGGAGTTAGACCCCATAATAGGTGCTCAGTTAACATTTTTTGTGTAATTGAACGGATGATAAAATTTTAGATAACTCATTCCTTTGGTGTTATAAAAGCCCATCTAGACTCCACAGGATTTAAACATTTAAGTATTTAAATTTAAAATTTATTTTTATTTTGAATTACCTTTAACCTTCCTCCAACTTTCTCAGAGCGTGTACTCCGTTCCGTGGTGTGTAATGGGTGTACTGGAGAGAACAGAACCGACGAGTCCCCTGCCCTTCATATGGCTCTGGTGTCGTGGCAGAAACTGGCATTATACTATATCTTAAATACGTAATTAAAAATTTGGCAAGTCCTATGAAGGAAAAGAACACAAGTATACACCGTGGAAGAAAATAATAGGATGGAGGGGCAGGGACATACTTCAGGTTTAGATATTCTGAAGTCTCTGAGGAAGTGACCTTTCAGCTGAAGTCTCAAGAACAAGGGAAGACAGAGCAAAGAGAGGAGAGAGGGCATTGCTGGCGTCAGGATGAGTGTGTAGGAAGGACGGGCATAGGAAAGAGTTTGGGGCATTTGGGGAGCAGACGGAGAGCCAGGGTGGCTGGATCATAGAAAATAGGGGTGAAGGGGGGGTCAGAGAATTCAAGATGAGGCAGGAGAAGCAAAGAGGGGCGGTCCCGGAGGGCCCTCATGGGCCAGGTGAGTGAGAGCGAATTTTATTCTAAGTGTGATGAGAAGTCATGGAGGGCTTCGCAGCGGTGATCAGCCTCATCTAACTCATATTTAAATAACTAAAAAGGGCTCTGTGACCGCTGTGTGGAGAATGAACTGGAGATGAGCAAGAATGGGAGAAGGAAGACCACACCGGAGGCTGTGGTAGGACATCCGCCAGGCTTTCTTCAGCAGCGAATGAGGGTGGCGCCATCATGGAATGTGGGTAACCCAGTGACAGAGCACGGGAGGGATGGTCTGAAGAACTGAGTTGGAGTCCAGGCTTTGTGACTGACTCCTTGTAGATGCCTGCACGGATCGTCTACACCAGTAACTGGACTGGAATCCAGATTTAGAAAAATAAAAACAGGCATTCTTCTTATTCTTCCTCTTTAGAAGACCTTTCTCCTCTTATTCATCTGGAAAACTCCAAGCTATCCTTCATAGCTAGCTCATCACATTCTCCTGTGGTAACTTCTCTCATCACAGAATATTTAGTGGTGTTATTGCCTCACTCCCAGCACTGGGCGTAACTTAAAGCATGTTTTAAATGCACTTTGTTGATTTTTTTTTTAACTCGTGATATTGTCATCTAAACTCTGTGTAGAGAGCCTTGCTTAGGAATGGCTGTGGGGAAAAACTATTGCTGATTCATTTCTATAAATTAATGTTTATCTCTATAAACACTCTAAATTTTGGTAAATTTTGTTCATATACACATTCTCTTATCTTTGATTATTTTGATTATTTGAGGGAAAGTGGTGGTGCCTTTCACATTATTATTTTAAACATTATTATAAAGGTCAAACATAATTTGAAAGGTCTACCATACTATTTTGGGGGGAACAATGTCCTATTATTCTTTCTCCAGAATTTGTTTACAAAGAACGCCTGGCTTAAGGTATGAAATAGGATCCTGGGTGACAGCAAAGAAGGGACCCAGGAATTTACAGTTATAATTATGGCTCTCTGTGGACTTTCTGCTATTATCTTAGATAACACTCAATGCTCACTTCAAGTCCTATGTTCTTCACAAAGCCTTCTAGTTTGGGGGCCAATATTCCACCCACACCTGTCGAGCTGTTGGGTTGTGTCTGGGAGTGTGGCTGCCTGATAAGAAACTGCATTACACAGGTGCCATATTGAAGGTCACCTGACGAAGTTCTGCCTTGTGGGATATAATTGGAAGGGAAGGGCACCACTCTCAGGCCTGAGTCTTTAAATGCCTCACACGTGCTCTTCCTACTCATTTTCCTTTGAACTAGAGCCCTGATCAGCGGATGACCAGCTTTGACCATTCAAATGAGGGCAGGCCCCTCCAGCATCGCAGAGAAACAAGGTAGAAGGAACTTGGGTCCATGAGTGACCATGTGCAGGAGAGCAGTTCACCTGCCTGGGCTCTGGGCTATCATGGGAGGGAGGTATCAGCCTCTCTGTTATTGGCACCACAGCATTATTGATTGTTTTTTCAGAGTAGCTAAGCCTTTTACTCTATCTATGTAAAAATTGGTCCCTGAACCAACTGAACCCTGAACCAACAGTGGAACGCTGTGGTAACCAAAACCTAAAATATGTGTCATTGAATCTGGGGGTGGCATAACAGATAGGATCATCTGGAACATTTTGTTACAGCATAGTAGACTTTTTTATGAACGAATCCATATTTGAGCCGTCATTTTGGTCAATGTTTGCCTCTGCTGAATTTCTCTAGTACTTTTGACTTGAATCTTAGTTCTTTATGTGATTAGCGTGCTGAAGGAGTTCTTAGTACGTCCTAATAATCATCCATTGGCATGTTGTTTTATAGTTTGCAAAGTGTTTTTACATTTCTCAGTGCATTGAATCTTCACAAAAATAGTGAGATGTTGGGACTTACTGATCCAACATTTATTGGGTGTCTTTTACGTGCCATACATGGGCTGGGTCTGCAAGTAACTTCTCCAACCGGGGCTTTTGTCTAAAAATGATTTCACTTAAGAACAAATTAGAAAGACAAATAGGAGTCTCAGGTGAAAATACTGTTATCATGGCTCTTTTTGCATCTACTGTCTTGAACCTGGGACATTAAATGATGTGCCCAAATTGCACAGCTGGGTAATGCTCTGCTGGATGGGTGCTTGTCAACGCAAATGGTAAACGATGCAAAATTTCTAGAGGTTTTTAAAATGTATTTATTAAATAATTCAGTTTACAATAATTTTTCTTTACATATTTCCATCCATGTATTGTAACGGTGAAGTAAAGAACAAATCATGTTGATGGCACCCAGTGAGGCTGTAATTCAATCTGTCAATAGTGAGCTCATGAAGTTCTTGGAGCCTAGGAAGTAAGTGTTTTTGGTGGTAAAATGTCGCGGACCAGTACAAACTTGAGACAGACTGGAAACAGCTCCTGAGCAAGAGTTGAATTACGTTGTTTCTCGGAGCACCTAATATAGCGCTTTTTTTTTTTTTATCATGTTATGACTCAAAGGCTGATGGATGATTTGATTTCTTCCCAGGTCACCTTGCTAAGACAAAGAAGCAGGGGCATCATGGCAGGCAACAAGGGTGATAGCAAAATAAAAATATGACAGAGGAGGAAGAATCACCTGGAGAAAAGATGGTGGGTCGGCAGGGAGAGGAAAAGAGCATGTGGGGATCGGAGCATGGAAAAGGATGATGAAAAGGACTCGGGGTTTGTGGGAAAATGGGGGGGGAACCCCAAACAGAAAAAGGAGAAGAACCAGTGACACTAGCGTTAGCCCAAATTAAGTAGCATGGAAAGTAGAAAGTGAACAAAATGAGAGATTCTTTTGGGTCTAGGCGCCTTTTTAAATGTAATTTGAAAATACGAGGAAGCTGAGATATTGAGGTTTAAAAGACAGGGAATTTATTCCCGAAATATCTATTGAGTTCTTACTACGTGCAAAGCCTGGAAACTGAATGGTGATGTAAAGAAGGTAAGGAAATTGCCCCTTGGAGCTTACAGTTGAGATCAGTGCCTAGTAACAGACCCCGCGTTCTTGAGTCCCTTCTCTGCCTTGCGGAAACAGGAGGAAGTGTGTTGCCTTTCTCCCACCTTCAGGATTAGAATAGAGTCAGCATTGAAGGACTAAGGGCTGGACATCCTAGGTTTCCAAACTCTTTCACCTGCACTTGCCTACTGAGGCAGGGACGAGGGTGGCAGCCATAACTGGGTTCGAGACAGGGAAAATGAAGTGGTCGCCTGAGCATCTCTTCACCTCTGTCAGCTCAGCACAGAAAAGCCCTTGACCGTGAAGGTTTTTGGCTTGACTTCCCTCTAGAAAGTGTCCCCTAGATCATCACCATGGTTTCAATTGGTGTCGAAGTGTCTCTGAAAGAGTATTTTTTGGTTTTGTTTTTACTGTAGGCTGACAGGTTTGCACTGTAACTATATCTGCTTTTCTACGTCTTTGTTTGACACTGGCTTGACCTCTGCTTACCTCATACTTGCTAAAAAGAAGCATATCTAATACCATCCACCTCTGTGATAAGAGCAAGAAAAAACAAACAGCGGAAAGACCTTTCAGAAGTGGACGATGTAGTATTAGCCGTAAGAGCCACACTACTAGAGAAGAGTCCAGGGACATCCGACGAAGGTTCGTCATGAGAAAGGAGCTCAGGGTTTAGAACTTTGTTCCATGCAGAGTTCTAGGCTAACCCTGGCGATAGTTTGCAGTGCATGAAAGGTTCAATGGATAAATAAAGTGAAATGTAACTTCTTAGCCTGTGATTCTGTTTCAGACCATAATGTCCATGTTTAGTCGAGGATCAATGACCCCAGGCAGATGGCTAGGTCACGGCGTTAGGAAGAGCCTCCAGGGATATCCAGTCAACAATTCCATCTTCCCCTTGGAATGACTGAGCTTCTTCTCCTCCTCCATCTTCCTTCTCTTGGTTTGACACAAACTACTCGAAGGTCACCAAAGCCATCTAGGTTGTTCTAGGGAGAGGATTTTGGGCCACCTCGGTGATGTGAGGCTAAAATACAGTGTGAGCCAGTGAAATATCAGGTGCCCTGATTATTTTTGAGAAGTATTGACTACTGACGATTTTCTTGGTCTCTCACTTGCACAAATGCTGTTGTCTTCAGGCAGAGAAAAGAGGAGATTAAAAAAACACCTTTGAGTTTAGGAAAGAAATCCTATTTAATTTATGTAATTGTTTTAACGTAGGTGTCATAGTGAATTAACTGACACATTGACAGGAGAAAGACTTCTGAAGATGGTTTTAGGTCTAGAAAGCCAAGTGTGAGGATTAGCGAATGCGTTGGAGGAAGGAAACGAATGGCGACCAATACGCAGAAAGAGGTTCTAGAAATGCGGACATCTAAAGTAGGTGAAATCCAAGGATTTCAAGGAGTGGGAAGCCTCCACGAGGAAAGACTTCCAGATGTCATTTCCACTTTGTACCTTCACTCCTATGCTCTCCTCTCTGTGCATAGACTTTCCTAGGTGATCTTGCCCAGGCCCCCAGCTTCTAGATGCTGATGACTTGAAACACTTCATTGCCAGCCCAGCCTTGGTCTCGCTCCCATCCACCAGGCTTCTTCGACTGCTCTCTGATAGTTATACTTGGGTATCTAATAGGCATCTCAAAATTAACTCTTAAAAATAGATCTTCTTGTTTCCACCTTCCTTGAAAACTTGTCTACCCCTGCCCCCGGAGAACTTTCTACCTTTTTTTTAACCATATTAGCGTTCCTTTCCTTTAAGGCAATGCCTGCCTCCAAGTCTCTTGGCTCAACTTCTAAAATATCCATCTATTTCTTCCATTTCTTCTGCTATCACTCTAATGCAAGCATATCAGATGTTGCCTGACTAAGTCACTCTTCTCCCCAAATTCCTCCACTTCTCACTCTCATCCATTCCCACAGCAACAGGGAAATGTCTCTAAAACACACATCAGATTCCATCATTCCTCTGTGTGAAACCCACCCATGATACTAAGCACAATGGTGGTGTGCTTAGAGTAAATCTCCAAACTCATACAATGGCCTATGAGTAACTACAATGATTTGGCCACCTCTTCACCCTCATTTCCTAGCACTGGTCACTTCTTACTCTGCTGCATTAATTAGCTCTTTCAACAAATATTTATTGAAATACTTTCTATGTGCTTAGAGCTCTTCTGGCACTCGGGATGGATCAGAGAACAAAGCACAAAACAAATTTCTGTGCTCTCAGAGTTTACATTCAGCGAGGGGAGGTGGGCGCTAAGTTATACGCACAAACATTAAGCTAGGAAGTGACAAGGGCTTTGGAAAAAGGAACAAGTTGGATGGGACAAGGGGGACCAGGGGCCAAGGGAAGGCTCAGAGGTGGTCTGGTAGGCTATAGGTCAAAGGTGAAAATGAGGCAGAGTTGAAATAGTTGAGGGAAGTGGTCAAAGCAGTATTTGGAGGAAGAGTGTTCTGGAAGGGACAGTATCTAGAGTAGAGGTCCTAATGTAGGAGTGTGTGTGTGTGTTGTGTTCTGGAATCAGCAAAAAGGCCGGCAGTCTGGGGAGTTCAGCATGATTTGCTCCACGCTTAATAAGGATCCTTCTAGCTGCTGCCTTGGGAATAGACCATTGAGGGGCGAGGATTGGTGTAGGAAGGAGCTCTGAAGCTCTTGCAACCGTAGGCCATGGCTAGGCCCCAAGGTGGCTTACCTTAATTTAAGTGTTTAGGGAGACACTCACCGCGGGCTGTTTAAGTGTCCCTAAACTGAGTGCCTCCTCGGACTGTGTAGTCCATGTGCAGACCTTGCTTCCTCCTTCTCCTAGCTGTCTGCCGTAGGCTGGGCTGGTGCTAACAGTTTGCCCTGGGTAGCAGCCGTGGAGGTTGTGAGGAGAGGTCGCGTTCTGGGCTTATTGGGAAAGTAGAGTCACAGTTTCTCGCCTGATTGCACGAGCTGGGTGAGAGAAGGAGAGTATCAAGGAGACCTCCCGGGGTTTTGGCCTAAGCAGCCATGATTTGGGATAGGGATGAGTATAGGACCCTACTACTTCGACTCAGAAATCTGACTTCAAATCTTGGCCCTAACGCTTGCAAACTGTGTGATCTTAAGCAAATTACTTGACCTCTCTGCTTCTCCTCATCTATAAGAAAGAATGAGAGCGGGACGCCTGGGTGGCTGCGTAGGTTAAGGGTCTGCCTTCAGCTCTGGTCATGATCCCAGGGTTCTGGGCTCCCTGCTCAGCAGGGAGTCTGCTGCTCCCTCTCCCTCTGCCTGCCGCTCCCCCTGCTTGTGCTCTCTCTCTCTGACAAATAAATAAAATCTAAAAAAAAAAAAAAAAAGAATGATAGCTACCTTACATGTAATTCTAGGAATTTTTCTAAAAAGGTGATGTTTGTATTAATATGCTTGGAAGATATTACATACTCAAATGTTACCTAAGTGATATTCAAGTTGGTTTAAAAGATTCCAAAGTGTTCTCGGTTGCATGAAAGTATTTCCTAAAAATACAAATCCCAAAGCTATGTAATTCATTTCAATTCAGTGAAAAGAAGTGCCTTTTCAGTTCATTAGAATGCTTTTAGCTACAAATGCAAGAACGCTCAGTTAAATAGATTTAAACAAGGAGGAAAAATCGTCTTACATAGCCAGAGATACCGTTTAGAGTGATGGCAGGGTTTACTTGATAAACTCCTCAGGGAGCCAGTGTCTTTCTATGTTTTCATTCCATTGATCCTGGTCTTTGGGTTCTGCATCTCATGGTCCCAAGATAGCTTCTCTGGTTCTAAAGATCACATCTACACACAGCCTGAGGCACGTCGGGGAGGAAGACCTCTCCTGGAAAGCTCCTATCAGACTCCGGGTTGTGTCTCTTGGCCAGAGTTCCATTACATGTCTGACACCAAGCCTGTTGCTGGCAAAGGGGAATAGATTTGACAACTATGTCTTAGGGTCAACGTTTTCTCCTTGGAGTTGGGCAGGGGCCCATTTTCCACAAACATATGACCCCTGATACTTTGAACAAAAATAGTGTTCTGCTAGCAAGGAAGAAAGGCAGGGGAGGGGAAGGAAATGGTTGTGGTGTAGGTAACCAACAGTGTTTTTCACACCATCCTCATCTTTTTTGAAGAGAGGAGGGAGTTAGTGGTTACTGCAGAACTCAGAATGAGAATATAATATGATGGCGAAAAGATTGGAAATCGCAGTTGTACAGTTTTTTGCCTGGCCATTGACCACGCTGTCTTCTGTCAATGCCATTGTTTCTATAGCCAAAATACATCATGAGCTCAAGAAAACACCAGTCATTCGGAGAAATGGCTTTAATGACTCTTCTGGTTTTGTTTTTATTTGGTTGGTTTTTTAGACAAATCCATTTGTCATGCAGATTTGATTGAAGGGACACAAAATTAGATCTTGACCTAAGAGGAGAGAAATTTTAATATAGAGAGAAGAAACTAAAGAGGAAGTAGACACTTAGGATACAAATACATTAGAAGACATAGCAAGGAGAATTTAAAAGATTACTTTTTAGAGTAACTAGAGTGGAAAAAGCGCAAATCATTCTGTGATTTTCCTGTTACCTGGTGTCATTTTTCTTTACTTCTAATAGTAGCCCCTTATTCCTTAGCGTTACTTCATTTTATATCTGAGGAATAGCTTGTGTTTAATTCGTTTGATGTTTTTAATAGTGTTTTAATCATTGTATATGATCATGCAATGCCCCAAGCACATTGGCTGGAAAATGGTTTATAAATAAAATTATTGTTATTATTGTTATCTTTATCTCTTGTAACAATACTCATTATATTAAGATTATATCTAGGCTAGAAATAGTTCAACATACGTGATTATATGTAATCAGTCTATTTTCTCTGCTTTTTTTTTTAACACCGTGCTCCCTCTCAACTTTGTTCTTATCGCTAAACAAACTATTGCTTATAAGTTGCAAGTGACTCTGATTTGCTTTGAACAGTAATTCTTTACAGGTTTCAACAAGAGTTTGTTCCTGGTAGGACTGGGATCCAAAGAAACTCCTTGTTCCCAGTGGCCGTGTATTGATGGCAAGTGTTAACTGTATGTGGAGATTGAATTGCCCCAATTTCCACCTGGAGCCCAGAATTCTGAGTATTTCCAGAGGCTAAAACTGTGATTTATAAGAACTGCCAGGGAGGCCAATTTTAGTTTGAAAATGGAAATAACTTACAAATGTTAGTACTGCCTGCATACAGATGAGGCTGTATGTGGTGGTGAGTTCCCCATCAGTGCAAGTGTTCGAGTGGACTGTCAGGCCACGGACTTGGGATGTTATGCAAAGAATTCATGTGTTCCACGAGGGTGGTACTCAGTGGTCTATCAAGTAGATTCCCTTCCGCAGACTCTACATGTCTTAGTTTGTCTCTGGGATTGAGTAACTATGTTGACTGTAGGGCCACACTTCCACTGGCCTTCAAGGGCAAAATGCAGTGCACATGCTCGTCAGCACATTTCGATATGTTACAAAGAATACGATGATGCTTATCAGTCTTAAACAAGGGGTAATTGTTGTCTGGAGGTAGTAGCTGGTTGGTTTTGGGGGTTAGAGGTTCAACTGCAGATCAAGGTTTACATATCTGATTCTCTATGTGGGTCAAAGCATCTCCCTCTTCTCTGTGCATATTAACAGGTCTATAGTATATAAATTTTTGGTAAGTGGAGAATTATAGGAGTTAAAGGCATTATTGTGACGACCACTGCCTGTGCCCCTTCCACCTGCTGGGTGCTTTTGCCAAAGCAGGCTGCTGTCGGCATCGGAATTGACCAGAGAGGGGTGTCAGCAATGCAAATGCTTCCTGAGAGCCAAAAAGACAAATCCAGGCAGGCAGGCCACCAAGAATGGTGCAGCAGTAGGAGGTGTGAAGTTAAGGGTGACATGGCATAAATGGGAAATCTGAGGCCACTTTGCCAGACTCTCTGAACAGAAATGTTGGTGGCTTTTGAGAGGACCCCAATTAATAAAAAAATACAATGAAATGTGTAATTTGGGTTGTCAAGTTTTCAAACCTAGCTCAACTCCAGCTTTTTCCAGGAACTCTTCTAGGCCATGCCTTCACAGAATTGGAATCTTCTCTGAGTTCCAGACAGTCTAGGAAACCCATTTGGTCATGAAGTATTTATTTTATTGCTATTAAACCTTTGCAGTTTTAGGTGTGATCTAGATGTAAATGCCTTTAAGAAATCAACATTTTTTTTTTGCAGTTTTTGTAATCATCAAATTCTAGAAAAGATTTTATATATCTGTATGTATATATTTTTAAAATTTGTTTTGTTTTAAAGTCAACGTAAATGCCTTCTGGCCCTCTCTCTATGTAATTTTTTTTAACCAGACCTCTACTACTCTTATTTGAGTTTGCTCACTCCTATAGATGTGGTCTGTTAAAGCTGACAAGCTCCTGAGGTCCTAATCTCTCATGATGGCAGTTTTCTTTGCAAGGTTGCTGTTGTCTGGGGTAGTTCTAGGCAGACTCATAGTAGACCAGATGTCCATCTGCTTTTGAGGCTCTACCTTTTTCAAGTGTCCCAGAAAGATGGCAGTTTCTGAGTTCTGCTGCTCAAAGCTTTTGATGTCATGCCAGATATTATTCTTGTTCTCAAGTAGAGTGTAAGTGTGCAAATAAGAAGTGACTTAGTGCCAGGAGGCACTGAGGTGCTGAGAGACACCTAGGAGAGGCCCCTTTGGCAGGGACGCAATAGGAAGAGCTGACCTTCTCACCTTAAGCCAGCTGCAGAGAGGCAAAAGGATGGGTGATCACTTAGGTAAGGGGCTTCCTCCCCACAGTTCTGCTCTTTCAAGTTTTACTCCTCTCCTTGATAGATGGGGAAACATGAATGGCAGACAAAAACAAACACACACCTTCATTAGTCCAACGCTGTTGCACTATAATTTGTCATTTAACTCCCACAAACCATTTCCTCCTCCAGTGCTGATACATTACATCCCAGGAGCCAGAGGCTCTCTTGGACAGCCTGGCTTAGTTTTGCGGAGTCAGAGGCTTTTCCAAGGGAAATGAACGGCTTCATTTCACCTGACTGAAGACCCAATTTGCTGTAAAATTCTTGCCTTTGACTGTGTTGAACGATTATAGGGTCTAGGTTTAGTATCACAAGGAAGGATGGTCAGATGCAAGTTTCTAAATCCTGCTCTAGCTTGGCGATTAGTATGTTCGATACATTCGTTAGGCCATAGGAAGTTCTTTTTTCACGCAAATGGATTTTCTCCTACTTATCTAATTTTTATTTTTGAGTTCTTTCGCTCTCTTTAAATTCGGGTCATTCAATGTTTCTTTTTCATCTTTGAGCAAAAGTAAGCTACAAAGCTTTGTGTATCTATATTGAAAAGACTTTCCCTTTGCCACCAGTTCTGTGTTACTCTCTAGAACAATTACAAGTCTTCGATTTGTGAAGAATGACATATCGATTTATCCTAAATTTAATAAATTCTTTTTCTCAATAGTTCCCTTCTGATAATTGTCCTGAAGCCATCACTTTGTTTTTGGGTAAACCCCGGGCCAATTTAATTTCTCAGTGGCCTTCTAGTGGCTTTGAAGAAAGAATCCCATTGATTAAATTTGAAAATTAAAAATCATACTAATGGACATCCACTGGTTTGATACCTACCCTCCAAAGCAAATGAATCAGTAGTTACTGAACTTGTTACTTGTCCTTAAACTTTTTAATTTCCTTAAAATGGTTATATATAACATAAACACTTGCTAATTTTAAAATTTAGATAAGTGTATGCTTTATTAGATTTTCTTGTTGTTTTCTATATTGTATTTTAATTTTCCACCAGTATGTGCCTTTTTAAATTTTGATGCTAGCTACGTGCTGTATCTCTTTATATTCCCTACTGCAGCAAGCACAAGGCCGACCATACGGTAAGCACCCACCGTGTTTATTGGCGGTGCACTGACAAAAGTTTCCAGAGAAAGAAGTTGTGCTATATATTCAGAATATCTGCTTTCTGTCATTGGTGGTCATTTGCTAGTCCTTTTATTTGAGCAGTTTGTGAAGATCCTGGTGTATAGGGTAGGATGACAGAAAAGGACCTTCTAACACTGGGACATTCTCTTGTGGAGTTTTAAAAACTTAAAAAAAAAAATCTTTTCTAGGAAGAAGTAGAGGCATTAATTTTCATTCCATCCTCTAGGGCAAAGTTTCTCAACCTTGGTGACGTTGCCACGGGGGCCAGATCATCCGGGGTTGTGGAGGACAGTCTGTGCACTGCAGGAACTTATCCCCGGGCTCTATCCACTAGATGCCAGGAGCAGTTGTGACAACCAGGGATGTTTCCAGACGCTGCCACATGTCTCTTGGGGGCCACAATCACCCTGCTTGAGAACCACTGTTCAAGAACAATGTCTACACTGGAATCATTTTGCTATAAAAAGCCAACTGAAAGCACAAAGATTCATGCTGTCTGAATGAGATCTTTCTGGCCTTTGAGGGAAGCAATATCAGGCTCTGTGAATCCTAATCATGGGGCAGAATTAACAGCAACCTATAAAAGTGTTAATTGTGTGTCCCCTGCCCTCCTCCCTTCTATCTTCCTCAAGGAGAAACTATTGAGGGCTCCGTGCTGAACGCAGACAAGCTTTACCCCTTGGAGCTCAGCACAGAACAGGCAGAACCTTTTCCAGAATGTCCCTTGCTGCAGGAGCTCTGGCTTCTGTGGGAGCAGGTTACTTTCTCCATAGCTGACACTGGGTTTTTGGTCCAGGAGCTCTTGTATGGGAAAGCGCCATTTTGTTTTATTATTATTATCATTTTCATGGAGCTATGGAAGAAGAACCAACAGCTAGACCACCAAAGCAATGATGCCATATTTGGGAGTTTCCTTCTCTCTGTCAACTTCTACTTTCCTCTTTTTGTCTCTGGTCCCCAAGTCCTAGAGTAGCAGGTGACAGTTTAACTCTTCGGGGTATGATACTCCAGGCCACGGAACGGTCCACTTCCCAGGGACCAAGTCTGCTGAGCCCTGAGTTGGAGGTGGAGGAGGAAGCGTTAAGTTTGCAGCTGAAAATCTAGGAGCAGACAATCAAAAGCGGACTCGTGGAAACTTCCCACTGACCCAGATACTCTGCTATCTTGAAAGCTTTATCTTCTAAGACAATGTTGACTAACAGCTTTGCTTTTCTTCTCCTTTCTGTTTTAAAAGAATAACAAATAAGCTTAATTCTTCTCAAAATCTTCAGCAAATGCCTTTTAATCCAACACAATGGTAGTTATTTTAAGAAGGTTGGCAAAGGACTCTGGCGGTTTTCTATTTTTCGGTCTGGGTTTTTTCCCTCATACAGAAGCTTTCAATCACATTTAATCTTGGCTTGCACCGAGCCACATTAACTTTGTTTGCACAGAACTGATACAACTGCTTTCAGCTCTTCTCTTCTCTTTTTCTTCTTCCTACTAAGCCTTACAATTTAAATAACAGATTAAAACACATGCACACATACACACACAGAAGAGATTGATAGATACATGCATCTTTGCTCACTGTAACTTCCAGGACGGGATTCCACACCCAGGATGTGTTTGTTGAAGGAGAGAATGGCTTACCAAAGCACCATGTTTAAATGGAGAGAGAGAGAGGGAGAGAGAGAAAGCGCACCCGGGAAAATACCTGATGTTTGAATGAAATGACCCTCTGAGAGGACTCCTTGCAGAGGCTGGAGAAACGTGCTGCCAGGTGTGAAGCGACTGAAGTCCTCCTTGCTCAGTAGAGGTGTTGGTGACTGTGCTCCAGAGACAAGAACAATCCAGAGATTGTTCATCTCTCTTACCAAAGGGACAGCTCCTCTGCACACCCCAGGTGAGGCTCTCTCTGGTTATTATTTGCCCTGTAAGCCCGGAGTTCTGAACCAACCCTTCAATGCTCCCGTGGCCCCGAGTTTATTTTTCCCACCTCCCAACCCCACCCGATTCCTTTGAAATGAACTTTTTTATTATGAAAACACCTTAGGTTTAGAGAGAAGGTGAGAGAATAATGCAGGGTTCTGGTCTACCCCTCACCCAGTTCCCTCCTTAGATTAAGATCTTATATTACTTTGGAAACCCCCCCAACCTCATTTTAAGAGCTCATTTTCCTTTCCACTCAGGAGGAAAGCACAGAATTGCCTACTAATAACAGTAATGATTAGGATAAATAGGATACTTCAATATTTTGTCAATTGATTAACAGTGTCCAAATGGGGTTTGTCCAGTTCTTCATTCTAAGAGGCAAAACACTGTATTCAAACTCATTCTCAGGGCGCGCCTGGGTGGCTCAGTCAGTTAAGTGTCCAACTCTTGATTTCGGTTCAGGTCATGATCACAGGGTCATGAAATTGAGCCCCGCATAGGGCTCTGCTCTTGGCGTGGAGTCTGCTTGGGATTCTCTCACTCCCTCTCCCTCAGCTCTCTCTCTCCAAAATGAATAATATAAATCTTAAACAAACAAAAACACAAACAACTGAATCTCAGGTGGGCAAACTGATGTACAGAAGCGAGACGGCTTTCTTAAGGAAGGGCGGGAAGGGCTAGACCAGACCTCAGTTGCCCCTGCTTCTTCAGATCTGGGTCATATTCGTGGATTAGGCCATCTCTACAATCCAAAAATCTTAGCAATTTCCTTCAGCGTGACCCCAGCCATTTTATTTCTGGTTGCCTTCTTCGCGTCAAACGTACCTCGCTAAGAGGAGTAAATGATTGGACAGAATTAATAGAGCCCCTGCCCATAAAATGATTTAAAACACGTGTTAGAGAAAGAAGCCGTGAGAGGTGGGTAAAGCTTTGGCTGATGTCTGGTACACAGTAGTTATAAATAACATTGCTTTATCAAGATCTCTTTCTGGATGTGAGAGTACAAATAGTGAAGCCTCCAGAGAACCCTGAGTGGCAGATTTATTTTGCTAACAAAATAAAGTGATGACAAGGAACCAGAAACGACTGACCTGGGAAGGGCTCTCTGCCATGGATAGACTCCAAGGAGGTCACTCTTTCTCTTTGTCTTCTTGAAGTTGCAGAAATAAGGGTACAGATGGGCGAGGGCAGTTATCAAGGAACTGTTGTCCTCTTGCGCCAAATTATAGTGCATTTTAGGACAAGGAGAGCATGAGTCACAGGAAACATTCAGGTCCCAGCCATGTTCATTTCCAATCCACATCCACTTTCTATTTCAGACTGAGGTCCTGAGTATCGGACCCCGGTGTGGAATTTGCTTGCTTAGGCCCACCTTGTGCAAGTACACAGGCCCTCCCCTCTCCTCCACTTCCATCTTCCCACTCCTCAGCCCCATCCTCTGAAAGATCTTGTTTGTCCACCTAGGAAAAAGCCTCGATAAAATAAGATAACCCTGCTAAGAAAGAAAGATGGAATTATGGCTATCCGGTGGATTCAGATTTTCTCCATAACCCTTTGACTGTAGTTAATAAAATGATTGTTTCTTCTAATTCCAGGGAGGAGGCTTAAAGTAATAGAAATAGTGTACAGAAATGAACCGTGCGCTCCCTTGTAATAAACCTCATCTCACCCCAAGAGAAGAGTGGAACCAGTAGACATTTGCACTTTTCAAAGAAAACCAAACCAAAACAAAATGGAAAGCTTAGCTTATAATTCTTCTCCAGGAGCTTTTGTTGGGAAATAAATGTCGACAGAACATTCACATTTCATGTGTAATGAAATCATTACACAGATTTCACGTTATTCAGGAATCCAAGCAGAAACAAAAGCTGGGATGGTAGCTAAATTCTGCTCAACTCAAAATGGAATAGGGACAGTGACAAATGAGTGAGGGCTGTTGTTAACTGAAATGGACAATTTAATTTCCAAAGTGGATTTTTATCCCTGTGGATCAGATTGATCTTGACTTGGGTAGAATGGACTCTATGTCTTCCAGTTCTCCATTCCATTACTGTTGTGGCAGTTAAGGGCCACTTCTCGAATGCTCCTTCTCTGTTGGAGCTTTTCACGGTGTTCTCCAGTGCATTTCCAATCTAATCCTTCTGTGATCTAGCATCTCTAGTGCTTTATGTGTTTCTTGACATCATGGCAATGGTACTGGCCTTTGCATCCGGGTCGTTGTGGGTATCAACACGCTGCAGTTTGAGTACTGGTGTTACTGGTTAGCCTGGGAAAACTGCAAGTGTTGTAACACTAATGAAGACTCACGTCTCGGCTTGTTAGGTGGTGGGTAGTGGGGTTGCTTAACACAGCACTTCAGTTCAAAGTGAAGGCAAGAGGGAGTGGAGATCGTAGATCATAGATCACAGAGCAGATGCTAACCCAGAAATGCCTGCGTTCCCCAGTTGCAGAGCAAACTTGCAGGCACACGAATTATCAATGGAACTCACCAACATGTGTGCAGGGAAAGCGAAGCCAACAGAGCAGTTGGAGGACTCTAGCCAGCTAATAAGAAGCTTATAACTCTTTGGCAATTTGTTTAACTTGGGAGTTATTGCAAAGTCAGAAAGGTATGGGGCCCCAGGGATATTGGCAACGCTGCTGGGAGTCTCCCAGTGTGGAAAGCCAGCTTTGCTAATGGGCTTTTTTTTTTCTTCAGGTGTTCAGTGTTGAGTTATTCAGGCCAAGACTTCTGGAAAAAGCAACATGAATCACCGTGGCATGTTAGGTTAATGGGACTGGTGGCCACACAAACTCCCCTATTCTAATAGGTGCTACTAAGATCTTCCAATTTAGATGATCTGATTCATTTATTCATTTATTCGTCATTAAACAAATATTTATTGAGGTCTTGCCATGTGTCGGGAGCTGTACCAAGTACCTGAAGACAGACCCAGCTAAGATCTTTCTTCCCAAGGCTCTGACCATATTTCCCACATGCTCACATCCTACTTCTACTTCTGCATCCTTACGTTCTTTATTTTTTTGTCTTAACTCCTCATTCTGGAGTTCTGGTTTGAAAAAAAAGGTGTGGACAAAATCCTCGCAAGGAGAAAGAGGTTGAGAGTACTAGTGACCTATTTATGTATTCATTGAAAACATAGCAGTTAAGCACTCTTATATGCAAGGTTCTCCCGGAACTGGGGACTGGGACATTTGCCGACCCACATTCCGTATGATGAACTTTCTTAGGCTACATTTCTTGGACAATACAGAAATAGTCATTAATTGCTGTCCATATCCAGGGGCCCCAGGGACATCTGAATTTGTGGGATTCTTAGTTTAAGGCAAAGAAAAGCATTCAGAAAATTCACTCTTTGAAGCTTCTGGATCTGGGGGGCTGGGTGGAGGCAACGACTCCGACTTTGGGGTGTTCCCCGGGGACCAAACGCACTTTCTCCTTATTCTCGCCTCTTTCTCTGCATCCAGTGACTAGCCAGGTCCCAGGGACTTGACCTGTACAATGCTTTCTCCCGTGTGTCTTTTTCCCCCTTTCTTTGTCAACTGCTGATTGCTTCAGTTCTGAGCCTTTTATTACTCTTGCGTATATAGCATTACAATAGCTTTCAGGTCAAAGAGCTCCTCGTCTCCAGACTTTCTCAGCTCCAGATCATTTTCTGTACTGATGCCAAATTTATCTGGTGTGTCATATCAGTTTCCTCTTTCAAAACAACACTATTTCCATGGCCGCTTGGGCTAAGCATATACGTCTGAGTAGAGCATCAAATGCTACATCCTAAACAAGCATGGTTGTGAAGAATGTGGACTCTGAAATCGGAAAGACTTACGTCAACGTTCCAGATGGGCCAATTGAGCCTCAATGTTCTCATCTGGAAAATGAGGACGATACCTATAACTCAGTCAGTGGTAAAGGGTGAAATAGGACATTTGGAATTCTTGGCACCCTGAGTAGCCAGTCGATAGGTAACATTTATAAAAATATTAATAACAATTATTATTATTATTATATTCCATAGTTCCAGTCCAAAGGCCTTTAGTCTTCCACCTCTGCTCCCATTGCTTGTTCTGAGTAGAATGTTCTTCCTCCTTGTTATCTCTGCCTTTTGATGGTCTTTTCAGTGGGAAGTTGTATGTCGTGAAGCCTTCTTAGGATCCCTCTGGAAGCAAATGCTTTCCTCCCTTTAGTCAATCCCTTGTCTGCATTCCTTTCTATGTTCTCCACTTTGTGTTGTGTCTGTCAGAGCTTCCCTATCTATGGTTTGCCTTTTCTCCTCTGTCTGGCCGTGGGCTCCTCAATGACAGCACAGAGTCTGCATCAGGGGATTCTGGGAGTTGGTTTGTTCACTTGTCAAAGGTTGACATGGACTCCTGCTGGCTTGGGAGTGACTGGATGGGACGGCTACCTGTCCTTGGAGCTCTGCCCAGCAGCTGGGCCCTGAGCATTGTGTCACTTCCCAATGCCACAAATCCCCCAGCCCCTCAGAAAACCTCCTCACTCTGGAGATTCCTGGTTTTTAGAATTTCTTGGATTTATCCTTAAAAGTATTGGATTTCAGAGCCATGAGAAGGCTGAGAGACACATGGAAATCTTTTACCTCAGCTTTTTTGTTCTTCACATGAGGTTCTCCTGAGCTCTCAGCTTCCTGGAGAAACATGCCCTAAAACTTATGCTGGATGGAATGAATCGTTCTGTCTAGAAATTTCTGTGCATTTAGTCTTTCCGTTGAGGTATGGTCATCCAGTATTGCAGCTGTTTTTGTACATAAATGTCTCCCACAGTGGACCTTGCATTCTTTGAAGGCAAGGCAGTGGCTCCTTTGTCTTTATGTCTCTCGCAGTCACACAATCCCCAGTACGTACCGAAGAGTCAGTAAATATTGACTGAACTGAATGGAATCCAAAGAGGTCAAGCGATGGAGTTATTGCATTACATATCCTGATTCCCAGGCCATGACCTTTTTAGGGTACCAGGCTGGTTCACCTCATCAACTTTCTACATGCTTCATTCTGGAGATAATTTGATAGTTAAAAGGACTCTTAAAAGCCTAAGAAAAGCTCTGAGCAAGAGAAATCACTTACCTCTGGCAGGAAAAAAAAAAACCCCAAAACAAAAAAAAAAAGTGATTACATTGATTACATTGGTAAGTAGCAAAAGCCACATGAGACATATACAGGTGTACTAACAGTTTTTCCTTCCTAAATATCAGCTCTGCGGTCCTCAAGAGGCGAGGAAACCAGGTCCCATTGCTGTATCCTGAACGTGGTGGTTAGAATCACTTGCAGGGTTAATAAAGGCTGTTGAAGTTGAACTTCCGTTGGTGGTTAACCCCCTCTTGTCTTCAGATTCCTGTGAGACACCTGACTACGAGCTACAAAGATGTCCAAGCTCATTAATTCTGTGCATGGTAGCTGTTCTGTGGGGTAAGCTGGTAGGCTGAGGGAAGAGCAAAAATCATCATAAGATGGTTTTACACTCCTGTATAATTTAGAACTCATCTGCGCATGTGAATAAGGCTTGCCCTTAAATGAGAAATGCCAAAGATGGACTGAACATAGGAATTCCTGCCAACTGAAGTAGGGGCCAATCAGCGAAGCAGAGGGGGGAAACGAGCTCAGACTTTGAGCTGTAGCATTGCCTGAGTGTGAGTAAGTCATCACTTGAGATGGTAATTTTTCTAGGTCTTGGCATTCGTGAGGTCATGGAGAGGCTTCACGTCCAACACTCCTTCCTAAACTCTGTGGGCTAGACCACTTTAGAAGCAGGACCACGGAATTGCCAGAGACACAGAATTGTGGAATTCTGGAATTCTGTGTGCCCCTCTAATCATGTGTTGCCAAATGATATTCCTAAAATGTTTCCGATGCCTCAAATGGGACTAACTGGCTTGCAGAAGCCCCTGCCAGGCTTAGGACACAGTGGATTTGGAGGCAAGAGAGATGTAGGTTTGAGTCAATGCCAGTTGCTTCTAGATGAAAGACACGGGTGGGAGTCTCCAAGGGATGGCTGGTGGAGGCAAACTCTCTGAAAAATTCTTATCTGTAGGACGGGGTCATCCATACCTTTCTTGCTGGGCAGTTGTGAACACTGCTTTGGATACTGGATTTATCAGGATTCTCCCGAGAAACAGAACCAATAGGAGATGTATGTGTCCAGGGAGAAAGAGAGATTCGGTTTCAGGAATTGGCTCATGCAATTGTAGGAGCTCGTAAGCCTGAGCCTTGCTGGGATAGCGGGCTGGAATGGAAACAAGGCAGAGTTTTTATGTTGTAATCTTGGGGCAGGATTCCCTCTTTTCAGGGAGGAAACTCAGTCTTTGTTCTTAAGGCTTTTGGTTGATTGGATGAGGCCCACCCACCTTCGGGAGGATAATCTGCTGTACCCAAAGTGTACTGATTCAAATTACAGGTGAGAGAGAGAAAGAGAGAGAACACGAGGAGCCAGAGGGAGTGAGAGCTCTGGGTCAGCCATTTTCACACACAACATATTTGATGGGTAATTTCATGCGCCAGCTTCTTAGACTATGGAGCCAACTGTTTGGTCAAACAGCCTAGACTCTCTCTCTGTGTCTGTCTGTCCATCTGCCTCTCCTTCCCTCCCTCTTCTTCTCTTTCTCTCTCTCCCTCTCCCGCTCATATTTATTTCTTCTTTCATTTTGGTTTCACTTCCCTGATCAAGGTCACAACTTTCTGCCTCATTGTCGCTCCCTGAATTTGCCTTTTCTGCTGGCCTCCTTCCCACCCACCCCCACCATAATCAGATCTTTGCATCCTTTTAAAAACACTCCCATGACCCCCTGCTTTCACGGTGACAGCCCGTGGTGCACTCTGTCTTCAGCCTCCAAGAGTTTCTCCTCCTCTGTCCTGGAGCTCAGTATTATGACAACTCTGGGGACTTGAGTATGGTTTCATGTCATGGCGGGGTCTCCCCTGCTTGGGATGGTTAACTCCCCAGCCTCCAAGAGCAGCCCAGTGCCAGATCAGACCCTTGCTGGCCATCCTGCTTGGCCCACCATGGGGCTAGGATCTGGCAGCCCAGGTAGCTGATGGATTCAAGTCCGCAGAGGGGCAGCCATGTGGCCAAGATGGTGCATCCTTCACGGTCCCGGGGTGTGCTGGGGGCCACCCTTGGCACTCGCAGATCATGTATGGAAAGAGACCCCTGCACTGCTGGGGTGGGGGGTATGAGTTATCAAAACAGCAGCAGGCAGCAGGGACTCATGTTAGATTTAAAGAGAGATTCCATTTAGAGATCTGGGCACGCCTCATCTAATTCTACATCGGAGGAAAGTTACTGAGGAAACACCAGGGAAAGACATCTCGAACACGTGTCACAGAAGCAGCCGTCCCAGAGCTGGACATGAGTGGACATGACTGGAGAAGTCCTTGTGCCCCATGGGGACATTTTCAGATGAAGAATCAGAAAACCTAGCTCAGAGTCACGCAGCTAGTATCGTCAGGGCATGGACTAAACTAGGTCCCCTGACTTTTTTTCTTTCCTTCTCAGACTCAGTCTTTTTCTCAGTGAGAAATGGAAGGCTGCTGTGTCTGGTAGGGAGGGAATAATTCCACTGGCAAGTCCCTGCTGCTCACTTCCTCTGCAAAGTTACATCTAAAAACTGGAGAGGAAACATGTAGGCTTAAAGCCTAGGGCTGCTTTCGAGGGAATCTCTTTTCTGGTCCCAGAAGCACCTCTACTCACCAGAAGGGTATCTTCTTAATGCCAGATTTTAGGGGCAAGGATGTCCATTCATCTTATTAAGTCAGAAATTGCCTCCCCCAATTTTCCAGTATAGAATTGAATAGCAATCAGGTAAAAAATAACTTCTAATAAGCCCCAGTGTTAGGCTCCTATTTTCCCAGAATTATTTTTTATCCTTTTTCCCTGCTGCATTCATCCATTGAGAATTATCAGGGCCGTAAAAGTTTTCTCTGGAGACTGCATTCTCCTTTTCTACCCCTTCCTCTGCTCTTAGACTCCCGTGTGTCGCTATTGACATCTACTTGGGTTGCTAAGAGAATATTCTACCTGCAACCAACGCTTGTGTCTCGCTTTCCCCCCTAACAACAACAGCAACAACAAAATCCCAGAAAAATCTAAAAAAACCCCTAGAAAACAAAAACCTTTATTTAATCAAATCTGTCAAATTTCTAATTTTGTAGTCTTGAATATTTGTTTCCCCAAATATTTATTTCCAGGTTTAATTTTATTTTAAGAACTGCATACAATAATTTCTTTAGAATATAGCTTTTTTCCCCCCCGTAAACACTTAATTATACGCTACTTGCCCTTCCCACTGAAATGATGAGTTCAATGTGCAGGGATTATGTCCTGCTGTATTTTTTGAAATACTCTTATTATTGGAAATGAGTTAAAGCATCACAGTAATACAAACAGCCACAGGAATATTGGCAAGTACATTTGTTGGACTCCTGCTGTTGGCAAGCTTTTGTATCTATCATTTGTACACATTTTTAAAGATTTTATTTATTTGAGAGAGAGACAGAGAGGAGAACGAGTGGGAGGAGGGGCAGAAGGAGAGGCAGGCTCCTCTCGGAGCAGGGAACCCAAGGGGGGACCGGATCCCAGGACCCTGAGATCATGACCTGAGCTGAAGGCGGAGGCTTCACGGACTGAACCACCCAGTGCCCTGTACACATTTTTATAGTGAGAGATAAGCTTGATTCCCATCTACAGGTAAAAAGACTGAGACTCTGAAGGTTTAAGCAATTGCGAGAGACAGTGCGCTTAGGGCAGCCTGATTGGATCCCAGGTTCACTGACACCTGGTTGTCCCACAGCGCACTGATTCCTGGTGGTCATCGCCACGTTTATCACCAAGGACAAACCGCCTGATGCTGCGTGCCTTCCTTTGCAGTGTGGGGCACGCATGTCTAAGGTCTGCTACGGCACCGTGCACAAACCAGAAGGAGAAGGGGACTGTGGGAGAAGGTGCAGAAGGGCCGGGACTTGGGATTTGATCCCACCACTTCCCAAAGTGCGTTTCTCATTGCAGTTGCCACCTGAACAGATTCTGTTGTCAGCACACATGAAGGCAGTTCTAGGGAAAGACAATGAAAGAATGTCTACAGAACGGGGAGACTTTCAAGAAAGAGGTCTTGCTTCCCCTCCGCTCTGAGAGCACGGCGTTCCAGTTCCAGTTATCTGTTGCTGGGGGGAACCGAGCTTAATGGCCTAAAGTCACTACACCGTATTGTTCTCTCTTATGGTCCCGGTGTCCCGCGGGCAGGGTCCGGTGGAATCTCGCCGCTTCCATGCTTGCCCGCTGAGCTTGGAGGACTCCAATAGCACCAGGCCTCCCCCCTGCCTCTCCTTGGGCTCTGCAGGTGGTTGGCTCCTGGAACATCAGAATTACTTCACGGTGGTCCAGGGCTCCGAAGAGGTGCAAAGAGATAGGGATGGAGAGGAAGAGAGAAGCATGCAAAGCCACGTGGCCCGTGGAGAGCTAGCCTCGGAAGTCACGTGGCATCACCTACTTCCATCCTTTTCCTTGAAGCTGTCCCCGGGGGGAGGGGAAATGCACCCCACTTCCTGCGGGAGGTGTGGCAAGGTTCTGAAAAGACCAGGTGGAATCCCAAGTAGGCTGCTAACATTTGTGGAAAATACGCTCCGCTCTACGCAGGGCTGCTGCTGAGCAAGGGGCGTGGCACGTGGGTCTCTCTTTTCTACTCAGTGAAGAGAATGAATTCCACCAGCTCTGAGAGCCTTTGCAGATGGTGCACTCTGGTGTCCTAGAAATGAGTCAGTCCGTCGTCACACTACACAACCTAAGACCTCTGTGTCTGGCAAATTCTCCGGAGGCCACGTCCTTCGTGGTGGCTGTCACCCCATCCTGGTCCCATTTCAACCAGTTCGATTTGAAGACAGTGTTCTCTGTGGATGTTGCCTGGAGGTCCTGATGCACAGCGCGATTGCAGGGCAAGTCTGTTCAAATCAGTGCCTTTAGTGATGGAAGGATATACAATCACGTTAATCTAGCCTAACTTTGCCATCTCCCAGATAAGAAGATGAAGCCTCACAGAGCGATTGTGCGTAGACTTGCATCACATTCAGTGAGATGCTTAAAATGGGATGGTATTTAGAAAGAGGCAATTAAGATGGAGAATGATTTTTAGGATCTAGTCATATGAGAAGTCATTAAAGAAATCTCCTGAAATAAAGAAGACATGCAGATATTACTTTTTTAAAAATATTTGACTGTGCTTCATATGGAAAAAAAAGGAATAAATTTGTTTAGAGATTTAAATGATTTAAAAGCATGTCTGAAAATTTGCCTAGAGAGAGGGTCCACCTTTTATTTCCAGTGATTTTGTGTACGTTAATTTTGCCTACAGTATATACTCAAAAGTTTTTATTAAATGAGGTGCATAGGTGGCTTAGTCAGTTACGTGTCTGCCTTCGGCTCAGGTCATGATCCCAGGGACCTGGGATCGAGCCCCGAGTCAGGCTCCCTGGTCAGCAGGGCACCTGCTTCTCCCTCTGCCTGCTGCTCCCCCTGCTTGTGCTTTCTCTCTCCCTTTCTCTCTCTCTCTTTGACAAATAAATAAATAAAATATTTAAAAAAATAAAAAATAAATTAAGAAAAGTTTTTATCAAGTGAATTATGTACTCTTTAAATATAGAACAAGTAGGAAAAATGTTTCATATTTATCTCACATCCCTTTCTGGCACCAAGTGATACTCGGGCACAGACTAGATATGTAATAGGTATTTATCAAGTGATACTTGTTGATTATTTGATTATTGATTGATACTTAGTGTTGATACCTTATTGTTAGTTGGGACCTGCAAGGCGGTGCGTAAGTGAACAGCCCGATGAGAATTTTTTATCCCTCTCCTTCTCTCATTTGAATGACTGCTTCTTTGCAAATGAATAGAAATTCTATCCTTGTTGCATCTAGCTCCAGCTCTAGCAAGCTCCCTCCAGAGGCTGTGCTCTGCTTTCGAGTGTGTTGGATGTTTTAGGGCATTCTCAGTGCCCATTTCAGGAAAGAGGCTCATCAGTCTCCAGGAACGAAGATGCTTAGGACGATTTGGGCTCCTGTGAATCAAGTCTTGCTTATTCAGTTCCATCCTCTACGTGGGGCCTAAGAGCCTGTGGGAGGGGATGGTAGGCACACAGGCCCCCTTTGTCCTAGAAGTAGGGCTTAGAGAGCAACCTCCCAATGCAGCCAACTTCTTGGCGTGGTAACACCTGCATTTTCATAGCAGAGAATATGCAGCAGCCCCACGTGTGGTTAACTGGATACAATCAGGACACCTTCAGCTTTCAAAATGGAGTGCAACCCCAGAAACACAATTTTTTTTAAAAAGATTTTATTTATTTATTTGACAGAAAGAGAGGCAGTGAGAGAGGGAACACAAGCAGGGGGAGTGAGAGAGGGAGAAGCAGGCTTCCCACTGAGCAGGGAGCCTGATGCGGGGCTCGATCCCAGAACGCTGGGATCCTGACCTGAGCCAAAGGCAGATGCTTAACGACTGAGCCACCCAGGCGCCCCCAGAAACACGATTTTATTTGACCTGCTCATCATCCCCAGTTCTCCCCTGGCTGCAGGCCCTTCTAAAGCTGAGAGCCTTGCTCTGCACAGCTGTCACTGCACTGACTAGCAATGATTTCTAATTTTTCCATAGCACCGTGTGGCATTGGTGGGCAGATGTGGGCAACTGTGTGTCACTATGCTTGTAGGTGGTTCAGCTGCTGTCCCCCTAAGAAACAGAACAAGAGAGGTAGCCCAGCGCTGGAGCCGTCCTTCTACCGCTGCTTATAGGAGAGGTTGTGGGTCATGGCGGCCAGCGAAGACCTTTCTCTTTTCTGGGGTTTTCTGAAGGATACACCTGTCAATGGTGAAAAACTGAATAGCCTGGACATGCCTCAATCAAGTAATTGTCAGAGCACCTGACAAAGGAGTACTTTACCAGGTATGACGCTCTTCGTCATCGTTATCATCATCCTTAAGTATTACTATGATGACAGCAGCATTAAGAAAGAATTGATGAGCACAGAGGCCACATTAAAACCGCCTTGTTTTGTGATAATTAAACAGACTCTGGAAAGGGACAATTGAAGAATGAGCTGGCCCCCGAGGATCCTGTCTATCCTCTGCCCCTCAGACAGTCATTTTAATAAATGAATTTACAACATGATCATTTAATAAAAATTTTAAGCGAAGTAGTTATGATTTAAGAGTATGTCTGCAATTGGGGTTGTAGATAGAGTTTTTATTTCCAGTAATCTTTGTATTTTAGTTTTGCTTACAGTGCGTACTTGAAAGTTTTTATTAAGTGAATTATGTACTAAATATTGACTAAAGATTTGACTTTTGCTCCTTGTATGGTTGATGTGAGGTAGACGTTAGGCAAAGCTCAAGTTGGGTCTTCTTAACGTGGTGAAAATTGCAGGGATTTAGCCCTTATGTTACTTCCAATTTGCCAGCCATATTTTATGGGCACACAGTGGCATACACTCTGTTGGCTGAATGTTCAAACCATATTTTGTTAATTAGAGGCCTATAATAAATACATCACTCATTTTTATGGTATACGAGTCCATTTGATTCCGAAAGTTTGACATCTGGCTCTGATTATGTCTCCTGGTGTGGCTGTGGAAATTCCCCAACTCTTTTTTCACCTGTTTGGGGAGAATTAGGATGGAAATTTAAATTCTGCAGAGAAAAGGTGAAAAAGGAGGTTTTGATCATTATGAACAGGGTTATATGGGATGAATATAGCAAGCTGAGCAAATATCCATGACATCAGGACCCTGGGGAAGATTTTGGGGGCTTGCAAGATTTTACTATTTCTTTCTTTTTTTGTTCTGTCTGTGAAAAATACCAAATGATACACTTCCTCAAATTCTTTGTGGAATGAGGCAAAGTATAAATAAAACAATATGCTATTTGTACAGCAATTTAGGGGAAAGTGTTATTTCTTTTAGGGAGGTCCAATTAGAGCAATAAATTGTTTTATATACTGCCCTTCTTTATTTTTTGTTCAAATACAAACTAATGGCCTGTGTATCATAGATTAGATTTGGACAGCTTCTGAACAGGGGCTCAGATTTGTGACCTTTAGGTTTGTATGACCTTTGCGTGCGTCAGGTTACCTTTCCGCAAACTGGGCTGGGGGATAATCATAGGTTGTGGGAACCAGGTCTTTGTGTGCTTATCTTGGTGTGCTTGCCAATCTCAAAATGCAAAAAAAAAAAAAATCTATTGTTATTATGAAGAATAAGCAGGCTATTTTCCTGACGAGGCTGGGAAAACTTTGGGAACTTGAGTCTCTTAATACACGAGAACCCATAACAGAGCCTAAAAAGCTTCCCTTGCTTACTTATTAACCAAATATCTATTTATTGCCACTAAGTAGAAGCTTCTTTGCTCCGTGTGCTAAGAGGTACGATGCTATGTACAATGCTGCCATGACTTCGAGATGTTGGTAAGCCTGATTTCTGTAGCCCCAAGACAGAGGGGCAGGAATAGGTCTTGCGTACGTGTGTTCAGTCCTCCACGTAATCATGATTCAACCAATATTTTTCAGACATTTTTGCTAGGTGCTGAAAATTCAAAAATGATTGCAAGATACCTATTGTAAGAGCTTAGAAAAAAAAGTAAAAAAAAATTTAAAAGGAAAAAAAAAGCTTAGGATTTGGTGACGGAAATAAGATGAACACCTAACCTAAATACAGTGTGTGTGCGTGTGTGTGTGTGTGTGTGTGTGTGTGTGTGTGTGGTGTGTGAGAGAGGGTGGGGTTTGGAAGGTAGCGTGAAATCTGGCTCAATGGTCTCTTTAAGTTCACAACCTCCAGGGGGCGCTCAAGGGAGCCCTAGTCCATTTCTCCATTCACTGCCCTACTTAGACCACTGCACACCTTCTCTCTCCCAACACCGTGGCTAAAAATCCTGCTTCCTCAATCATTAAGAAAATAAGAACAATCATAAAAGAACTTCCATGTGTACCGTGAGCACCTTCTGTCTGGACATAAATGAATGAACTGTTCCTTTTTTTTTTTTTCAAAATGAGGTCAATCTTTCTTTTATCCACTAGATCCCACTCCCTCTGACCTTCTTGAGAACAACACTTCAGCCTCTCTTCCTGCATTATCAATTTGTTTTCTCTCTTCTAGTGGGTCTGTCCCATTACCATCAAACTTGCCGAACTATCTAGTCTAAAAAATTCCCTCCATCGGCCCCACTCCATTTCCCTGCATTCCTTTATAGTAAAACTCTTTGAAAGCATCTTTTACAAATCACTGTCTTCACTTCTTCCCATCTTATTCTTTCTTAAATCAATGCTAATCAGGATTTGCCTCCACCACTTGATTAATTTTTTCTCGAGGTTTTCAATGGCCTTCATATTACTAAATCCAGTGGTTAATTCTTAGTTCTCTCCATACTTGGCAGCCCTTGGCCCATTTTACATAGCTGATCTTCCTTCTTCCTTCGTGTGGTCTAGGACACCACCATCAGTTCCTCTTTACTAACCCAACTTTCGAATATTGCAGGGTCCCAAAGCTCACTCTTTTGATCTCTCTTCTATATATACTCCCTACCCCACTGCCATTGATTTCACTTAATCTTATGGCTTTAACTACCTATATAACCTGACAAGCACCCCCCCCCCCACTTATATCTCTAAACTAGACTTCTCCCTGAAACTCCAAACCTGAGTATCCATTTGCCTAGTCTTTATGTCTACTAGGATGTCTAGTAGGTATCACAGATATGTCACCAACAAAAAGGAAATGGTTCTCCCTTCCTCTTCCCAGCCTTCTTCTTCTTAGTAAATGATTCCTTCGTTCTCCACATTAATGGAGCAAAGACTCTCCAAGTCACCCTTTGCTCCTCTTTTTCTTTCACGTACATTGGATATATCAGCAAAACCTCTCAGCGCAATCTTCAAAGTATATCTTGATTCTGATACTTCTTGTCATTTTCACCCTTGTATATTTCAGCCGTCCACATTTCTCTCCTGTATAATTGGAGCAGCCTCCTTTTTAACTGGCATCTCTGCCTCCGCTGTCTTCCTCTCTTCTGCAAGCTCTTTGTACAGTGATTCTTCTACGTCAATCTGATCGTGTCGCTCTTGTGCTCTGTGGGCTCCACAGCCTTCTCATCTCACGCCAAGAAAAAGCCCAAGTCTTTTGCCGTGTTCTGCAAGCCCCTATCTTACCTGCCTCCCATTTCCTTCCTAACCTCACCTCCTGCCACTGTCCCCCTTGTTCTCTCCACTCAGGCCCCGCCCTCGTGGAGAGTGCTGACCATGGCCAGTAGGTTCTCACCTCTGGACTTTGTGCTGTTTTCCCCTGTCTGGAATGCTCTCCATTGGAATTTGTACATGATTCCCTCCTGCTTCTTTCAAGTCTCTGGTCAATCTCCCCTCTTAAAGAAGACTGTCCTCATCAGCCTCATTGAAATCACAGTGCCCCAATTTTACCCCCTGGGTCTCCTTATCTCCCTCAACTATTCAACTTTTCTCTGTAGTGCTTATTGTCCTCTGATATATTTTCTTACAGATTTCTTTGTCACTTGTTTCCCTCCACTCAAATGTAAGCTCCTTACAGGTAGGGACTTTGTCGATGTTGTTGAACGCTTAGTGCTTAGAAGAGCATGTAGCCCATGGTAGATGTTCAATGAAAAATTGTCAATGTGTGAATAAATGAATGGCCAAGGTACTATGGGAACATAAGGGACCATATGATTATTTTTGTCTGGAAAGTACTGTAAAGGCTTCACAGGAAAGATAGCTAATGAGTTGGATTTGAAACATTGCAGAGGTAGAAGGAGGTGTTTCTTTGCTGGTCCATAGGGACGGATGTTAAAAGCAAATCATGACATAGACTTGGCGGGAGGTGGCAGGGGGAGATGTGGCTAGACTGTGAACTCTGTCAAGCCCATTTTTTTCATAGGCGATGAAAGCCAGCAGACGCCTCATTTCTGCAGAGAAATGAGCTGATCTGATTTAGATTTCAGGTCATTTGGTGTGAATAGAGAGGATTCATGGGTACAGTAGGGGAAGAGTGGGAAAGTGAAGCTTAGAATGCACAAGATGAACACAACTGTCCAGGAAAAAGTACCCTAAAGACTTGGGGTACAGCATAGACTTGGCTTTCCAGCTCAGCCTGTGTGCTCCTAATAGTCCTTCATAAGGGTAACAGCTCCAGTCCCAGGTAAAGGATTTACCCTCTTGAAGTGTGAAAGCCCACATTATAACTGGGGGGTATTTTGACCACCTGTCCTGTAGGTGGACAAGTCTGGGATGGTAGGGCTGAGGTCTGGGGACAAGCTCTGTTCTTAATTTGGGCAGGGATCGTGGTGTGCAGCTAGTTATGAATGGGGTTTGGAAGGAGAGCACACGAACAAACACTAAATCCTGGGTTGCTTGAATCCTGAGACTGACTCAGGACGGTACTTTTATTGTGCTTTGTATGTTGAAATTATAACTGAGCCAATATGCGGTTCTTTGGGTCATATCCTGTCATTTATTTCCACTGCAGATTTCCATACAACTGATACAATCACTTGTTTACCTTGATGATTGACACTGATCACCACTGTAGAATTGACCCATCTGCATGGATCCCTGAAATGGCTGCAGCAGCTGGCCCAGCTGGGACATGGTCCTGCTCATTTCCCAAAACTCGGTTATACTTTTAAGTCTCTGGAACTACAAACATATAGATATAGATGTACATATACATATACATATACATATACATATACATATAAAGTTTACAAAGCATAAACTTTATAAACAATAAAACAGCTGAGAAAATTGGAAAGTCATTCTGTAGATGTCAACCCCAATTCTATACAGAAGTAAAACTTCACCAGTAAAAAAGAAGAAGACGACGACGACAAAGGGACAAGGCAAACATGAGCAGTATAGAAAGAATAGCTACTTTTTGCCCAACCTGGTAAAACTGAAATTCATATCAACACATTTGACCTAAACTGTAGTTTTCCTGTAGTAAAACGATGTCCTGCGTCATGTAGATCGGACGTACACGCAACACGTTCAGCGTCTTTTTCTTGTTTTAATTTTCCTGGATGTCAGTATAGTCCTGTCTTCTACTTTAACCTGACCTCCTCAAAGATTGCTCCTCACCTTCCTCCCCTCCCCCCCCTTTTTTTATAAAGCCAGTAGTTTTGTGTTTGTTTCCTGCTCTCTCTGTGACTTCCTGGTGCGGGCACTCTTGCTTTTCCCCACTAGCAAAGGGGACCTTTCTACAATGGCAAAAGCTGTTACTTACGATGGTGGGTGGTACTTACGGTTACTATGTTCCCAGGGTTCCTCCCTGCTTTTCCTTTCCTGGGATTAACTTGCTTCTTTATTTTCATTTTAGCTTGGCTTAGAGAAACTGGCATTTCAATATCACCCATTGTTGCGTTCATTGTCTTCGTTCTTTTATTTATTCGGACAATTATCTTATTCATAGAGGAAATATTGAAAGCAAGATGATGTTTCTCCCCACGCCTTACTTTTCTTATGCTTCTATCTTTCCTATATATGCCTGAAATATTGGAAACAAAATGCAGTTCAGAAGTGTGATGTGCCTTTCAATAACGCTGAGAAAGGGAAAACCTACCTGATTGTTTCCTGCTGAGAGGAGACCAGGGTTGCAGAGGAGACATCGGCTCTCAGGGAAATACTTCTCTCGAAAATCGTCTGCAGGTATTCAGGCAGCACTCAGCCTCAGCTGACTAATGCAGTGTAGTGGCCGAGAGCATGACCCTGGAGCCAGAAGTCTGGGCTTGAAGCCTGGCTCTCCACTGACCTCGGGATTTCACTTAATCCCTCTGAAGCTCAGGCTTTCTCAACTGCAAAATGGCAATAATAGTACCTACTCAATGACATTGTTGGAAAGGTCAAGTGAGCTAATACGTGATGCACTTACACCTGCTACACGTTGCGAGAAATGTTTGCTAGCATGCTTACTCTTTGGATTTCACATCCTAGCTGGGAGCCTCAGTGGCTTGGCTACTTGCTCCCAATTCCAGTGGCTTTTCAAATTGGTCCCTCCGCTTACCATCCTGCTGCTGTTCTCTATCTCTATGTCAGTTTCCCCCTTTCCTTTGGGTTAATCCTTTTCTCTGTGCCCACGCTCTTAATATGCCACCTCCTCCCCTTACTTCCATACACCCAACAATGGCAGTCTGGGTTACCATCTACGGTTATTTCCAATTCTGTCCACACATCATGTGCTGCTTATTGGATCAGATGTTTTCCCAGTCCCTGATTCTGGCTCTGCTTCCCCAGCAGCTGATCCACCCCAGCTGATCTGCCCAGTTCTGGGTCTTCGTCATTCCCAGACTGCCCTGCCAAGCCGTAGGGAACTGAGGTGCACCCCGCAATGTCTGAGATACAATGTTACTCCTTCCCTCCTTCTTTATAAAATAACTTACTCCTTCTCCGAATCTCTTGACTAACTTGGGTAATTCCTTCCCATGGGACTTACAGTCTCCTGTCTTATATCAGTGATTTGCCAGTCCTTTCCTAGTATTTTATCATTTTCATGAAGGTACGGACTTGCTCTTAAACTCTACGTTCCCTTAGGTACCTTAAATATTGTGGACTGCAGAAATTGCAAGAAATATTTAAACCTCTCTTTCTGAGAATGTTAGACTTTGGGGGCCAACATAAGATCTGACTATGTTAGCAATTCAGAACCTAAATATTCACTGTCAACTTTCAATGTGACGCCCCAAGAATCTGCTGGTGGAATTCGGTATATAGCAAACCTAAGGTTGTAATGATACGCTCCAGAAACTGTCACACTTTGGACTCCTCAACTTAAAAGTAAGCCGAAGTTGGAGAAAGAAATGTTAAAGCAGCAAAGCAACAAAGTTTCAAACGCTGGAAAATTGGATTATTAAATACAAGTGAAATGAACGTGAGTTGTTTACATCAAAGAAGGTTATTGAGAAGTAACTTAGCTTTGCTGAGCCCCAAATGTGTTGCAATATGAAGAACTTTGGGCCCAAGTTCATTACTATCTCCAATGAAGACAAGTAAAGAAGTTTGCTGACATTCTAGAGGGGAGAATGAAAGTTACGAAGCAAGTGGCAATAATTACTTACGTGTGTTGCTGGTGGGGTGGGGAGGACACAGCTGCCTAAGTCTCTTAAATTTATCCATACTGTAGGTTCCAGCACTCCAGAACAATTGAAGGGCAGTCTTCCCTGGGGCACAAGGAGAGCATGCATGCATTTTGGAGGTCTCTTTCAATCCCATTTTCTTTGGTTTTATTATAGCTTCCTTAATTTACCAAATGCTTGCAGATTAAAAGACCCCTCATATCTAGTGGGTCCACATGTGGACTAACTTGTAGGGGCCCTGAGTACTCCCAATAGTGCTCTGATGTTTGGAGGAACTCTCAGTCACCAAAGCTGTCCAAGTCATTGGGCCTTATTTTTTTAATACTTTACCAAGAACACTTGCCTTATCAATAATATTTATCCAAAAGGAGAATTCCCAGAGTTCTCTTAAAACTACTATTTCCTCTTTTCCTAGACCCCAACTCACTCAGAAAGACAAACAAGACCCAAAACCTACCCCAGACCTTCGAGGACTAGTGTACTAAGTATAGAAATATAAAAAGTTGTGTGATGGATGGAGTTACAAAACGAGAGAACAAAGTACTGAATAAGCATCACGGAAGCATGCATTTGATACATTTTCTGTTTTGGCTTTGTGATGTGCATAACTCTTCTCTTAAAATATTGTATTATTTTGTACTGGGCTGTTGGCCTAAAGCCATGACATAAGCTATGTTCAAGATCGGTTACTTGTCAATAATTAAGTAGCTTAGGCTTCAGTTATGAAGAGGAAATGGATGGTGATGTCTAGCTTTTATGTTTGTGTTGCTTCATGCTAAGGCCTAGCTGGTTAGTATCTCAGCTCCGTGAGGATAGAAACAGGTGACTGGTTTGTATTTTTCACAGTAATGACGACAAAAAGTTTCTCGATGGACACTCAGAAGAACTGAAAAAAATGAGATGCCTCCAATATATACAGAGGCTGTATTTTACTACTTCTCTCTGATACCCAGACGTTTTACTTACAGAAATGGGAGGAATGCAAATGTCATAGAGGTTGATACAGGGTATCAGGAGGTAAAAAATTATAATTTAATACAAACTACAAATGCCAATGGTGCTAGAAAACATGGGATATATCTCCGGAAAGCTGATGATAAAGAGAGAGTATTAAAGCCAAGAAAGCGAATGGTAAAAAAGGACAGAATTGAGCGGGTCCTTCTGGAGGGGTGTTGGGCAGCCTCCAGTAGGATGTAAAGCTGATACGTGCACTTTCTGCACGGAGCAACTTTTGGGATTAGGCCAACTGGAGGTAGTCAGGTGCCCAGGTATCTTCATTAGAAGGAAAGAGAAGAGATTTTAGGACATTCTTTCTGATTTCCATCTCCCAACACCCTCGAACAGAAAGTAAGTCTGTTCACTTTAAAAGTTTGACTCACGCTATGGTGTTAGGAATTTTCAGATCCGCTCCTGGTGTCCAAGTATCTGCTTGTTGTCAGAAATGCCTTCTATGGAGCATAAAACCTTTTCATTCCACTGTTAGAACCTAAGGCAAATGTCTGATTGGCAAAATACTTTGACCCACATCCATGCTCAAGTGCAATGAACCAGTGAGTGAGTGAGTGAATGAATGAATGAATGAGTGAGTGAAATGATATGCTTGAATCATTGGTATCTCGGTATCTCTTTTCTGTGTTGACGTAGAAGGGTAATTTAAACTGAGGTGGGCAAAGGAAAGTGTCCTTGACAGTGAGGCTGGGAAAGGCCAGGAACAGTTTAAAACTTTGGGCTGGAGGGGTGCCTGGGTGGCGCAGTCGTTAAGCGTCTGCCTTTGGCTCAGGGTGTGATCCCAGTGTTCTGGGATCGAGCCCCACATGAGGCTCTTCCGCTGGGAGCCTGCTTCTTCCTCTCCCACTCCCCTGCTTGTGTTCCCTCTCTCGCTGGCTGTCTCTCTCTGTCAAATAAATAAATAAAATCTTTAAAAAAAAAAACAGCTTTGGGCTGGAGTCCGTTCCTTGTGTTTTTCAAATGGGAGCTACCCATGGAAGTGTGTCGCTGTCCAGGCGCACGCATATAGAGATCTTTGAAGGAGAATTTCCACAGAACTGTGGCATGTGTGTACTCCCATTCACGCTGTGCATGATTGAGGAGGCTTTGTTTTCTGAGGCTAAATGCGCTGCAGAGGGGCTTCATTTCCAGAAGATTCATTCATTCATTCATTCATTCATTCATTCATTCGTTGCTAAATTCTCAAACACCGGTGGGCTCCTTTAACGTAAACGTTCCAGGTTTCCCTCCCTACAAATCACGTAACTCTGGAGAAGTAGGGAGCTACGGGACTTGGGCAACACACACACACACACACACACACACACACACACACACACAGAGTCAGCTAAGGAACCGGCTGGGTCTAAAGTCCAAGTCCCCTGTTTCCCCAAACACAGAAGGCCCTGGTGTCTCGCTGATGATTTAGAAGTCATGCCACAATGTCAGTGGGCTTTATCTTTACGCTTCCTTTAAACAAATGCTTCTATCACTGATGTTTCTTTGAATTCCCAACCGTTCCCGCTGTCATTCAGTTTGACTGCTGCCTCCATTTTGGCATTTTCTGTCATTTCATTAACAGGTAGCACTTACTCCATTAATGAACCCATCCTTCTTCCCTTCGTACTTTTTCCCATTAACTACATGACCTTTTATGAATGCTCTTTGTTCCAGTCATAGGGTAGTATTAACAACTGTGATGCGGGTATGTCCTTCAATTTAGCCTCTGCAAGGGTGTGGGGGAGCCTGGACAATTAGTCGAGGTACAAGTGAAATATGCCTTATTTATGATTAAGTATAAAGTATGTTATTAATTCGTACCAATAAAATGATACAGTCACATTTTATAACACGAATCTCGTTAAGAGATAAGATCGAGGAACACTGGAGAACCTTCAACACTGTCACTTATGTAGGTCAAATTACTTGGGTAAGGGGACCATCAAAGTGGTCTTTAATATCTGGATCATGGGAACCTTAGATTATGCTGCCAGGAAGTGTGCCTTACCTGATACATAGCTTTATGAAAAGACTTGACAGGTTTTACTAGGCCTTTAAAAGGTTTCAATGGGGCGCCTAGGTGGCTCAGTAGGTTAAGTGTCTGCCTTTGGCTCAGGTCATGATCCCCGGGGTCCTGGGTTGGAGTCTTACATCAGGATCCCTGCTCAGCGGGGAGTCTGCTTCTCCCTCTGCCTCTGCCGCTCCCCCTGCTCGTGCTCTCTCTCTCAAATAAATAAATAAAATCTAAAAAAGAAAAAATAAATAAAAAGTTCTCAATGACATTTTTGAGTCTAATATATGCAATCCGAATTTGTCTCTTTCTAATTGACTATCACAGATAAGCTTCTTCCTACAAAGCACCCATAAAATATAAATAGGATCATGTCTAAATACAAAAATAAGATCACAACTTGCTCTGAGTTTGTATAGAGAAATTGAACAGTTTTTCCAGGCAAGTCAATGAACACACGAGGGGACATTCCCTAAGTGGGTCTTGGTTATCAAATTGGCAATTTTATCGCTGAAGAATTTTGATGTCTGACACATAAAGTATGAGGACTCATTCTTATGGAGATAAGAGTCTTAAAATCTAGTAAGCAATGCAAAAAACATAGTAAACAGAGAAAAAAAATCCAGCTTCTGTTGAGATAAGCTAGGTGATCTGAAATTCATTTTCTTGCCCCTCAAAATCTCATCTTGACAAGAAAATGTGGACTATGTAAAAAGGGTAAAGAAGAAAGCACAGAAAATGGTGATTTAAAGACCTTAGAGATGGCCACTAAGTTTACAAGAAGTTGTTTTTCCCTGCATCCTAAAGCTCAAGTTCCACACCCTAGCCATGGGCTAACGGGCACTCCACAGAATTAGCTGGAAGTTGAAGGGGTAGACTTGAGTCTTTGACATGTCTGTTCTGACCATTTTGGGGCTTACAGGCCACTCGCATGGATGGCTCGCTTGGGGTGCTGATTTTGAAGACCTTTCCATATAAAGGTGTGAAAAGTTGGGCAGCTTACAAGGCCTGGAACAAGGAAGTTTTAAGCGAAGGCAGACTTGTCAACCCGAAGATGTAGAGGACGTTTACGAGAGCAGCAGTCCAGTTATGGGAGCAGCTTACCAGCTGCAAGGCTCCTGAATGAATGCCCATGGGGAAGAAGAGCAAACTTCAAATTTCAATAAATGTTTATAAACCTCCAAAAAAAAGAAGAAGAAAGCAAAATATCACATATCATTTCTTCACCCAGAAATAACAGTAGTTAATTTGGTTTATGACTTTTTAATTCTTTGCCTTCCTTTGTTGTTTTGAGATTCTTACATTGTGCATAAAACCAGCAGGAGTTGTTAAGAAAGTCGATGGGTCATCAGATTGATCAGATTCATGCTCCCTCAGACTTCTGGTCTTTTGAACATGTGAGGATGTCCTGTGTCAGCCTTAAAAGGCCATAGATACACCAGTAAACTAGTAATCTGCTCAGCTCCCTTAATTGTCTTGTATAGAACTAATAAACAAGATCTAATGGTCTTCTGTAGAACATAGATTACAAGCACACTAAATAGGATGATTATTACAATAAGAACCGGTATTTGTTGGCAGCTTACTACACGTCCTCTTGCTGAAATTCTCCCAAAGATCAATGAGATAGGAGAACATATTTCATCAGAATTAACCAGGTACAGACAGATGAAAGAGCTTTTGTGAAGTAACATAGCCGGTAAGCAGCAAGTCTGGGATTTGAATGTAGATTGTCTGATTCCAGAGTCCATACCCAAGAAAAACTGTAAAACTGCTTGTTAGGGTACTTGAAATCCTGTGTCTTTAGGGGGCATGCCAAGATAGCTCTTGCAGAGAACCTGTTTCCACTCCAGGAGGTCCTGACCTATCTATTTTCAAATGCCACCATAGTATTTCTATCTGGTGCCAAAGAGTTACTTCGATTTATTCTGTTTTATGGGATCTCAGTAAAACCCAAAACTAGTGCATGGACAAATTTAGTACATATATCAATACTCCAATAAAAATCCCAATCCCTCCACTTTTATCTTCTTAATTATTCTCATTGGTTCACTCCCCATGACAATCTTCTCCCATGACTGAGGAGTAAAGTTACTTTTGTCCCAAGGTGTCGCAGAGGAAGGGCACTAAGCATATGTAGAAGCCCTGACCTGACCCCGGCCTCATCCACGGAGATCTGTGTTAGTTTTTCTCGCATGGACTCTTCCACGCACCTGGAACGTAAAAAAGAATAATTGTCTCAGATTTTCGTATAACCATTTCTAATATTTTACCCCTCAGGAACTAGTTCCTGTCCCGGCATCTTCTTCCCATTTTACCATAATTTGCTTTTTTCCTTTAGTCTTTATATAAATACTGTTCCAATTCCCATCTGTCCAAAAGCATGGAATTCTATTGCTGGCTCATTCCACAGACGTTTATTGAGCACTGCCTCAGCAATGAAAATGCAGAGATGAGCGACACAGTTCCCGTCCTAAAGGAGCCGTGTGTCTAGTGGGAAGGCGGGAGACAAGGACAGAAATGAAAGCACGGTCTAACAGATGCCCCAATCGGAGTAAGCACGTGTGACGGTGCTCAGAGGACACACTCTCAAACGTGAGAGGCATCAGGAGAGCTGTTTTCTGTGGGTATAAAAACTCACCACGCAAATTTGATTCATAGCACGACTTCCACTTCTATTCTTGAATTTTTTTTTTTCTCCCAAGCTCTGTAACCTCATGACAATAGTGTACATGCAAGGAAAACGCAGAAGGGATTGAAAACCGTGCTCCAGAAAAGCAATTCAGTGTTCCTTTTGAAAATAATGAAAAGGGATATATCCCTAAACTCAGCAAGACACATTTTATTAATAGAAATGGCCCTAGGTGGTTCAATATCTAAAAGAAACAAAAATCCTACAAAGATCTGACATCACTAGGTGATGATAATGTGGCCTGGCCTGCATACCCTGACAGGCCCAATGTTGAAAATGAAAACACAGGTTCATGGCCCATGGGGGAGCGATCCAGGCCCCTTTGCTAAGGCTCGGGGCTTTGGTGTAATTTCCTATTGCTAGGTGTGGCCTGCCATGAGGTGTACCACGTCCACTGGAGTCTCTGGTGTACCACTTCTTCGCTCTCTGCAGAAACTCCATGGGAACTGGTATTCTGGAAACTTCTTCATTCCCGGAGAGGCAATCCAGAATGATTCTGCGTAATGGTGGTGGTCTGTAAAAATGAATTCCAAACAACTAAGAACTTCTGTTTTCCCTATAAATGTTCAAATCATAAAGTGCTCAAGCCGTGTGCTTCATTATCTTACATATGCTTCGTGGGTCTTGACGGTCTTTCTTTGAGATGTAGGTCCACTCAAGTGAGGGAGATGCACTTTTCTTTAAGTTCTAGTCATTTTGATTTTTTTTTTTTTAAATCGTATTTTCAGGATGCACTACTTTTCCAAGGCTCAATTATGCTGGAGCATTGCTCTCTCCTGTTTCCTGCTCCTCTGCATTTCCTTGGAATGAGCAGTCTTTGAAGTTAATAAGAATCACCAAATCCGGGTCAGCAAAACTGCACAATCATAGAAGGTTCTGGTGGAAATTGGTGTCAATTCCCCGTTTGCCTCCGTGGGTGTTCTTCATTCTGCCACGAACATAAAATGCAGTTTACGATTTACTTGACGAGATTTGTCATGTAAACATTGACTTTAGCCTAGCTCAGTTCTTGCACTGACCTTGAAAACAAGGGCGCTTTGTGACAGTGGCTTTTGTCCTTACCCTGCTGAGCATTCCAGCATAGGTGGGATTTGCGTAAGTAGAGAGGACAACGCTCAGGGGTAAATAAGGGAGTAAAGGCAGACATGCTTATGGGCATTTGTTGGGAATCTAAGATTGGAAGACTAGTGTAAAATCCATGGATGACGTGTTTTGAGAAAGGAGATTTTCGTTCAGAAGTGGTAGAAAATGAGGTCTCTGGGGGGTTTATCAATTGGAAAGCGACAGGCTGGAAACGATGCTCACGTGAGTTCTGTCTATTAGTGATGTACAAGGAAGTGAAACGAAGGGTCATAATCGTCAATAATTCACAATCGGAAGAGAATGAGGGTCTAGTACCGTAGCTTCCTTTCTTCGAGATTTCTGCTCCCCATGGTCAACTGTGGTCCAGAAGCACGTGATCCTCCTTCTGACGTAGGGTCAGAAGGTCACTACTCACCTCCCGCTAGGTCACAATGCCTATGTCATTCATCTACCTCATCTCATCACAGAGGCATTCTGTCATCTCATTCATCATAAGAAAAGTGAGCACAGTACAATATGATATCTTGAGAGAGATGGAAGTGGAAGACCACATTCACAGAACTTTTATGATAGTATATTGTTACAATTGTTCGATTTTATTATTATTGTTGTTAATCTCTTACCATGCCTAATTTATAAGTTAAACTCTAACGTAGGTATGGATGGATGGATGGATAGGAAAAAAAAAAAACCCAACAGTATATATAGGGTGTGGTCTCAGGCATCCACTGGGGGTCCTGGAATGTGTCCGCATGGATGAGGGGTACTAGCATATAATACAGTCCCTGAAGATGCAGAGGAAGGGACGGATGTTGTACCTGCAAAGGACAGAACTTCATCACGTGATTTCTAACTTGATCCAGGAAAGAAGGAAAGTGACACAAAGACTTTGAACTTGGGCAGAGAAAGAAGTGGTGGCACCACTCCCAGACACAGTGAAACTGGAAGATTGAAATGGTTTAGTAGGAGCCGGGGATGATTCCAGTTTGGGCATATGCCAAATATTAGGGCGGATGGACCATCAGAATGTAAATACCAGTGTTCAATACTCGGAAGGCATCAACGTAGGAGAAGAAGTAGCAGAAAGTATAAAGGCAAGTCAAAAGACTCTGTTTCCCTGGAGCCTGAACAAGATTTCAAGAAGGTATTTTGAAGGCTTGATATTTCTGCACCTGAAAATTTTGAGTAACAAACTTAATGAGGTTTCTCCATAAATATCTAATATGTACTCAGTCTTAGTTTGTGTTGTATACTTTGTCTCGTTGGTCTAAGAACACATTTGACTCAGAAAGCTGTAGCCAAAAGATAAACTCCTCCACTCTTTTACAATCTTGGGGGCAACTGTAGCCCTTCTATTTTGGGGTTTCATATTACTGAGGGCCTGGCTATAATTTTTCAATCAACTTGTTCCTGATAAAGAAGTACATGAGGGGGCACCTGGGTGGCTCAGTCGGTTAAGCGTCTGCCTTCAGCTCAGGTCATGATCCCAGAGTCCTGGGATGGAGCCCCGCGTCGGGCTCCCTGCTCAGTGAGGAGCTTGCTTCTCCCTCTCCCTCTCCCCTTACCCCCGCTCATGCTTTCTCTCTCTCTCTCAAATAAATAAATAAAATCTTAAAAAAAAAAAAAAAAAGAACTGCATGAGTATAGTGATGGGTATGGAATTAGTACCAACAATAATTCTTAAACCCTGGGTGCCTGGTAGAGTTGCCTTGGGGGTTTTTGAATGCTCCTGACCCCAGACCAATAGAATCAGTCTCTCCAAGGGTAGTATCTGGGCATTATTGTTTTGTAAAACTTCCCAGATAATTCTAATACAGATGTAGGGTTGAAACCACCAGACAAATGGAAGCAGTGATGCTCAACCTTGGAATCACCTTGGGATCTTTAGAGAGGCCTGAGTCCTGCCCCCAGAGATCCTGAGCATGAGTTTTCCCAAGTTCCCAGGTGATCCTGTTGTGCGGCCAAATCTGAGAACCACCGACTAGTCTCTGGCTGTCTTAAGGCACGCTTCCCGACCGCACCGTCTCCAACAAGTTTTTACATCTGTCTAGGAGGGCAGAACCGGCCCAGCTGTGGGAGAGCGCGTTTGATATTTTTGCTGTAGGCATAATGAACTCAGTTGTCAGCTAGATTCAGATTGCGGTGTCCTTGTTGATAATAATGATGTCAGAGGCAGAAAAACATCACGAGGGTTCTCAGATCCCGGGGTGACTGTGCCGTGTTGGCAGTTGGAAGGTTCACGTCTTAACTTGTACAACTGAACCAATTTTCAACTAAAATAACTGTGACAATAAATGTCATTTTACAGGTGCTTCTCTGGGGGAAAACTCTCAAACTCGGTGACGAAAAGAAATGTACACGTCTGCAAACCATGGCCTGCCCCTCCAGTTCCTGCAGGGAAATCTGGGATTTAGCAAAGATTCTCCTCTGATATTATCGGCAGAGGGCTGCACGCAGTACTCTCTCACTTACTCGTTTTTCTAGCCCACAGAGACACATCATTTTCACTTCCTTAAATCTACACGTTTTAGATTTTTTCTGAATATCTTTAAGAAACAACACAGGTATTTGTTTCTCTCAAGTTCAGTAAGAAATCTTGTTTAATATGCTATATACCTACGGGCTGACGTGTAGCCAAAAGGGAACTCCCCCCACCAAGAATGGTCCCTTCATTTTCTAAGATGCTTCTTCCCCTGTTGGTTTGCTCAAACCAGTTTGTCTGTTGTCTAACTCTGTTCAGGCAGCTCTGACAAAATACCATAGACTGGACTCACTTACGGCCCGGCTTGGAGAGAGAGAGAGAGAGAGAGAGAGAGAGAGAGAGTTGCCAAGCTCTCTGGTCTTTCCTTAGAAGAGCTTTAATTCCATCTTAAGGACCCCCCCTCATGACCTCACCTAAATCTAATGACCTCCCAAGGGTCCCACCCACTGATTTCATCACATTGCTGGGGTTCGAACTTCAATGTCGGAATCTGGGGGGAATACAAACATTTAGTCTATGATGTCTGTGAAATCTTCCTGCTTCCATTTTACCCTGATTCCTTCCTCCTTTGCGTCCTTACCATGCATGTAAACAAAGGTTGTTTGTTGTAAGGTTGTTGTAAACGAGGTGCTCGGGCTTCTCTTCTCAGCTAGACTGGAAGGTCCTTGCGAGCAGGGGTGATGTATGGAGCGTTTACATGTCCTCAGCCAGCGGAAGCCTTCCGCATAGTAGCTGCTCAGTTAACCAGTGTTGGTTGGTGATGGATTCCCAGGTTTTGCTCTGTGATTTGGGACAGGTTACCTAACCTCTTTAGGATTAGTTTCCTTATCTATAACGTAGAGGTAAAGATACAGATCTTTCAGAGTTGTGGTGAGGATTGAGAGATATAATTATTTAGCAAATCTGATACACAGGGAGCATTTGATGAGTGCTTACTAACTATGACAGAAACTGACAGCAACTGAGGGAGTCAGGTTTGTCTGTCTCCATAGAGCCAGAGCAGGCAAGGAGTGCCGGGCAGGGAATTTCGTCGGAGAAGGGAACAGAGGAGAGTGAAGGTGCAGGCTGGGGAACAGCTGTCCAGATAAGGGGACAGCAAGTGCAAAGGTCCTGAGATAGGCAGGAGTGGGCTTGACACATAAAATAAAGGATTAGGGATTGATGAGAGAATGTCAGAAAAGAAGGGCTCTTGGAGCACTTTAGGAGAGAGGAAGGACCATTCGCAGCAGGTCGTGCAGAAAACATTCCCTTTTCTGTAAATTAAACTTTAAGTTTTGTGTATGCATGATACCTTGATACATTTCTAACGGATAGTGATGGAGGCAAGTGCTTGTGAGAACATCTGACTTTAGCACGTGTCTCTGTGTTCATGCCCAGAATGTATTTGGTCGATTTTGCTCTATTCTGGGCACATGTCACTTCCATCTCTAATACTAGTTTCCCCTAGAAACCATGTCCTACTTTGAGGATGATATATTCAATGAATGAAAAAAAAGACAAATTTGAATCACCTGTGTTTGAATGGTTTTGGTTTTTCTTTTCCTGGGGCTTTAATTTCCAAATCAGCTCTCCCAATCCAAATGAGTTTCTAGAGTTGGTAGTATTGTCTTTATACTTTTCCAGTGAGAAACCTGAGAGATTTCGTGATGTTTCTCCCAATCGATGCAAGCCTAAGTGTTTTTACGTAAGTGATTTGTAGAGAAGTATTTATATATGTGACAAATATAGGTCAAACCGTTTCAGCTTCTGTCCTGAGATTCTATAATTTCAAGGCAAAAAGGCCTTTCAAGAGTTGTTTTGGTTGTTGAAAGACTGCCTCTTGAGAATATTTTTAGGATGCTTTATCACGCTCACATGGGAAGATGGTCTATGGTGAATTTGACATAAGTTTGAGAAAATGTAGTTATAAACCTGTGGTGGTATGGCATATAGATCATTCAGAAAAACAATGTTAAGAATATGTAGAATTAGGGGCGCCTGGGTGGCTCAGTCATTGAGCGTCTGCCTCCGGCTCAGGGCGTGATCCTGGAGTTCTGGGATTGAGCCCCATGTCAGGCTCTTCCACTGGGAGCCTGCTTCTTCCTCTCCCACTTCCCCTACTTGTGTTCCGTCTCTTGCTGGCTGTCTCTCTCTCTCTGTCAGATAAATAAATAAAATCTTTAAAATATATATATAGAATTAGGGGCACCTGTGTCATAGTTGATTAAGAGTCTGACTGCTGGTTTTGGCTCCGTCATGATCTCAGGGTTGTAGTTAAACCCCAAGTCCAGCTCTCCACTCAGTGAGGAGTCTGCTCAGAGTTCTCTCCCTCTCCTTCTCCCTCTGCCTCTCCCCTCACTCATGTACTCTTTCTCTCTCATAAATAAATAAATGTTTAAAAAATATGTAAAATTATGATTTATATTACTTGTGTTACCTGTGGAGAGTTCATTGCCACAGTTTAGTTACTATGAACTTTCAAAAATAATGTTAGACCTACCATTTTAAAGCCCAGCCACATGTATTCTCTTTTCTCACCACAGGGAACACATCCAGAGACCAGATCACCAATCATAGAAATGGTTACGACTCACCATGCTGGATTATAGCCATCAAAGGGACGTTCCCTGAGAGAGTGTGTTCACAAAATTTTAAGATACATTACTGTTTTATCTTTCTCTTCTTCCTTATCTTTTACACCTTTGGCAAAGAGTCCTATTTATTTTTATTTCTAGAATATAAGTGAGCCCCTTTCCTGTCGGCATCAATCAGAAAGTATGTGGCAGCCATATTGGGGCCACAAAAAGACACTGGGCTTGAGGGTCATCGCTGGAATGTTGGGTATCAAGCTTGGCTCTAGTCAGAGTTTCGCTGGACTCTTCAGTCCCGGAAAACAAAAATTCCACTCACCACAGTTGAAACACTAGCAAAGGAGCAGCTGCTTTCCTTAAAATTGGTGCTACGTTTCCAGTTTTCTTAAGTTGAGTCTGCACTGGATTTTATAAAATTCTAGAAGCATTTTTTTCTGATGCATTTTCCATGAGGTCTAGCACTTTATGCACTTTTCTTGTTTTGGTTGCAGTTATAATTAAAAATTATCTGTATTTTTTTTAATGAAGATGTTTCATAATTTATTTTTTTAAGATTTTCTTTATTTATTTGAGGAAGTGAGAGAGAGAGAGAGAGAGCACAAGCAAGTGGGAGGGGCAGAGGGAGAAGGAGAAGCAGACTCCCTGCTGAGCAGGGAGCCAACGTGGGATGTGACCCAGGACCCTGGGATCATGACCTGAGCCAAAGGCAGAAGCTTAACTGACTGAGCCATGCAGGCACCCTAAAAATTATCTTTAAAAAACAGTTTATGGTGATTCTTATATTTCTTTTTTTTTTTTTTTTAAAGATTTTATTTATTTATTTGACACAGAGAGAGACAGCTAGCGAGAGAGGGAACACAAGCAGGAGGAGTGGGAGAGGAAGAAGCAGGCTCCCAGCGTAGGAGCCTGATGTGGGGCTCGATTCTAGAACGCCGGAATCACACCCTGAGCCCAAGGCAGAGGCTTAACGACTGAGCCACCCAGGCACCCCGATTCCTATATTTCTTAATGACCGGTCAAAGTCCATCTATTTTGGATTTTTTTTCTTAGTTATTGATCCTATTCTACATTGGAAAAAAATTTAAATCAATATTTGTGTTCTGGTCTTATTGGAGGAAGTCACAGAATGTCAGTGAGATGCGTATCACATATCATGGTTGTTGATCAACATATGTTAATAGGATCATTAGTTAAATCAAGGATTAAAATTCTTAAGGTGATAGTACAGTGGTAGTATTTACCAGGCATTCTGAAATTTCTCTCTGTTCACTTGCCAGTAAGTTCCATCACCTAAACAATGTCCTGGGGCCAAACTCTCCACCTGTGGAGGAAAAGTACAGAGGTTTGGTGTTGTCACTAGCTCCAGGAAACTCCGTCCAGAAGTTCTAAAGCCGATAATCCATCTCTCACTGCTCATCCCTCCCCAAACTGTTCCCCACACAGACACTCCCTGAATTAATAAGGAAAGAAAACAAGAACATCATTCAGAAGTTTAACAATAGTAGAATATATGCTTATGTGCATAAACAAAGAATTTATTATACAATGTTACTCAAGCTTTTTAAACAATAATTTCAAAATATTACCATCATAACAAATTTCTATCTATACTCAATCAAAATTTTCCATTTTTTTTCATAGAGGGAATGCAAATTTTATGTTCTGTGTTCAAAATAAAATTATTATAAACATTTTCTCCTGGTGATAGGTGATGTGTAGGCAGTACAGGGGAGAGAAAGTCTTAGTGGTTGAGAGGTGGAAGTTTGGATTCAGACAACTTGGGTTCATATAGATGGCTCCACAGTTTACATACTCTGTGACCTTGGGCAAATTACTTAATATTTCTGCTTTTCACTTTCTCATCTGAAATTTCAAAAAGTCCTTCAGTCAGAGATGTGCCTAAGCCAAAACAGTTCAACTCAAAAAGTTGGACTCAGTCCACCTGACGGAATAGAAAAGAATACCAAATGAATTCATCTTCTATCACTGTAAAAAAAAAAAAAAAGGATTGTTGAATGAATTTAATTAAATAATACAAGGCAATTAAATAGTATCTAATTAAATGTTCCTTGAGTGTTGGCTATTATTATTTAATTACATTTATATATTTGCATAAATACATTTTATTTGTATATATTTACTTTAAAGGATAGCTATAAATCTATTTGATGTATTTGTTTTTTATATATTAAATTAGTTTTTATATTATATTTTTAAAATTATCCTAGAAAATACATACTTGATGATACACTAGGTATTATTTAGGGAGCCAATATCAAAGCTTGTACACGTGATATTCAAATCATAATGAAATATAGCTATGTCCTTCTTAACTCCTCCATGTGCCTGGAGAAAGTGCTAGTGGATAGTATCATTTTAACAATTAAGAGTCCAACGATGTCAGATTGTCCCTAGAACACAGCTAGGATTCACTATAGATCCAGAGGGAAGAACGCCACCTACCGAACATCGAATTTCAAAATTTATCTCTTCATCATGAGAACTTAATGATCATAATAAACTTAATAAGATGTAACACTTTATAATCATTAATTAGTTAATCTACAAAACATCTTTGTGAAGTAGAAAAGGGTCATTACCCCTATTATGATGGCTTATAGGATTTACAGATAAAGCAGTTACAACTTAATGCCATGACTACCCAACATCAAATGTTCAACTTCCTTGGGTGACTCAGGAAAAATTTCATCTGGTAGTAAGGACTGGAATTCAATGTTTGTCCTCAAGCACCTCACTGCATGTCATGTTCTGTTTTTATCTGCCTGAGAGATCTGTAGAGCCTCCAGTCCTGGTTTCTTCAATTTTCACCATGAAAAACAGTGTCAAAGACTTTCCTTTTTGTTGTTTGCATGGATAATCCAAGAAATTATGGATGTCTTCAGCTGGTTTGCACGTATGTTCTCTTGGCCTTATTAAGGTAGTAAACCTCCTACTTCATTTTCTTGAAGATAAAGGGAATTTGACACCTTCCAAATTTCTTGGTGTTTTGCCAAAATTCACGATCATAAGAAAGTTTACTGTGAATTGCTTCATGTTTCAATATATACAGGTCTAATTTAGAGGGCTTAAGATACTCATCCCTCTTCCTCCTGTCTTCATTTATGCCCTTGCATGTTGTAGTAAATATGCAGAGATTTGGCCTATGGCATTATTGGACTAATACTGATATCACTGAGTAGAATTTACGTTTTAACACTTGACCTGACACAAACTCTGCTTTCTCTGAATTATTAAGTCCATATTGTACAATATGTACCAAAATGAAAGCAGAAATGTTTAGAGTATATTAAGTTTAAAATACTCTAGTTTTTTTTCATTTTTTCTTCACTAAATGAAGAAATTATAGATTCACTCCATAAACATATATTTAAGGCTTTGTACCAGGATATGCACCAAATATGGAAAAAGTAAATAGCGATTTCAGCTTATAAACACTTTCACAAGGGTAATCAATAATTTAAGATGGATAGAGCAGGGTAGTGGTTAAGAAAACTGGTTTAAGACTCAGTCCAGTGTAAGTACATATCTCTGCTTTGCTGCATACCAGATGTGTGATGCTGGAGAACTTGTTCTGCCTTCCTGAATCTAGGTCTAATCATCCATATAGTGGAAAGTGTAACCTCTCTGTCGTGCTGTTATCAAGAGAATCACATAAAATAACAGATGTAAAGCAATGAACGTATTGCTTGAAATGCTGCAGTGTTCATAAAGTCTGGCTTTTTTTGTTATTGTTTTTGTTTAGGGATTGCCTTTAGATTGAAATTTACTTGGAAGAAAATCTTTTAACCTGACCTGTACATCTTTAGGCCCAGAACTTCAAGCTCCCTTTCCAGCTATGATGCAGTAAAAAATTATCTGAAACGACTCTAGCTGTTTTTTCTGGATTGGCCAGGAAGTTGCCTGAGAGACCTAGAGATGTCTCCTTTCCTAGTAGGAGGGACTGCATCCAAGCTCAGAGTCCCACAAAATGCGAGATGCCTCCCAAAGTAAGGCACTACAAAATCCTATTTGCCAAATGGACTTGAAGTGCTGGGCAGCTGACATTACCAAGCAAATTCATCAAACAGCTGATACCCCATCTCCAAACCGCTGGTGTCCCAGTTGCCTGTGTATTGCCCCACTGACAAGGCTGCTTTCTCTCTCTCTCTCTCTTTTTTTTTTGGTCCAACAAAAACAGTAAATGACAGGGAATGATAGTCCTCTAGTGGAACACAGACCTACACTACAGGAGCAGAAGCCATCTAGACCTCGCATTCCTCTCCGTGGGATGATAATCCAGTCAGAGGATTTGTGTCTTCTTTTCTCTTGCTGACTGAGCTTCACCAGTTTTCCTTTTTCAGATAAACCCCATGCCGTATGATGATGTAGAGTTCACATCAGAACCCCAGGTGGTGGCTCAGAGGGCCTCACCTGACACAATACACAATTCATTTTTCACTTTCCTCATGGATTTATTTTCAGTTTGCCAAGATTCCTAATGGGAACGATAACAAAATTGGCAGCAATCCTGGGTTCATCCCATTCTGCAATTTTACTATTAGAACTTTTTTTTCTGTCCTCTGAGGAATTAAAAAAAAAAAAAAGCAACTTGATTACTATTATCATTTTAAGCATTCAGTTACATTAACAGGGTTTTTTTCTTCACAAAAAGTCTCTTGATAAAAACAATACAAATAATTTAGTAGATTTAGGAATGTAGTCTGTTCTTAGTTCTGTTATTCCTGTATTAATGCAATAACTTGCTTTTGCCTCATTATCCTTTTTTTTTTTTTTTAGATTTTTTACTTTATTCATTCGACAGAGATAGAAACAGCCAGCGAGAGAGGGAACACAAGCAGGGGGAGTGGGAGAGAAAGAAGCAGGCTCATAGCGGAGGAGCCTGATGTGGGGCTCGATCCCATAACGCCGGGATCACGCCCTGAGCCAAAGGCAGACGCTTAACCACTGTGCCACCCAGGTGCCCCTTGCCTCATTATCCTAACGAGTAAAATAAAGAGTATGATTCTAATCAAGTTCACTATTTTGTTTGGAGATATAAATAATCAAACCTATTGTAACATATTTTTCTTGTGTTATAAAGACAATAATCTTTCTAACTTGGTGAAATATTTGTATCATGTCTATACATGTTTTCTTAGGTAAATAAGAGAAAAAGAATAGTGTAAAAAGCACAGGGCCTGGAGCTATAGTAGATAGATCTGAATTCTGCCTTTGCCAGTTCCTAGCTCTGTGAACTTTGACAAGTTACTTACTCTCTTTTTGTTTTCCTTTGCTCACTATAAACTAAGGATAAAAAGTGGTGTGAGAATTAAATAACTAATATGTGTACAAAGTGCTCAAAATAAATGCTATGCATTATCAAAAAATATGAATATAATTGTGTAGTTGGAATTTGAATTCTTTACTTCAAATTAGAACATCAAGTCCAGTATTTTCCTTTTTTAACTTGTTATTACTAGCATGTAGGAAAGCTGCTGATTCCTGTGTATTTTATTGCTAGCTTTCTAATACAATTTCTTAGTAATTCTAATAATTTTTCAGTTGGTTCTTTTTAGCTTTCTAAGAAAGTAATTATCTGTTTACAATGATACTTACACATGCTTTCCAAAATTTATGCTCCTTATTTGTTTTTCTTGTCTTATTGCGTTGTCTGGAGCTTCCATAAGATTAGATCCTAAGAGCCTTAGACATGTGGGGTAGTCTGCATGTTCACAAATATTTGCTGCTTCTCCCTAGTCAGAATTATACTTCTACACTCCAGTGATTTCTGGCTTAGCTTTATGACTATTCTGGCTAAGGGCATGTGAGACATTATCGGAAAGAAGTTCTAAAAGCCAGATTTGATTCACTATGTTCTCTTTTCCCTTCCTTAAGCACTTATCAATACTCCAGACAGAGACTACTGCATTAGTCTGGCTTCTGAAGAGAAATCACACAGAGGAGAGCAGAGCTGTAGCAGACCCATGACAGGCATGTAGCATCAGTAAGAGGCAAACCTTTGTTGTTGTAAACCGCTGAGATTTGGGGGGCCATTTTTTACCATTGCATACATCCTTGATTTAATTTTTCTTTTTGGCAATCTCAAATTTAGTAGTTTTTAACTAAATTTTTTTCTTGAATTTCTTCTTTCTCACCAGATTAAAACTAGTCCTAAATTACAAACAAATGCAGTTATCATTCTTATTTTGAGCAAGTAGGACCACATTTAGAATAGACGCATAATTGACACGATGAGAAAACTGAGTGTAATTTATCATAACATTAAATCCTCTGGGGCACCTGGGTGGCACGGCAGTTAAGCGTCTGCCTTCGGCTCAGGGCGTGATCCCGGCGTTATGGGATCGAGCCCCACATCAGGCTCCTCTGCTATGAGCCTGCTTCTTCCTCTCCCACTCCCCCTGCTTGTGTTCCCTCTCTCACTGGCTGTCTCTCTCTCTGTCAAATAAATAAATAAAATCTTAAAAAAAATAACATTAAATCCTCTGAACATGCAAGAAATAGTCTCTCTCCCAATCTTATATTTTTATCTAAATTAGATGAGCCAAGTCAGAGAATCACTGCAGGACATTCAGTCACTTCCACAGCCATTATTAGGCATCTTCATTGTGTTACTTTGAAAGACGTATTTTAAAAAAATCAGTGATTATCTTTGGGAGGTATAACTGGGGGCTTAGAAAATTTCTTTATGTCTTTGGATAATTTTCAGATTTCTCAGTGGGAATATATGTGACTTCTGTAATAAGAAATTTAAAATTTTTGCAAATGGCGCCAAGAAGAGTTGGGTGTGAGATGGGTAAGATGGTGGGGGTTTAGAAATGAATTGATACCAACATGAAAGCAGGGAGGGCATTCAGGAAGTGGTGGCAGTTGTATAGGTGAGAGATGGTAGGCTAAGGCAGAGGCAGCAGGACCACACGATGAGCAGGAATAGGCTGGAATGGTTTTGATATACGTTTGTGAGTTCAAATCAAATGTGACAGAATCTGGTGATGGACATGGGACATTGCTGAGTTTAGAAACGGGATTTTAAGGACAGAGAAGAGTTTAAGATGACTCCCGTGGTTTGATTGAGGTTACTAGGTAAAACCTGATTGTGACTAACCAAATCACAATGAGGCAACTTTAATTTGAGATGACTGTGGGAAATATACACGTCAAACGGAATAAATTTTTTCCATGTTAGGTTACTTGGTAGAATTTCTATAGGGTGTAGGCCATTGCTGCTCCTTGCATCTAATGACAGTGTTGGAGAAACTGGAGTTTACTTTAGTGAGGTATTTCTGAATATTTTCTGAAATAAACCTTTCCTGTTGTCCAGCCTGTCCTAAAAAGATTAATTTTACCTCTCTATAGGTTAAACTGGCAGCAGCAGAATACAGAGCTCTGGGTATATTTTAATATTCCAACATTTTATTGACATGGAAAAGAGGGAGAATATTGGAATTTATTGGTTGCTTCTTTTGGCCTCTGTGTTTTCTTCGGCCATCTATGCTTATAGAATTTTGGCCATAAAAGCATTTTCTTAGTCAGAGCTGCAATCCTATCTTCCATTTGGGAATATCTGAGGGTGTTTCCCTCTATCTTTAGGGCTGTGGTAGAGCTTTCGAAAGTATCAAAATGAAGTCAGTTTTCCTTCATTTGAGTTTAACAATAGAGTCCTGTATGGCATCTATTTAAGAGGATAGTAAAGAAGTAGTTTCTCGGGCTTGGCTTGTAATGAGAAGCTGGGCAATTATTGGTCCGACATCTCGCGCTTCAACTCACTGTGTTACGTAGGGAAGGCAGAGAATCAAAGGTCTTTTTCTGGGTCAGATGCTTAAACTCTTTGCTTCCAAATTCCTTTGTCTGTAAGAATGAGACCTGTATTGCCCTCCCCAACTACATTACACAATTGCTTTTGAATGTAAGTGTGATTACATACATGAAACTGTCTCGAACTCCAAAGCACTATACAAATATTGATGATGCTTATCATTTTTCAATTATCTCTTTATTCTTTCTCTCCTCTGGTCTGTTTAAGAATGTATAGGAATGAATTCTGGACATGGAGAAGTACCATCTAGCTATAGAGAAAACAAGAGAAATATATTTTTGTTACTGGTTTGCACAATAGTTAAGTATCTAGTTAAAATCAGAGCTAAATGGGACCATTGTTCATGAATCTGTTCAAAGAGGAAGGGTTTTCATTTCTTACATGATAGATGTTATATCATGTATATTATATATTAAAATTTAATGAATACATAATTTAAATTTCATCTATAAGATTTAATAATATAATTGTAAGATATATATTATATAAAATTATTCACTGTTATAATACATTTAATTTATTGACATATTGATATACTAATTAATTAAATATAATACTAAGCCTCTAGGATCATTATATAGAAAGGCCTCCATGACTTATAACTTACTCATTTTTTAAAATGTTCACTTTATCATCTATAATTCTTTTACCTAGCGAAAACCATTATTATTTTGATATAGATCTTGATGCAGTCTTAGTCTTTTGTCTACACACATTATTCTTTACATAAGTTATGGATTTTTTTTCTTAAATATAATTGGGATTATATTGTGTATACTACTTTGTAATTAAAAATATCTTTTGAAATTAATTATAGACATTTTCTAAATCATTAAGTATGGACAATGTAATTGCAAGTAGCTTCAGAGTATGGTTATGGGGTTATTTAATCAACTTCTTAATATTGACAATTTGGATTATTTCTGATTTGTATGTAAATTTGCACTATATATGTATGTGTATACATACAGTTCAAGATGTATGTACATACATTTCTGCTGAGCCTCTTTGCAATTCAAATCTTACTTGGCACGTTGACATATTAAACAAGCACAAGTTTATCTGCTCTGATGGGCGCTAAAATCTCACACAGACTTTCCGGCTCTCTCTCTCCCCATGTCCCCTCTCATATTCCACCTTGAACCAGTGGCTTTGGAGAAACTGTGAGTAATGCATCAATATTCTCATTTGTGAATCCTAGTTTGCATACATGAATATTTCTTTAGGACGAATGCATATATATGGTCGATTTACCCACCAGGCTGTACCACTCCCAACAGCAGTGAATGAAATGCCGATTTTTTGCTCTGTATTATCTCTGAGCACTCTTTGTCGACTTGAATGGAAAGGCATGGCATATCCATACTGTTTTAATTTTCATTTCTTTAACACAAGTTAGGCTGAACTTTTTTGTCTTCATCGAGAGTTTTTATCTCTTCTTTTGTGAATTGCTTCTCACGATTATCTAAAATTTCAGATAATCTTATTATCTGAAAGTATGTTTCTAATTTGAAAATTATGTGTTGACATTTTAAATCCATATATTCAATTATTTTATCATTCTGTCATTTCTTCATTTATTTTGTTTAGGGGTCTTTCAGGCATGCGGGAATTCTGCATCTTTGTATTATAATTTAGCTTTTTCTCTAGAGATTTCTGTTTTGCTCAGATGTTTAGTGCATCCTTCCCCTAACCCAAGATTACTCAGATACTCACCTATATTTCTTTGTTTTAAAAAAATACTTGTCTTTATTATACATTTAACTAATTTAAACCATCTGGAATTAATTTTGCTTTAAAAGGTCATAGAAACGTCTTCCTCCCCCCAAATAATTAAGGCTTTCTTCTTCCAGGGTGATTTGTTGAATAATCTCTGTATAATTTTTTATTCTTATAGAATCCCCTCCCAGCTTCCTTTTGCTCAGAAATCGACTTCTTGATGGAATACTTCTGGATCATCCCGTCCACCACAATGCCTCCCATCGCTTTCTCTCCTTCTGTCCTATGTTTTTCTACACCACACTTTTCATTACGCGACATTATACTTGACATTCTATTTGTCTGTTTATTGTCTGTCTCGCTCACGAGAATGTAAGTTCCATGAGAGCAGGGGGCTTTTGTGTTTGTTCACCACTGTATCTCTGTGTTTTGAAAAGGTCCGGCATATAGAAAAACACCTCGTATATAGTTCTTGAATAAATGCATACTAAAATAAAATGTACATTTTCTGCCTTTCATGCTATCTGACCTTATAAATACTTTCTCTCTTATACTTCATCTTTCTTCGTACAACCGATCCAGTAAAAGATGGAATAAATGACTATTTTACTGTCTGTACCCTTTTTGAGTAACTGAGTTCAATTGTTGCTTATCCTGGATTTCTCATTTAAAAAAGAAAAAAAATTCTTTTTGTTGTTGTTGTTGTGGTAATAGAAGCTCTGAAGACCTTATATGTTGCAGTTAGATTTTGACTGGATGCTCTTTTAGTGTAGATTGCTAAAGTAGATGATATTAAATAACTTACTTTGTTATTTCAGATGCTCTTAAGAAAACAAAAGCAGCCACTTCTGTAAAAGGAAGTTTAACTTGTTTATATTATTTGTCTTTTTAAACTCTTCATAATGTAGTGTTATCCTAAGAGGCCCTGACCTTAATTATTTTTAATTTTATTTTCCATGGACGCTGTCCTTAAGCAACAGTTTGGCAGTTCAACAGAACTTTTTCCCCTGCCAGTTCTCAGCCACATAAAATCATGATAGAAGGAAAGAAGGAAATTGGTCTGAGAGTCCCTGCAATGTTAACTGGCTGCCAAGCAGAAACCTAAATCTATCCTGAGTTTCCAGGTGCTTTCTTGGAGTGTTTGTTAAGCTGTACGGAGTCTGCGATTGGAATTCCAATGTTCTGCTGTCTCTGAGGCTAATTGGCTCTATATTATTACTGAACCCTGTGACCACAGCTGAATGCCACTTAGGAAAGGGTGAAGTTCACAATGCCACAAAGAACCGTATGCGATTTATTAGGGGTAAGGTCTAAATGCCCCTGCATAGACCTTTTCAGTCCTCTTCTAGATTAGTTGAGGAATGACTCTAATTTATCTTACTAATTAATGGATTTAGTTTAATTGCTATAAGTTTAGTTTGGTGCAGGGATCTGAAGACCTTAAGGCATGTGTACAGGTCCTACATCAGTCATGTATCTAAGTCAACCTGACATTTTAAGGAGCCTGTCTCCCCAAATGACCCTCCACCTGGGCCATCATTCTCCAAACAAAGTGACAGAGGAAAGGTTCATTTATTCTTTCCCGAGAAACACTCTTTGACGTTAAAGAAAAGGTGATTGAATCATAGGGTGAATCTGTGTACACCCAAGACAATTTCATCTGCCTTTCATCTGTTTTAAAATTGTTTCGCCTCGCTGTGCCAAGTTTTGGGCAACTTTCATAAATCTTGGCTTATTTCCCTGTTGGCATTGAGCCCTGGAATCAGGGACAAGGTTTTGTGGGGGAAAGCCATCAAGATTTGGGTTCAGGAGCAATAAAGTTCCTTGTTCATGCATGAGGTCTGGGAGCCTTTCAACCTTTCCAGCTCTGTGGATGCCAACGGTCATCTCCAGTGGGACATTGCAGGTGTAATCCTATAAAGTTGTGCAGGAAGCCAGGATATAATCAGGACTGTCCCAGGTAGGTCAGACCAGTTCCCAAGATGGTGGGGCCCATGGCCGATTGCTCAGAGCTGAAGAATATTCCTGTATTTCACCACCTTGGAGAGAAGTATCCCAGGGGAGCAAGCAGATACTGAGAAGTTAGTTCTCTTTCTGCCTCTTCTTCCTGTGTTCATGTCAATCTCTTCCTTCCAGAAAAGGCTCACTATGTAGAGACAGTATATAGATGGAGCACTTTTCCCATCGCTCCAAATAGGGGCGGAAATGGAGAGACTCCAGAGCTGGACAATATCTTTATTCCGTTGTGGCTCACAGGTCGCTGGGGACATGTCTATTTGCCATTTGGGGTAATCTAAAAAGATTTGCTCTTTTGCATTGAGCAAATGCTTAATCTAGATTGCTTATTGGGAGACACTATTTACTTAGCTCCCTTAGCTCCTGGGGCATGAGAATGTGACTTTTGGTTAGGGAAGTTAAGTTCCCGAGATAAGTTAGCAAAAATGGTTCCCTTAATGATACTTTCGAAACAAGCAAATATTCTTTTAGCATTTTAGAAAGTGCTAAATAAATATTTTGCTGTACAGTTCTCTGAGTTTTAACACATGCATGGATTTTCTTGTAATCACCACCACAAAGAGGATATAGAACAATTCCAACACTCCCTCAATATTCCATCATGATAACCCTTTGTAGATTCCTCCCCACCCTCTAGCTTTAATCTCTAGATTTGGCAAAGAGTTCTTAAATACGACACCAGAAACATTATTTCTAAAAGAAAAAAAATTAATAAGTTGGACTTCACCCAAGTTTAAAAGTTTGCTCCTTGAAGAATACAGCGTAGAATGAAAAGAGAAACCATAGATTGGGAGAAAACATTTGCAAATCACCTATCAAAGGACTCGATGTTCAAGGCAGTTATGGAGAGAGAAGATCGAACAAAACATGATCTTTTCCTACAAAAAGCTGTAGCGGAATGGAGTAGAGATCAATATGAAAAAAAACTACATAGGAAGAAAGATTGATTAGTACTAACACGCCAATGGTAATCAACAATGCGGGAGCACGGGAGAGAGGGAGGGGGCTCTGTTCCCGCCTGTGGGATTGAGCATGGCTTCGTGGAGGCGGGGAGACAGATGGGAAAAGGTGTTGTGGGGGAGGAAATCATGTGAGGAAAGCCATGGAAGTGAGAAAATGCAGGGCAAAAACAGGAAAATGCAAGTAGCCTACCCTGGTGAGCTCCCCGTTGTCGCGTTTGCATCGCTGATGGCAGGATGAGAATGAGCATTGCCTTGTGATATGTGCATGTGAACCCACACTGCAATATTTATACCTTGTAAAGCCATGGGGAAAAAAAGGCAGCCCTCTTGTAAGTAGCGTTACTGCTTAAGAATGGACTCACTGGTTCTGCTGAAACGTAGGAAACCATTAAGGGTCATTTAAAACCAACTGAAATGTCAGGGTGGTCTATTAGAAATGCAAATGTTAACTGCACTGTGATAAGCACAATAAACAAAACAATGAAACCGATTAGAAGGTACTTTTGAGACCTTCAGGCTTTGATTGGTTATAAAAGCAGAGGAAAAAGACGAAATTGTTTGACCTTGTTTATCTGCAGGTGAAGTCAATAATCTGAATAGTTTTGAAAGGTCCTAAATGTTTTGGGTCACTTAGACCCCTGCCATCAGCTCATTTGTTGTTACATAATCAGCAATTGGACCAGTCTTCCCAATTCCTTCTTCCCCGTATACCAACCTTCTTGGATATAAATGAAACATCAGCCTCTTTTCTACTGGGCAGAATTCCTGAAAGAACTGATTCTTTTGCTAATGATGGACAATTGAAATTAGCATACAATTAACACATAAATTATGTTAAACAATGGGATCCATGGTAGGGTTAAAGGCTGATTTTTTTATTGTTTTATGTCTTTAATAAAAATGAGATTGTACGCATGGGAAAGTTCTGATTCATGTCATTTACATTCATTTCCTCACAGATATATTAGTTAGAGGTGACAGATTTTTAAAAACTTTGCATTTACATTTTTTTTGGTGTAGAGTTCTGTGTGTCTTAACATGTGCATAGATCCTTGTAACCCCTGCAACAAACAGGATACAGAACGATCCAACAGCCTTAAGGAATTTCCTCATTCTGAGCCCTTGTAGATAAGCCCTCTCCACCCTGGGTTTGGCAAGCACTATCCATAAAGGAAAAACTAGTTAAGTTGGATTTCATTGAAATTAAACATTTTTGCTCTTTGAAGAACACAGTGAAGAGACTGAAAAGACAAGCTACAGATTGGGAGAAAACATTTGCAAATCACATACCTACCAAGATCTTGTATCCGGAATAAAGAACTCTTATTAAAGTATTATAAAGAACACAACAGGAAGTAAACAAGCAACCCAGTGAAAAATGGGCAAAAGATTTGAACAGAGACTTCGCCAAGAAGATAAAGGGTAGTATGGGGCGCCTGGGTGGCACAGCGGTTAAGCGTCTGCCTTCGGCTCAGGGCGTGATCCCGGCGTTATGGGATGGAGCCCCACATCAGGCTCTCCTGCTATGAGCCTGCTTCTTCCTCTCCCACTCCCCCTGCTTGTGTTCCCTCTCTCGCTGGCTGTCTCTATCCCTGTCAAATAAATAAAATCTTAAAAAAAAAAAAAAAAAGATAAAGGGTAGGAAAATAAGCAAATGAAAAGATCATTAGTTATTAGGAACATATAAATTAAGACCACAATGAGATGCCATTACATGCCTATTAGAACTGCTAAAATAAAAAATACTGATGATCCCAAGGAATGATGGATAGTGGAGCAACTGGAACCCTCTTACGTTGCTGGTAGGAATGGAAAATAATACAGCTTCTCTGGAAAACTGAGAGTTTCCTCACAACTTAACTATACATCCCATATGACTCAGCGATCCCGCTTCTAGGAATTCATGTTAGAGAAATGAAAACTTAGATTCACACAAAGACCTATACATGGATGTGTATAGCGGCATCATTTATAATCACCCAAATCTGGAAACAACTCAAATGTCTGACAAAGGGCAGATGGAAAACCAACCTGTGGTTCATCTCCACAGTGGAATATCAGAAATAACATGGCCGAATCTCAAAATAATCATGCTGACTGAAAGAAGTTACAGTCCATTTAGCACTGAGGAGCAATCTCTTCCTTTAAGGAGTATCTCTTCTCATCCTGCTTATGACATATCTTGCTTCCCCTCATTCTCTCAGGCTTCAAATTGTTTCTCCTTTTTCATCCAGGGTGCTTCCATTCTGACAATCTCATTTGTGCATGTTTCTGGTATCTTTTGCTGCGTAAAACCACCCCAAACTTAGTGGGATAACACAACCACCATTTTATAATTCTCATGGATTCTGTAAGTTTGAAATTGTCTTCACCCTGAGAGCATGTCTTCCTGACCTGGGATTTAATCTTTGCGCTGAGGCCATTTCTTATATTGAGAACACTTGGCTAGCTGGCTAGCTGTTGAACTCCCTCCTAATTTGTTAGCTCTTAATTTCTTTCTGTTATATTTCCTCCAAATTATAGTCAAAAACAGAGTAACTAATTCTTTAGTTTACCTCTTTTACTCTCTGATTTATTTTGGGGTGTCAAAAGCAAGATGATACCCTCCACACTCTTCCTAAAATTCCCCCTTGTCTTGGTTGTTGAGTTTGTTAAGTCTTCACTTTCATTGAAGACCTCTCTGATAACTTCCATGGGGCCCATCAGGCTTCTGTCTATCAATCACTGGGCTCCAAAACCAAGGCTGCACATTTTAGATGTTGTTAGAGCACAACCCACTTGTAGGTACCAAATGCTGTTCCAGTTCTTGCCATCTATCAAACTACCCTAAACTGGGAGTTGTGAGGCCTGAATCATTTCATCATGCTCATGTATCTGTGGGTCAGGAATCAGAACAAGGATGGCTTGCTTCTCTTCCATGTTACCTTATCAGGAACATGGGATACCATTCAAACAGTGGGAAGCAGGGAAGTGAAGTCTTCTTTACTTACAATTCTGGGTCTTGGGTTAAGGTGACTTGAAGACTTGGTGCCATCTGACCTTCACCCAGAGCACCTGTATGTAGCTAGGGCTTCTCACTGCATGACAGCTGGGAACATCCAGTGAGTGACCATTCCGAAAGAAGCAGATAGGAGCTGCGTAACCTATGTGGTCTAGCCTTGGATATTACATGGCATTGTCTGCCCCCTGCCATTTGAGCCACCATCTTCCCTCCAGCCATTAAAGCCATTTGCTCAAACCATTTACAAGTCCTTCCAGACTCACGGGTAGGGGACCTAGATCTCACCTCTCATTGGGAGTGTCAAAGAATGGGGACTCATGGTTGAAAACTCCCACGGCGCCCATGACTGCACCCATCCCCCATGACTGCCTCTCTCCTCCCAGGTCAGTATCTCTGGTCTTGACTTTCTCCTGGATGGTAGATGCACAAGTCACATGAACTCACCAGCATCAAAAACAAATAGAAATGGACCCACCCAACATCCTATTTCAGAGCAATTTACCGTAAGAGAAGTACGTAAATTTCCTCAACATAAGGTGATTTAAAATACCAAAAAACCACAAGTAAACAAAATGCAACAATAAAAGAAACTGTGAAGTCAGCTATGTAGTTTAACCACTGGATGAGAAGTGGTTACCCTGAAATATGGTAAGTGAGAAGATTATGTAGCAATGCCTTTGAAATAGCGCATCAGGAAAAGGAAGAAGCATCCTGCCATGTGCGCTCCTGCTACAATTAAAAGCAAAAAGATGTACAATAAAAAATTGGAAGAAAATAAATTGGAAATACTATGTTGGACTAGGTGACATTATGGATGATTTATTATTCTGCTTCACTTCTCCCAATTTTCCTTTCTTTTACTACATGGCTTTAATGACCTAAAAATGTATTTTAAAAAATCAAAAACAAAACCAAGGGCCCCAAACTGAACTTGTCATTTCTCACTTCCTGCTAATCCCTTGTTTGTTTTCTTTCTTTTCCTGACTCTCACATAAAGCCACTACCGTGCTCTTAGTGGTCCAGGCAGAATACTTCAGAGTCATCATTCTGTCCTTTAAAAATTTTTTTTCACAGTCTCCACATATGATTAACCTTTGCATACCTTGAATTCTACTTCTCCAATATCTTTGCAGTGGATAATTATTAAATAATTAACGGAATAGATGTAAAATTACCTTTAGAATTATATAAAATTATACTAATATATACTGGATTCCAATCCCTATTTTGTTACTTATTTTCTAAGCTTGGGCAAGTTTTTCAAATCTTTCTGGACTTCAGTTTCTTCGTCTTTAGTGTGAGGATAGCATACTTGCCTTGGGTATAATTTCGTGAAAGTTAAATGATACTATATGTATAAAAGCTAATACAGTGCCTGGAATATAGTAGGCACTTAGTAAATGGTATTTATATGGAACGTAAGAATCTTTCTCTATAACCGCTTATACTCGCATGGTCCCTAGCACGTCAATGAGAAAAACCAAACGCACAAAACCATGCAGACGTTTAAAAGCAGGGGTATTCGCTGCAGTAACACTATGTAAATATTCTCGCTCACTCTCCAATATAATGACAAGCCAACCAACCAACCAACCTCACGTGCCTGCAAAACAGGTTTACCATCAGAAATAAGACGCAGAGAAGAATCAATAGCTTTTGGTCAATATTAATCTCCCATCAATAAAGGCCCATAGCTTTCCCTCTTTATGGTAATCGTCCCAATGATCTGCTTAAAGTCCTTTAAGTACTCAGAGGGGCCTACTGATAGCATCTTCTCAGGGCTCCTAGCAGCCGTGTCAAGGAGCACCCAGGAGCTGGGGCTGGTGTTCTCGAATGTGCTGTTTAAGTTGACAAAGGGTCCTCAAGCGTCACAGACACTAGCTTGTGTTTGTCAGTGGGTTCGCCAACAGGTCTGACTTCCCTCCCTCCTCTCAGGGATGAAGGTGGCTATCCTTTTTTCCTCTGAGACTTTTAGGGTTCACTGAGACAAAGTAGGCTCGGCTTACCATGTAAGCCAGCGATGCTCGGCATCTCACTGTACGTGCTCTGGAAGGCCTTCGACATTAAACAAATTACTCTGCTGGCAGAAGCCTAGACCCCTCTTCTCCTCAGAAGTCTGCTCATATGCACACTTAGAGCTTTTTGGCATTGAGAGCTGTTGTTCAGACAGTCCCATTTACCATATAGTAAAAATCCACTATTCTAGAGCTATCTTACTTCCTTGAGTGACTTGCCTTGTTCTCCAATTTAACATCAAGTTTGGGTTAGTATCCTTGGAGAAGCCTGGCAGAGCATGAGGGCGTGGCCTGTGAGATGCTCCACCCCCTGCCTCACTACTCCTTGGCTTCCCTTTCTCTGCCGCAACCCTCCCACCTCTATGCCAGTGTAGTGCTTGGAGGCTAGGGAGACGGGAACCCTTGCCGAGCTCGGTGCTTTCAGTAACGGAAAAAACACACTTACTTTTGAAGCCAGGAACCCGTGCGAGGCATTTGTAATTGAACAGCAATGCCCCCAGTCTAACACACACATACACACATAATCGTGCTAGAATTTAATGTCCAATGGGCTTGTCCATTTTCAAAATTGTCCTTTAGACATTTTACGGGCAGAGCAATTCAGCAATGTACAGGATATCTCACTTTCTATATGCCTGTATTCTATTTCAGTTAGTCGACCATATCTTTTTTTATATTTTACCCAAACCTTTCCAAGTGGCACATGCTGTTTGAAATCATAATGACAGACATTACTTTGATGTTACTTTTTATTCTTAACTTAGCCATCATTCACAGCTGCTTCTGCTTCAATTGAACAAGGCACTTAAAAAAAAGGGAAGATACTATTTAAATTAAATTTTCATTGCTCTGTAACATATCAAAAGATTGTACCATTTCTGATTTACAGTTAGGATTGGAATTAACTTCAAAAGGCAAGAAATGGAAAAGTGGAGGCATATTCTTTCATGGTTATTACTGAGAAGGGAGAAGTGATGTAATGATAACAACAAGGTTTCTCCTCTTGAACAAAAGAGGAAATATGTATCTCTCTTGCACCTGTGTGTTTCTACCTGTTTAGAAGTTTTGTCCAGCTCTTAACCCTTTGGACCCATATCTGTGATGCGAGTCACTCCTAGGATGCAATCTGTACTGCACCCAGGATGGAACTATGGAGCCACAGAAATAAGAGCTTGGAGACACAGCAAGGGATTGAAAACGTCCAGTCTATTGTTTTCAGGCAAATGTAGTATTAATAGAACCATTTGGAGACATGACACTTCGTAGAGTTTACCTGTCCCATTTATACCTGGCTAGTGAGAAAGCCAACCTGGAACGAAGGCTTCCCATCCATCCTACTTCAGAATTCTTCCAGCTACTGCACAAGGCCCCAGTTTTGCAGTAGCAGTGCAAGAGGCTCCTTGGGAAATGGTTGATCTGGTGGCCCCAAATTCTGAGAGCCTCTGGATTCCCTGTGTACCGAGTGTTGACTGCCCCCTGCCCACATATCCCTTCCCTTGTCATTGAGCCTCAGGCCCTGAATCGTGCTGCCCTACCAAGCACAGCTTCCTGAGCCCTGTTACCACGAGGCACTTGTCTGTTGCTGTGGTCTCATACTTGGTGTTCCCAATCTCCAACCACATCCTCTTTGCTTCTCTTCTCTTCCACTTCTTTCCCTTTTGCTTCTTCTCAGTCTCGTCTCCTTTTGAGTCTTCTCCCTTGATGAGACTCGTCTGCCTTAAAATCCATGCCATCGGCCACGCAGGTAACACCCTCGCTAAAACCCAACGCTCCATCCGCTGTCCTCTCAGACACTGTTTTTATCCCCCGATGACCTCTACCACCGGCTTTGTCATTTGCTGCCCTGAGAGCACACATCCTCTTAACTTTTCTGGGCCCTAGGTGCTTTGCCTTTGGGGGTCTTCTCCTTCATTAAAAAAATATTAAAACTCATATTTTATGACTGCTTTGGTATGAAGATGTCTATACTCTTCCTTCCTAAAATGTTCATTTTTTCCCCCTCTAATCTTAAAAAAATAATTAAAACATTCTCATGGACCCCTGAAAGTATTAGAGGCAGTCGGTTCTGTATCTACTCAGTCTGATGGATAAGTTAGACCTGGGGTCAAGCCACAGCAAGGTGCAGAATTAACTTAAAATGGACTTTGAGAGTGTCCAGGTGATCATCTGATGTTTATCTCCTAGTACTCCCTGTTGATACCTGAGATTTCCCTATTCCCCACATGTGTGTATGTCTGTGTGTTCACAGAGCATAACTCATCGGCCTTCTTACACTTCCTCCTATAGATAAAATTAAACCCCCTTGTAAGGTCAATTATTCCCTTGTCTGATTCTTACGAGTCTTTCTTTATACCCAACTTCTCACCTTCCCTAAGGAAGAGGTGTCAGCTCATTTCGTCTTAGTCCTGAATTTTACCCTGTGCCTCACTTTTTACCCTCAACCCCATCCGTTGGAACCTAGTCCCTTGCAAGGATCTCTTTTCTCTTTACTGGGTTACCACTGGCTCCTCTTCCTCTGTTCCCCGACCATCACAGATCGTTCTTACCGACAGTGTCCCTAGTACCTACTTTCTCATATTTCTTCTCTATCCCTCTCTCTTACATTCATACTTAAATTTCTGGTTTATTCCATTTGTTTCCATGTCCTCTTTACCACTTCTTTTCTTGGAAGTAAATTGATTGAGTCCCCAAATTATAATGCATGCTTACTCTACAAATCAGAAAATACTGGGTGTATAATAAAGAAAACAGACTGCCTAAAATCCTGCACTTAGGCTCTCTCTTGAACTGCTGCCACTGTTTTCATCACTTATCTACTCTGTTCTTAGTTTATTTTCAAAGTCAATATTGACTCTGTTTTCAAAGAATAGAGACTGGCTTAAATTTTACACACGTCCACGTGCCTTGGTTTCCACTGTGTATATTGTTAGGAAACACGGACTGAAAAGACAAGAAGGACCAAAATAGCTACAATCTCTGTTTTGCTCATGGATTTAATTGGATTTCTTGGCAGTTGTCTCCTCCTCCCCCTCCCCCTCCTGACTCCTTCCAGGATTTTCTTTCTTCATGTTTGCTGGTTACAAAAGTCCTATCATGACTGTAGGCTTCAGTTCCCACCACCAACTGATGGGTCCCAATTCATATCCTTGAGAAAGAGATTCTGATTGATTCCACTCCGACTTTTCTTAGTTCTCTTTTTAGAGGGCGGGCAGTGAGGAGGTGATGTCCAAGTCACAGTGTGAGCCATAGGTTTTCTTCTTACTTTCTGATTCCCTCCTACCCAGTTGATGGTATGGCCTCAGACTCAATCTTTGGAATCCTCCTATTGCCTCTTTATCCTCTTTTCCTATAGAATTCTTTCCATCTGACTTGTCACTTCATTGTTAGTTTCCCGGATATTGAGGCAGAACGATCATTCCCAAGCAACCCCAACTTGAAACTCAGGATTCCTTGTGATATTTCCCTTCCATTCTCATTCATCATACTCCTTTTTGTCTAATTGGTATCTTTGGCATTTCTCACGCACACATACACACATGTATGTGTACATGTTTTGTTGAATGACAGAACTTGGAGAAGGAAATCAGCAAGAGGTATATTTTTATTTTCTGTATGTAGCAAATGAGTGCCTCAAATCCTTCATGGTTTAATGGGAACGTTTGGTTTGGAGCAAGAAAAACTTGATTTCAGTTCTCAATTTCCTATCAACTAATTGGGTAACCCTGGGAAAGTCATGCCCTCTCTGGATCTCAGTTTTATTATCTATGAAATGAGCCCAATAGTATCTTATTTGCCTGAAGGGAAGAATTATGCAACATAATCTCTTGAAAGCCCATCAAACATCATCTGATGCAACAATGACAATGAGTGGGTGAATATTTTTAATTTACAAAGACTATTTATTAATTGCTGGGTTATCACTTGAAAATATATCATCTCCACATAATGTCACTTATGGGACTAATTCTAATTCCAATATAGATACATATGGATACATCAACATACATGGATATACACAGATGGATATATGGATACACACATATATTTTGTAACAACAATTGTTGGGTGAGGTATGTGTTAACTTTTGGGTCACATCATGTATTTTATATGTTGCTAAAATCTACTAAACGTAAATGTTAGAAAGAATAATTAATGCTGAGTTTATAGTTGTTTGGAAAATGTTTATCAAAATGTTGGGTCAGTTAGAACATGGTTTGGTTTCTTGGTTGTAAATATCAGATTGTTCCTAAATAGAAATTTTCTACAATTTGGAATTCAGTTATAGAAACATTTAACAGGTACCTACAGTGTACAAAGAACATAGAAAGTTGAATAAAACACTGTTCTTGCAGAAAGACCAGATGCAAATGTGAAATAGGACTGAATATAAATGGCAAAAGATTAAAAAAAAAAAAAAAAAAAGAACCAGAGAATTCCAGAAAACCCATTCTTTGGAAATATCACAAAAGACAGGGAAATCATGTGGTATTGGGTGATTTCTGATTCTGATTTTAAAATTCATATTTATCGTAAAGAATGTATACTTGACACATACTGCCAAAAGTACTTTCTACACTGGTTATATTATTTTATAAGCCCCAATCACTGTGTAGGGAATTGTTAATTTCCTCATGCTCTTTCAACATTAACAACTATCCAGTTTTTATCATTTCAGATGCTCCTTCTCTAGGCCCATTTTACCCTTGGAGTGTTGGTATTTTATTTATTGACTTACGACTATTTTGTATCTTCAGGTTGCTATTGTGAATGATAACCTCTTTTGCCTTATATTTTCTAACTGGTGTCTATAGCTTACATGGATGCTGTCGCTTTGGGGTTTTATAAAGCATTTTTTTTTTTTTTTTGGAGCAGTTTTAGGTTTACAACAAATTGGAGGGCAGTACAAAGGTTTCCCATATACCCCTCCCTCCCCCCAGCCCCCCCAACGTCACCAGACAGAATGGTACAAGCTTTTTCTTTTCTTTTCTTTTTTTTAACCAAGGACAAACCTTCATTTTACATCATAATCACTCAAAGTCTATAGTTACCTTAGGGTTCACTTTTGGGGTTGTACATTCAATGAGATTGGATAAACATATAATGACGTACAGTCACCACTGTAATATCATATGGAGCAGTTTTACTGTCCTAAAAATCCTCTATGCCTCCCCCTCACCCCCTGCCTGGCAACCATGGATCTTCATTGTCTCCACAGTTTTGTCTTGTGACACATGCTTTTAATTAATCACCTTACTAAACACTTTCATTTTGTCTAATAGTTTTCAAGCTGATTCTAGGTAGGGAAACATACATCTCTAAATAATAATTTTATCTTTTCCTCGATATATATAGATTTTTTATTTATTTTCTTGTCCTATTTACTTGTCTGAAACTCTCAGAAAAATATTAAGCAACAGTCAATTCAATGACATTTCGTCTATTTCACTATTTAGTATGTTAAAGAAATTTTCTTCTATTCATATACAAAATCAAAAATAGATATTAATTTTAACCAAGTATCTTTGTGGCACCCATAAATAGTAGAACAGTATGTGAAGAACAAAACAAAACAAAACAGGATACAAAATAATACATAAAATGGTTACCTGTCTGATTTTTTTTGGATAATTTTCCATTTTCATTTTTAACATAATAAATAAGTATCATTGTGGTAAAAATTAAAAGATATCACAAGCATTCTAAGGTTATTAAATATTCTTTAAATGATGCTTTTATGCATTATGTGATACCACCTTTTGTATTTATTGTAATTTAATTAATTGTCTGTTAATGGACTACTTAGTCTATTTTTTTCCAATATAAATTAAGCTGAAATGAACATCCATATACATGAAGATTTATGTACATTAATGATTCTTTCCTTTGGACAAGTTCTCAGAATGATTTTACTAGGAAAGAGTATAAATCTTTTAAGACCGACTAGATATGTTGCCAAATTCCCTTCCAGAAATGCTATAAATTTCAGTTCTTACAAGCAATATATGAAGATACCTACTTTCTTCATCTTTGCCAACATGAGGGTATTAAAAAAATTTACTCCTTTAATTTTTGGGGAATCTAATGGGTAAAAATTCTTTCTCATCACTGTTTTCTTTGGCCCTGCTTCAGTTTTTAGTGAAGTTAATCATTCCTTTATATGCTCATTGACCACTAAAGCTTTGTTTTCTAAATTGTGTATTCATATTCTTTGCTTTTTTATTGTTAAGTTCCCCTCCCCACACACACATACCCTGTGAAAAACCCTATAATACCCCTACTTTATTCTCATTCTTTTATATTTTTGTTTCTTAAATTTTACTCTTTATTTGATGGGTTAGAATTTTGATAGCTGAATAGAGTGAAGAGAGAAGAGGTAGTCAAAAGAAAGAGCACAAATAAAAGGCAACAGTGGGGCTATGTAAGGTATTTGGGGAAATGAAAATAGAATAAATTGTGTACCTAGGTAACAGCTGATCTTGAAGAAGGAGCGGTAAATAAGAAGGAAAGAGATTCACAGCCATCTAGCACAAGGGCAGATCTTTCTAGTGAACTTCTGATCTATATATCCAACCATGTATCTGTTATATCCACATGGATGTCCCACATCGTACTTACATTGACACTCACTTTAGACTTACACTCGTACTCGTATCTACGTGACCAAAATTGAAAACCCGTAGTCATCTCCCCAAGTCTACTTGTGTATTTCCAGTGTCAATGACAGCACTCTCTAGAGACTGCCTAAGCCAACAGCCCAGTGCTGCCCTGGACTCTTGCCTGCCCAGCCCACATTGCTGCATTAGAAGAACCTGCCAGTCTCATCTCCTCAAGAGCTCTGGAACTCTCCAGTTCCCTCCATGACACCACTACCGCCGTGGAGAACCATTCATTACGTTAAGGCAGATTACTTTCCTCTCTCACCCTAATTGAAGCAACAGTTTCCTACTGGGTCTTCTAGATTTCAGTCTTGTTCTCTTCCAAGTTATTCTTCTTAGAGCAGCTGTGGTGGATTTCGGCAATGGAAACCTGATCACTTTAAAAAATCCTAGAGTTGTTACCAATTTCTCTTAGGATAAAATCGCTTAAATCTTTTCTGGTCATCCGATCTGAGATAACTCTCCAAACACTCTCAAGCCCATCTTTGCAATTAATTTTCTTTGTCGTATTTACTTGTTTTTATGCAGAATTGTGGATTTGTTTGCTTTAAAAAAATTTCTTTAATGGAAATATAGTTAATGTACAGTGTTACATTAGTTTCAGATGTACAATACAATGATTTCAGTTTGCTTTTTTAAAAAATACTATTTTGGGCTCTCTTTACTAAAATGTAACATTCATGAGAGCCAGGACCGGCTCCCTCTTTCATAACTGTATTCCAGCGTGTAGAAAGGTCGCTGGCACCCAGTGGATGCCCATGAATATTTGTTAAATGCTTTGACTATCCTGCTACTTGCCGCTATTAGGATTTATTGGTATTTCTGCTTTCTCAGTTCCACAATCTCCACTCTCTTTTAACTTAGCTGTTATTGATCTTTTTCCTGATTCCCTTCTCATCAGTTGGTGGGTTTCCCTAACACCCAGTATATTCCCTTGTCGCAGCATAGATCACCCTATGGGATAAATGTCTCTTTTCCTTGTCCTTGTGGGAGACAGTAAGCTACCTTAGAGGACTTATGTCTTATTTATTATGGTATCCCAGGACTTGGCAATGTGTTGGGCTCATCAGAGAAGCTCAATACATACCTACTGGAAAAGTAAATAATCATACATCATATTTATGTTATCATCATTTGTCATTCACAAATATCCTTATCATATTTACTATATCACAGAAATGTGCAGTATGAGCAATTGAAACAAAAATGGTTAAATTATACAGAATATTTTTAAGAAAGTATAAAAATAAAAAAAGTTATAAGTACATTTCTACTGCACGTAGTTAAAAATAATATAAAGGGATAGACTTCAATTATCTAGAAAATTCCTTGACAATATTGGCGAGCTAAGTTATTATATAATAATTCACGTGATTACTTTCTTTTGTAATGAACATTATATTGGCTCATTTCTCTATTGTACCCTTAAAAACAAGGACTAAACTAAGGTTTCGGGGGCTGGGGGGGGGGCGGGTGCTATATCCAAGAAGTACTTGCCTGTTGGAAATAGACTTTCTTCCTTCCAACATTCTGTTGAAACCCGTTTTATGCATTTTCAAGATGTAGTTATTTCTGTGATTTACCTGCTACATTTTTCTAGGTCAAGATCTCTACCTAGTTGGTGAAATTTGATCTTTAGCTAATGAGCTGAATTTCATTTGCATTCTTTAGCTTTTTAAAAAAAAATTCTGCTCTGAGTCGGTCAATCAAACCTTTCTTTGGGAGGCAGGCAAGCTTGAGTAGAATGTCCTCTGAACTGTTTGGGGTGGCTGTTGTAACAGCCTGGAGTTACATGTGTAGATGGGCATCGTAATAAGATCAACGGCAATGAGGGTCAACGCCATGCAACAACATGGCAGAAACATCATCCCACAGAACTATAACCACTGATTTGTTTTGTTATTTAAGATACAAAAAATACCCCCCCAACACCCACAACTGCTGTCTCCATATACTTTTTGCCCTCTTGGAGACGTGTTTCTTCGACCCTTGGCAAAGGCAGAAAACGCAGTTTTATTGTTCAGAACAATTAACACGCCTTCTATTTCAACAAAGAAGACCGCTCCCCCCCCAGAGGTATTTATTTATTGACAATTTACTTATCAGGAAACAAAACATGCGACTTGTTTGCAATTCTCCATTTGATTGGATAAGAAATATCAGGGGGAGAAGACAGATAAATAGATTGATAGCATCTTTTAAAAGAATAATTGCAGTCATCAAAGTTAACATATTTTGACAGGTTAGTATATTAAAAGCCATTAGAAAACAGCTGTTTCGCTGTAGGGAATTTCAGTCTTAGACTGAATCCAAAGATACATGTTGGTATTTATTCAGTAATCAATCATAGAAAGAAAAGACCTCGAATTTTAGTGGGAAGTTTTTATTTTTATCCCTTTCCTTACTCCTGGTCTTTAAACCTGCACTGAGAGCTATACATGCCAGGCTAGAGCTCATCAAAAGCGGGCAATCACAGCTAAATCAGCATGCAAAATGCCACTCAACCTTGGGCCTTTATTAAAATTTGCTGGGACTCAATTTGAGATAGCGATCATTCTTATTAAAAAGCAAAATGTAAGATAGTTTTTTTATATAAATCTCTGGATGGAATGGAATTGTTAATCAGCATAGGCTGATGTGATTTCTCTGTTGCAAATCCTGCCGAGGGCTCAGAAGTGGCACATTACCATAATTCGTAGGCTAGAACTGGCAGCTTGAAAAAGACCTGCAAGAATCTTTAAAATGCTTAAGCAAAGCTGCAAGTCACAGCAAAACAACACAGTGAGAGCTGCTACCCGGGGTTTCTGCCGCCGTTATGTAACCAAGTTTTGGCCTCTTCCTCATCACTTGCTTTTCTCGATGCTGCGTCCCTCGCTAGGCGTTGTTTATAAACAACGTCTCCACAGAGCTTTTCTGCGCGGCGGAATCCATCCATTTACCGTGTCCTGGGTTCGCCGTGGAGCTGCATGGAAAGAGCTAGCGTCTTCCTCTGAGTACAGAAAGGGGAGCTAATCAGTTAGCCACATGGCACTTAATGCATTGTCTGTCTCCCCGACCATATCCTCTCTCCCCGTTTGACAGCGCCCTCTGTAATTTTTGTACTTGAAAAAATAGAGCAGCTTCCAAAAGATATAGAACTGTTGGGGGATGCACAATGGCTTGTTTATCGAATGCCTATTTTTCACCTCCGGAGAATACCGTTTGATGGGGGGACCGACCCTTAGACTGAGTAAAGTCAGAAACTTGTATCATTTTTTCCCCACGGAGGGAGGGTGATTGTCTCTCTTTCACGGGAAAACTCATGGCTTACCCACTAAGAGATGTTGGCATAAACTGCAATACACGTGATCGGGTACGTGATGGAGGAATTGGCCAACAAAGTCCAGCCACTTTGTGGGAACCAATGGCGGCCTGGCCGACCTGTAAGAATTCCCCAGAATTTTCTACGCGCTTATGTACTGGCAAACGAGACGCGCCTCCTTCTCAAGAAAAGTCCGACTCACTGGGTCATTTGCAAGCCGAACTGCTTCCAAATGAGGATGTCTGCCGAGGAGACTGGGGGCCTGAGTTAGAGAACCCCTCGGTGTTCTGGGGCCTGCAGGTGTCCTAGGGGCTAGGGTAGTATCTTTCTCTCCATCTTTGGGGTTGTAGCTTTGAATTCATTGTGTCATTTGAACGCTTCACTACAGAACAGTGAGAGGCTCAAGGTTTTCATCAGGAATCAAGGATAGTGGTAGAGTCAGTGGTAGAGTCGAGCTTACTTATCCTCCACCAGAGTCCAACGGATACACTTCTGGATGCGGAACACTCCGAGCAGGACCCTGGGTGGCCTCTGACTAGAGTCCTAGCACTTCTTAGGGTGCATTCAAATGCACCTGTGTTTGTAGACCAGCGCACGGGTTTGAATGAACAGCCTTCTCCCTTCTGTCATGGCGGCTCGTTGGCTCACCCTGCGTAGGCTCCTCGGGTGTAGACTCAGAGCCCATGAGCCTTGGATGCAGCAGGGCGATGTCTAAAGTTCTGTTAGGAAATCCGAATGAGTTCAAGTTCGAATGGACATCCCTGAAAGGTGTTGGCAAATTTGTCAACTAGTGTTTGGGAAATCTGGTGGGCAGATCTTAACGGGAGCACGTTAACACACTGGAAGGAAATTAAACCAGAGCCAGGGAGGAGACCCGAGCCAGATTCAAGTAGCTCTTCTACCTAATGTGTCCTTTTGACATCCCATCGGAATCCTTCATTAAAGCCAGAGAGCTGGAAATGGTTTTCTAGTTAAACACGGCAATCAGATTAAACAGATTAGATGATTCACGTATTTTCAAGTCCCAAAACACATTACGAGGGCATTGTTTCCGAGCGCGGGCACCGGGGGCTTCTAGCTCCCCGCGCGTGCCCCCCAAACCTCTCTCTGCCGTCTCGTCCTGTGCGAGGTCTGCGATTGCTCGGCGACAGCGCGCACAGCTGGACCTCACATCCCCATTTGCAGTGGATGCTTCATCTGAAATGCTGGTACTATTTGTCAGCCTGGAAGTGTCTTGAGGCTGCTTCTGGGAGATACAAGGAGGAAACTGATAAGGAGAGCATCAGAAGGGCAGTTAATTGCCTCCAGTCTCTCGGTGCCGGGAATATTTAAAATCTATGGGATTAAAGGCAGATTAAAAACTGTGGAAGCAGGGGCCCAATAGCGCTGAAAGATCACAATCAGCAGGGTAATGGCAGAGAAAAAATGAATGTGGCAAATAAAATGACAGATAGGAAATTCAGATCCGCTTCTAACGCTCCAAGTTCCATCTTGTAAGCACAATTCATCTACGTGTAAATCATTTTTTGGCTTCAAGCTTATCAGCCAATCGGTGAATTAAAAATGCTCTTTCCTTGGAGGATTAAAGAGGTTGATTGAAGTCAGTGTGAAAACTGGCTAATAAGTCTGGAAATGTCAGGAGGGGGCTTCAGAGGAACTCGGTTTACTTTTTTTTTTCCCCCTTCTCTCTCTGGATGCTTGAAACAGGAAGTTTGCAAAGCTGTGGAGTTCTGTTACTTTGAAAAACGCTCCTGCATTTTCTGTGGGGGACACAACTGTTGGGATGGAGTGTTTGAATTTGCACAGGGTGAAAGGGGATATTGGCACTGAAGACACATAAGTAGGAAAATATGAAGGAAAACAATTGCTATTTATAGAAATCAGTTCTCCAAAAGGAAGATGCTACAAACCTGGGGCCTATAAAGTTAGCACCACGTGTGTGTATTAGGCTGTCATACTGGGTCAAGGAGATTTGAATCCGGGACCATCAGTTTAATGGGAAAAAATGATGTTTATTGGGGCTCCTGGATTATATACACTATACTTTAAAGAAAAAAAACACTCCCTGTACCTCATTTCTCAAAGCAATCTGAATACTAGGTAGGGAATTATTATTCCCTGTCCTAGAGACTTGCTGTCGAAGGCAACTTTTGTTTTCAGATATGTGGCCACTTCATATCTGATTCATGCCTTTCTTGGAGAGGGTATTAGTAGAGAGGTGGATGCTTGGTGATCAGGGAGGTAAAGTCGCTCAGGAGGCTGGAGGACACCCCAAATGTGGGGGCTCCCCTTTCTTCCCAAATGCCTAGTGGAACAAGGGAGCTTCTGGCACCAACAGCAAGCTGACACAGGGTGTAGGACTCTGACAACAATTTCTTCACCCGTCTGTATTTTCTTTTACCCCAGCCACACCGAGTATCGGGTGCTTACTCTGGGCTAAACCTCGTGTTAGATAGGCGCTTTGCACCCAACACCTAGAATCACCCAACTGTGTGGCGAGGTCGGTTTTACAAGCCCTGTGTTATAGTTGAGGAGCCGTGAAGTCAAGAGGTAAGCAGCTTTCTCAACGTGACTCAGGAAGAAAAGAGAGAGATCTAGATTCCAACCCAGGTGTATGTGATGCTTGGCGTCTTTCCTCTCACCAGCCTTCGATCTCTCCATACATCAGCTTTTTAAGACTAGGTAACACACACACACACACACACACACACACACACACACACACACACACACATACCCCTCAATATGGAGAGGTGGTCTTAAGAAACAAGATTGTTCTTGGGGTCTTGGGGCATATCTGAAGTGATAGATCTGCTCCCTGATTTGAAGAGTCTTAGGAAAATGACTTTAGTCCTTCACATCTTTGATTTTTAGGATGCCACCATTAGCAATTTTTCCTGTTAAACTCAGCAGGATTTTAAAAATCCTAATCTCTCTTGGTAAATTGACACATTCTGCCTCTAGTACTTTAATATGGCCACATTTACTAGATTGGCGCCGGAGGCTGGAAGCAATGCCAAAAAAGAAGATTCCCTCCCCCCATTGCCACCAAAATAACGGCCCAGGACTGGCTCTGCGGGGTTTCATTCATGACGCTGGAGCTACTTACTGTCTTTATTTTGACTTATCTTACTTTCCTTACTTATTCAATAAAATTACTCATATTTCTTTTCCTCTCATTTCACTCTTTCACTTCATCAGAACTTGCAAGAATAGGAAGAAGAGTCCTTAGGTACTTTGGTTTTGCAAATGTGCGTCTGCTTGGCTGTAGGTAAAATTGGGTAGGAGACAGAGTTTGTCTCTGCTATTCCGCACTTGCCCTGGGTGGCGGTGGGGAAGTTCTTGTCTGGAACTCAAGGCTGGCTCTAATCTCTCGTCCGGCATCTTGAAGCCTCTTCCAGAATTTTTCTTTCTTGGTTCTAACAGTGCCTTGTTCCTTACACACCCAACTGGGGGATGGCTCTGTGCCAGCTCTGAGCAGAGGAAAGGCAACGAGGCCAGGTTTTCTACTAACTTAATTCCTTGCTTCAATCTCAATTTTTCTATTTTTTGACTGGAATTCTGATGATTAATCTTTATTTGTTTTCATAGTGGTTGGCGTTTTCTTCTGTTTTAAGAGCATGATGTGTTTGTTACTGAAGATTTGGAAAACGTATAAAAACATCCAGGAGAAATTAAGAGTCCCTGCAATCCTGTCATGTGGGGATAACTGTTGTTAGTACTTTTTTTTTTTTTTAAATACGCATGTTATTTTTGGTTAAATAAAACTGTATTTATTTTTAGTAAACCAGGAATTAATTTTTATTCACTGTTGTTAGTTAATTTTTCATGTACTGTATCATGAGTATTACGCCAATAAACATTCTTCAATGTTATATTTTTAAATTGTAGGTGCATAATTCTATTATATGGATACTTTATTAGTATGGATACTTTATTTGAACTAATCCTTATTAATGGATACTCTTTTCTGTTTCCAATTTTTTGTTATTATAAATAAAATACACACGATCATCCTTTCACATACAGCATTAATTAGTCTTTTACACATTTTTATGGCCAAGCTAATCATATTTATTGTAGGGAATTTAGAAAATTCATAAGGAGAAAAAACATGAAAAGAATCATCATAATTTTCACCACTGTGTGTGTGTGTGTGTGTGTGTGTGTGTGTGGTTACAAAAATGAGATCATTTGACTAGTTACTGATTCTTGATGCTATTAATAGCTAACATGTAGTACATATATTTATCATGCACTATTCTAAGTGCTTCATGTAGGCTAATTTATTTGATTAAATTACTACTTAATAGGCGAATTTATTTAATTAAATCAATATTTAACTCAATAGTCCTATGAAGTAGGTTCCATTATTATTCCATTTTATAGATAAGGAAACTGAGGCACAGAAAGGTTAATTTAGAAACTGGTGGAGCCAGGAGTCACCCACAAAATGCAGGCTTTGGACAATAGACAGGCTGCTGGAGTTCATACTGTGCCTCGGGCTAGCATCTGGGAACACCTGACAACCATGTGATCTCTGGTGACTTGGATTTCTGGGCTGATAGCTTCCTGCCTGGAAAATGACTTTGGTCCTCATTCCCCCTTCCCTGAGGAGAGTACGCTTTGTTAAATTTACCTGTCCAGTGCTTCTTTTCCTCCGGGCTATGCTAGGCTAATCTGATAAACTAATCTGCTAATGCGATAATGAGCTAATGTGGGGCCCTTTAGGGTAAAAACATATTCGCATGTTAAAGAGGGCTTTCTGGAGACTTCCCATTGCATAAGTATTTGGAAAACTGGAGAGAAAGATATTTAGGGGAAGCAAATCTTTTTTTTTTTTAACTTTGAAATGGCACAGGATAACTCACAATTCTCTCAAAAGTCTGGTTTCCTTGTACACACAAATAGAAGATCATATTAACACATAAATTTTCCTTTAAGACAGTCACTCAATGGTTTCTGCATGGGTAAATTTCATTTTAATGAAAGGAGTCAGGAAGTGCTTCCTATAAACAGAAGCGAGTTCCTAAGAGTAGGAGGATTCATGCTTAGGAATCCTAACAGAGGGTTCAAAGTCGAAAAAATGATGAAGTGGACAACCCTAGCAGTGCAAAAGGTATTTTGGGACCTCAGGCTATGACAACAAACACTAGATTTTCTTAAAGAATAGAGCCTGCAAGAAATAATATACTCTTGGCTCATCGTCCTCTTTCCTGCTTATGAGAGATTCATAATGGTCTTTTCTGTGTGGCAGTTTGTAAATATGAGGTATTCCTTGCTCAGACAAATAGGGACTCTGTCTCTCCAAAGAGGGATTTGGCTGTTTTATGCTGTAGATAAGGTTGGTAAGAAATGAGCATGGGGAGAAATGCAAGAAGCCTCCAGTTCTCTCTGCTCTCATTCAAGCATGCATTTGAAGGGCAGCTTTGGGAAAGGTCCTGGACATTGCGTAAGATTATAGAATATTCTAGTTAGTTGTTCTCCCAGAAACCACCACTTTGCTGTACCTTTGCCTTTCATTGTAACCTCAGGCGAAGGGCAGGAACTGCCGGGGCTAAGAATGCTTTTGCATTTTTGCATCACACAAGTCTTAGGACCTCAGGTATTTTCCTTTTATTTTTTACATTCTGGAAAGGGAGCTTCTGCCCCACCCCCAGGGACCAAGATCACCCTTTATCTCTCTTCGTTCCCAAGGGAAAAATCCCTAAGGAGTACTGGTTCTCTGAGAATGGGGAAATAAACGCCCAAGTACAAACTTGGCCCAAACATTTTCATTTTTTGAAGTGGGCATTGCCATCTGCATTTGCAAGGGGGCAGCCCACTAATTCCAGCCAATACAGCTGTGAAAGCACAGCAAAGCGATAGAATAGGACTTGCAAAGAACACCCTCGTGAATCTGCCTCCCACCTTGACGTTCAAACTGTTGGCAGTCCTAGCTACGTTGTGCAGACGGATCCCTGCTTGATCTGCCGCACCGGTTAACAGACGTCCTGTGTCAGTTGCTCTATGGGTTTCTCATCATCATAAACTCGCAAAGACAGAGATTGTCCGAGTGCCTATCACCATCCCTCCTCTCACTCACGGAGCAGAAATGGAGACTTTCAGATGCCGGGAAACCTTCGGAGCGCCCCTCCCTCTCTCTGCACGTTGCCCGCTCAATCAGATGCCCTGTGGTCCCGGGATAGGCTCTGATGATGGGGATTAAGCGGCCGGCTGTTCCACCTAAGTGCACACTGCAGGCTGTGCACCACCTGTCTGCCCTTTTTTACTTGCAAAATGGAAATCTCTCTAAGCTCTATCATCTTTGACACTGCTGTAAAAAACCAGTTTTAGTGATAAGATGAACCAGGCGGAATGGCAGGATGGGATATGGGGCAGGGATATATTTTTGACCCCATATTTTAAAACTTTGGATGCAGCAGACATATCTAAGTAAAGTTGTGCCTTGCCTTCTAAAAGGGAAGATTAATATCCAATAAATTACTTCCCCAAGTCCTTGGTCCTGAATTTCAGTTCTTAATGCACAATACTGTACCTCATTGTGGAAAATCAATTCATCTTCTTATTCCATTTCTCTCTCTCTCTCTCTTTTTTTTTTTTGATTCATGTGTTTTTATTTTCATGAACGTCTTAAAGGTCCTTGCATATTATGGAATTTTAAATACATTATTAATGTCTGATTTTTTTTAACCAAAGTCACAGACTTTTCCTCTCTGAATATTTAAAAGTGGAATAGGGTGAAGGATTATCGTTTGGGAATTATTTTGATCCAATCCTTTCTGGAGGCAGTAGAATTAATTTGACCTTTAAACGTCTATGCTTCTCTAAAAACGTAATCTGAGTTAGGTAGGGGAGAGCAAAATCTCTGCTAAAATGGGACATAATACATACAGTAGGTACTTAATTAAGACACAAAATCATCTTAATGTAAAAAAGTGTCGCTAGATCAAAATCAGAGATCATTCTTTCTTCCCTTTGCACATGTCCTTCTGCATTTGGGGTTCAGTAATGAACACATTACAGGGTTGGATGACAGAATATGGATTATTTTCTAATTTGAATCTGATTTTGTGGTCCTAGTGTATTTTAATTTCTCTGCCTCATTTATCTATAAAATGATAGAAAGGTTATTACTTCTCACCCCTAAGACACTATAATGTGGTGGAAAGAACTTGAATTTTGAAGTCAGGCATACCTGAATTGGGGGTTCACTTTTTTCACCTTCATACCTGGGTAATATAGGCAAATTCCTTAATACCACAGAGTTTTATTTTACTCACCTGTAAAATGAAATAATTATATTTTGATCTTTGTTTTATTATGGGGGTTCAATGAGATTTTATATATACGTAAAATCCGGCATACAGTAGATGCTCAACAAATGCCAATTCCTTTCGTGTGTGCTCTTCCTCCTCCTAGATTGTTACATCTGACAAGAGTTTATAATATTGCAGCAACACTGTTAACACTTCTACTGCACTTACTAGGTGTTAGGTAATCTGCTAGGCATTTGATAATTTTATTAACTCATTCAATCCTCATAATGCCCCTATGAAATAGATCACATTATTATCTCAGCTTTCTAGATGAAAGACCAAGTACAGAAAAGTTAAATAACAGGACCAAGGTTGCAAAACTAGGAGGTAAGGTAGCTATGGCTTTGAACCTGGGCTGTCGAGTTTCTGAGATCCCGCTTTCAACCACTACACTCTACAATCCATTAGCACGCTTGGCCTATTTGACCACAGGCAAGGCTGATGACAGTTGGAAGACCTTTGAAAAATCTTGTCTGGCTCTGCCAAAGTGTTTTGAACACACACAGGATTCTCGGTAAAATATGTTTGGGAAACTACAATTAAATTCGTTGGTTGGTTGAAAAGCTTTATGAGAATGTCTCAAGGAAGCATTTGATATACTAATGCATCCTGAAAATCTCCACAACTGTGTGCGTGTGTGTAAGAGATACGGTGATACCCCAAAATTACTGGACCACATACATCTTTGGAAGGAACACTCGAGAACACTTCTGAGGTGCATAGTTTAATGCATGTGAATGTAATCCAACTGTTTCCTCCTATGGATGGGGAAATAGATGTTCAGAGATTGGGTAGAACTTCCTCAAATGGCAGACGGTTGGTGGTGGAGTCATACAATACTCAGGCCTTTGGCCACCATTTCTAGTGTTCTTGCCACTGTACCATGTAATTGTGCCCTTGATAAAGAACCAGAGTCCTGGGGCGCCTGGGTGGCTCAGTCAGTAAACGTCTGACTCTTGATTCTGGTTCTGGTCGTGATCTCAGGGTTGTGAGATCGAGCCCTGGGTTGTAAGATTCTCTGTCTCTCTCTCTCTGCCATTCCCCTCCCATTCCCTTATCCCTGTCACCCATCCCCGCAGCCCCACTTGCAAGTGCGCACTCTCTCTCTCTCTAAAAAAAAAAAAAAAAAAAGGAACCGCAGTACAATTTGCAGCTCTCTTGCTTACTTCATTTAGTTCATTGACCAAATCTGACATGTGGTTTTACATTGTGATATTTTCATTTTTTTTAAAAGAAAGGAGACAGTGTTACTTTTAGGTGCATAATTAATGTAGTCCACGATAGTATTCTTTTCCTCTTATTCTTGCTTCTGGGGCTCAGCGCAGAGTTCTTAAAAGCCCAATATCAGCCTCCGGGCTGGATCTTGCTTGGTTATCTTGCTTTCAAATGCCTGAAGATCACATCTCCAAAATGCACTTGAGAGAAGTGGGTCATACGAATAAAACAGCTTTGAAACACAATTCTAAAATCTTTGAAATAGCATTAACCCTATCAGAGATTTGAATATTACATTTGAAAAATCTAACCAACGCAGGGAGTCAATCCAAACCACAGAAGGTGGATCCTGGCTGGGGGAGGATTGGTAAATTCGGCAGATCCGATCTGAAACGTAGGAATAGACTTATGGTCACTCTCCCAATTCTGTAAATCCGAAGTTCCAAGTACTACTAAACAATGGGACTCGATTTGAATCAATAGCCACCATCATCCTGCTTGGAATTCAGGGAGAAGTTGTTTCCAGGCAAGATATATCGAAGCCCACCGATTTCCTGGGGGCCCAATGCTCCATCATGATAATGCGGTTTAGCTGAGTCACCCTGACAATCTGAGGAGGTGTCTGTCCACAGGGATCAAGTGAGTTTTGGGGGCAGGAAACTCAAAGTTTAAATGTTGGAGAATCCTGTGTTGCGTTCTAATTTCTGGGGAGTAGATAACTTCCATTAAACCAAGTCAACCAGCCAATCAATTAAGCACACAAAAGCAGGACACAAGAAAGATCTTGATTTCTGGAGAACAGATCTGAATGGGAGGAGAGGATAATCCCTGTCCCCCTTTCTTCTCCTGTAATCACAGTGGTTTACAGATGTTTCTCTGCAGCTCCAGTGGCCAACTGGTTCCGTAACTGCCCGGGAGCAATGCTGTGAGCAGGCTGCTTAAAATGATATATTTGATATGCAAATTAAAAGGCATAAAAGAAAAAAAAACGGTGCAGACTGATAAGACTCAGGACCAGTTTCAAGTGAGGGTCACAGTGGGGGAATAAACAATCCTCAAATTCATGAATTAGACTTCTCTTTACGCCGCTCCTGTCAAAACTAAATATTTATTAATTAAACCGGGCGAGGCTCGTGGGTACTGATGAGCCAATTAGCACATCAAAAGCTTGGCTAAGGGTTGGAGAGCTCGGAGGGCCAGGGCAGGGACCTGGGGAAAGAAAGAGAAGCCAGTTCACTGTTCATTGTGATAGTAATCAAGTAATATCCGAGTGACTTGCTAAATCAAAGGCAAAAACTTCATGTAACAAAACGGCCACGAGTGAGTTTCAAGTAATTTTTAACTTTTTAAAATTTTATTTGCAGGCATGATGATAGTAACTACATAGAGAGTGATGACAGGAGGTTGGCAGGAATTGCCGTCCCATGATCACTGTTTCAACTCAGTAACTCTCTGAAGAACATACGCCAGTGACGATCGAATTAGTCACGAACACGGTCAACGTGGTAAAACCGCTCTCTATGGAGATTCCCTTAGTTTCACCTCAGGGGGATTTTCCTAACTATCCAGTTCTGGAATTTCAGAGTCTGTTCCCCTCCTGTTTCCCCCAAACTTCAAACTTCTAGTCAGGAGTTCCATAGATCGATCTTTCCAGAGCCAGCTCCCTGGTAGCCATACAGCTGGGTGATAAAGGATTTAAGTAGGATTTACATTTTCACGGGGGCATCGCACCCCATTCCACAATCCTCACCCTTGGCAGCTGTTCCCGCATTTCTTCTGTCCCTGGAAAACTACCCCCCCCCCCCGCCCCCAGCTTTTCCTTACAATTGCTTTATTTTAAATTACTTACTATTTCTTGCTGCTTGTTGACAGCCCTTTCTTTGCATATTCTTGGACGCACACACAGGCAGGTGATAGACAGGCTACCTCACTCTCTAGGTTATAAATCAACATTGACTCGGTAGTTCTCGACAGTGGCTCCATGTTTAGCATGGTCAGAGAAAATTCTCCTTTGATTGTTTTGGGGTGGGGCCCCGGCACTGGTATTTTTCGGTAAGCTCTCAAAGGGTTTTAACACACAGCTAGGGTTGAGCACCACTGAATTTCTAGAGCCTTTCTCCTTGAAGTAGAGCAAATGAGTCCTGATCTCAAACCACACTTGTAAATACATCCATAGATTTATATGCCATCGAAAACACATACATATATACTCATTTTTGGGTAACAAATCCTAAATTATGCTCAATCCCAGATAGTACCTTCATTCAACTATTAGATCAAGTAATTATAATTCCCTCAAACAACACCTTTTGCAAAATTATAAGATATGTTTTGCAGAGAATTCAAATTTTTTCCAGAATACTTTTAGTTCTTACTTTCCTTCGGTTTTTTTCCCTCTGGGCTACATGATTCGAGAGAGAGAGAAGGATTTGGTTGTCTGAGGGTTCAAAAGAAATAGTCAAAGAAAGAAAAATTTATACTCTTATAAAATCTCGGAGAAAAGTAGCCTTTGCACATTAAGACTTTCCAGCACGTGGAGATGTAAAAACTGTACTTTTGTATGGAGCACTTCATTCTGATCTTGAGGAGAAAAACACTGCTTTGCACACATTTTCTGAGGGGCAGATTGTCGAGGGACAAGCCAAGGTGTTTCATCAATGCAGCAGATTTTATGTGTTCTTTCATATGCCAGACTATGACCCTCAGTAATCTGGAGGACCGAGCACACATGAGGACTGAAATCTTGGCTTCTCTTACTACTCTTATCAGAAATAGGGTGAATGAGAACAACTTTTCTCACTTTTCCCTAACTGGCGGGCTAGTTGTACCAACAGGAGAGGAAGGGAGGGGCATGACTCGTCAACATTTGAATCTTGATCTCACACATCTCAGATGCAGTTTGCTGTGAGGTCTGGGATTCGGGCTGAAATGAAAATCTCTTGTTAAGGTGCAGTGGTCATCTTTAGGAAATAGGCTTCCGAATGTAATCCTAAATCAGGCTTTGTGATTCGGGTCTGTGGTGAGCAGGAAAAAATGAACCCTCCCCTCTCTTCCTCCCCTCAATGATGTATTCACTTCCAAATCCCTGGAAACCATGAATATGGTAAAAGAATGAATATTATAATATGTGATACACAATTGTATATATTATATATATTATATATACATTATATGTATTATATATACTATATATTATATAGTATATGTACTATATATTATATGTACTATATATTATATTATATATCTTATATATATTATACTGCAAAAGATGTGATTGGTTTAAGGATCTTGAGAGGAAGAGCTCATTTTGGGTTTTCCACGTGGGCCCTAAATGCAACCATACGTTTGCTTATGAAAGAGGTAGGGGCAGACAGAGACCCATACAGAGGGGAGAGCCATGTGAAGATGGAAGTGGAGATCCAAATGTTGGGGCCACAGGCCAGCAAATGCCCATACCCACCGGAAGCTGGAAGACACAGGGAATGGTGTTTCTCCCAGAGCCTGTGGAGGGAGTGTGGCCTTGCAAACAGCTTGGTTTCCTGCTTCTGCTCTCCACAGCTGTGAGAGGATACACTTTTGTGTTTTAAGCCACCATGTTTGTGATAATTTGTGATAGCACCCACGAGAAATTAATGCAGGACCCGACATACAGGAATAGAAGGGAAAATAAGGATCCCACTGCACAAAGTGCGTTCTCCTTCCTGTGTAGAGATATGACTGGAACAATTCACAGAATTCCCTCATTTGGTATTTGTTTACCAATTATTTTCCAGTAGCATGCTTTTCAGCCAATGGTCTTAATACATACCCCAATAATATCATCCCTATTTGGTGGATGGTAAGCTTCAGGCACATTTGATCAAGCAACTTTGGGCTTGCTTATGAGTCTAATAAGAGTCACAGTTCAAGAGAACACATTGCAGATTCTGAGATCCAGTGCAAACTGTAAACCCAGTGCACATTTCCGTAGGGTTGCTGGGGGACTTTACATATCGAGCAAGGCTAAGGCTGTACCCTTCTCCCCTGCTCCCATGGCTCCCAAAGGAAATTCCTACACAAAAGACTAAATCCTTGGCAAGGTCATAGGAAAGGAATTTATCTAAGATGCCTGAAGTTATTATCCGAGTGCTCTGCCATATCTACTATCAGCCCACATTAGTTAGAGTCCATTTGGAAGATGAGAAAACCATCAGGTTGTCTGTGGAGACCTATTTCAGACCAAGCTGCTAACTGTGTCCTTGATCCCACAAGGAGGGCTGCTCTTTCCTGCCTTCCCCACCCCTGAACCCTAATGAAATCCCACTACAGAATTTGTGAAGAATCTTCTGAGACTTTTCATGTTGATATTCATTACATAAGCTTTTCTTCTAAATGAATTTTAGTTCCAGAACTCTCCTCTACAGTTAGACCACCCTGATGTGGGAGCTAGCGTCTAACTTGTGACCTTGGGATAAACTGCACTCCTTCACCTCATTTTCCTGGGGTAGAAACACCACCTAATGGGTTGGAGGATTTATTTCTGGTCATTCTTCTTTTGGTGTTCAGAAGATAATATAATTCTGGGGTTTTTCAGGACAACCATCAACTGTCCAGGTATGTTAACTAGTTCTCTGGTTTTTTAGTTTGCTAGCTACTGTAACAAAGTGTCACCAATTCAAGATTTTCACAACAGAAATATATTCTGTCACGGTTCTGGAGGCTGGACGTCCAAAACCAAGGTGTCAGCAGGGTTGGCTCCTTCTGATGGTTGTGAGAGAAGCGTCTGTTCCAGTCCTCTCTCCTTGGCTTGTAGATGGCCGTCTTCTTCCTGTGTCCCTCCACATTGTGTCCCTGCTCTGTGCATGTCTGCTTCTGTGTTCAAGTTTTCCCTTTATATAAGGACAGCAGTCATATTGCATTAGGACTCACCCTAATGACCTTACTTCAACTCAATTAGCTCTGTGAAGACCCTGTCTCCAAATCCGGTCACATTCTGAGGTACTACTGGTCAGGGCTTCAGGATACTTTTTTTCTGGGGAGGGAAGATTATGATTCAACCGTAACACTGGAGAAGACTTAGAACAGTTTCTGTTGATGTCTTTACTCATCTTCATGCTATGCCTATGTGCTATAGTTCCTATTGGGTTCAATCTCCCTTCTCGCTTGGGCTCCAGTGGACCTGGAAATGGTCATCATGGTCAGACAGACTGCATGACACGCTTACCCTCAACCAGGTACATTAACTGGCCCTGGAGGTCCTGGGTGTTGTTTCTTTGACGATTTAAATCATTTTGCAGAAGCAGTGAGGACTGATGATTTGGGGGGTATGAGCAGGATGTCAGTAAAGAAATTCATGCACATTTTGGAAGGATGGTAGTGGGGGTCAAGTTAGAAGATCTGTCTGGTCGTGGTTTCATGTTCAGTAAGAGTGAAAGGAAGCCTGCCTGGAGCTGTGGGAGGAAGAGCCCATTTCAGATTGGTAAAACTTCACACTTTCCCCCAGGACTAGAAGAAAGACTGCTGTGTTCTCAGTTGTACGTCCCGCTAATCCGACTGTTTACTGTTCATTATGCAATATTTTTCTATATGGTGCCTTGAGGTCTTTAGAGGATTTCTAGTCTAAAGACTGAATGAATAATAATTGATAAAAAAAAAACCACGTCAAGGCTAGTTTGGAATAGAAAGTCATTGAAGCTAGAATATGGCAAAGAAAAAAGTCAGGTAGGGAAAGAAAAGTCTCACGCAGAGATGGCGTCACGGATCCACAATCTCACTCACCTTTATGGACCAGTGTTAAAATCCCCCACCAGGGGTTCATTTGGGTTTGGTCTGGCGTAGTGAAAAGCCCATCAGCACTAGAGTAAGGGTCAGACAGATTTCGGTTGGAATCCCGAAACTGGCATTTATTAGCTATGTGACCTCAGGGAATTTATTTAACCTCTTCAAAGAGACACTTCGGCTTACAGAGAAAAGGTTTTTCGTGAGGATTAGAGGAACAGTCTCTGCACAAAACTACCTCTAGTAGTGTCTGTCCCACGGTGGGAGATCTTTGTATCTGTGTCTCTTCTCCACGCCCCACCAATGGGTGCCCAGTGGGTTCCAGAATGTTCTAAGCTCCAAACATTCTAGAAGAAATCATATAGTAAGGCACAGATACCTTGGTCTTGGTCTGAAGTAATCCTAGATGGTTAAATTGTTTTCCTTCTGAGTGGAAAAGGCTGGAGTAATGTGAAAACATCAGAGGGTGTAGTGGGAACTGTGGTGGGAAGGTGGGAGGAGGATGCCTCGGGTATTAGAAAGTAGGACGCATTTGGATTAAAAGGCACAAGGAAAGGATCTGGGGACCTGGAGGAGAGCCAGTCTTATATTTTTCTTTTGGAACAGAATGGCCTTATCACTTAAAATCCTATGATGTCATTTCCAGGTGGGTTGTTGCCTCAATTTGCTGAACGAGGTGCAGAGAAAAATGAAATTATGAAATTTATTAGAGCTGATGATTTTGGTAAATAAGAAATTCAGGGGCACCTGGGTGGCTCGGTGGGTTAAGCGTCTGCCTTGGGGTCATGATCTTGGGGTCCTGGGATTGAACCCCACATCAGGGAGCCTGCTTCTCCCTCTCCCTCTGCCCCTCCCCCCTGCTTGTGCATGGGCGCGCGCTCTCTTTCTCTCAAATAAATAAATAAAATCTTTTTAAAAATTAAGTGATGTGATTTGTGACTGGTTTAAGTAAATGTTTGAAATGCCTAGGAGATACCTAGAAGCATAAACCCTGCACTAAAATTCTGTCACGGTCTATTTGGGCTGCTATAACAAAAATACCATGGGCTGGGTGGCTTAGGCAATACGCATTTACTTCTCACAGTTCTGGAGGCCGGGACATCCAAGCTCAAGGTGCCGGCAGATTGATTCGGTGTCTGGGGCAGACCAGCTTCCGGGCTCACAGACAGCCGTCTTCTTGCAGTGCCCTCCCGTGGTGGGGGGTTGTGACGGAGCTCAGTGGGGTCTCTTTTACAAGGACACTAATCCCATTCATGGGGCTCCACCCTCGTGACCTCCTCACCTCCAGCCATCCCACTGGGGGCTAAGATTTCAACATATGGAGGTGGGTACGACACAGACATTGTGTGCCAGACAGCACCCTGTCTAATTGCGTCACCTTGATCTGCTGTAATTCATCCACAGGGGTGAAAGCTTGGTCCCAGATGGCCATGTATCAGGGCTGCTGATGTATATTTTAACTTTCTATTCTCAAGGCCATGCTATTTGCTTAAGCAACAGCAACAACAATGAGTGAGCTCTGATCAAGGGTTTTATGATAGAGTAATATCCTGTTTGAGCCCGATTCCTTACATTTTAAGCAGAACAGGTTTTCATGAATACGGCCACCCCGAAGTCTGGATCTTTTACACAAATAGCCAATTTGTCTTGAGAAGGGAAAACGTAAAGCTTGATCCGGTAACCGTGGGGCATCGCCACGATAAGCATTTAATAATCGACAGAGACCGATGGTGTGTCGGGGTGACATCAGTGCCCACATTCGTCATTTCTGATCCCTGTGGAATGTCTACTTGGGTCTGACCATCCACCCTGTTTGACAACATCAGACAGGACTGTTGTGCTGAGGGAACCCCCAGGGGAGACACCTGACCTCGTCGGGGGTGACAGGGTGCTCACCGTCTCTGCTCCATAGGGGGAGGAAAACGCACAGTCATGGAAAGAGCAGGAAAACGACGTTGTCTCTCTATAGCCAGAGGAGGACGTGGAATCAAGGTGAAGTTCACGATGACATCAATGGGGAAGCCCTTTCCAAATCATCTCAGTGAGTTTATACTCAGCTTTCTTCTTCATGCCTCGAGGTGCAATTTGATAAGCTATTTGAAACTTTGATTTTCTGAGGCAAGACGACGGCATCCAGATGATTCTATTTTGGCCATGGGTGGTTGGCTCCTAGGTGTTCCAGCTCATCATCACATTTCATTTCAGGTGTTTAATCCAGGACCAACTCAGTTAAAAGTATCAATTACCTAGGGGAATTTCCATAAAGCCCCTTTTGGGTTCTTTAATTCCAGTGTTGGCCAGGAATGAATTTATTTAGCTAGGAAGGCTAAATATAGCAGCTTAGTATTAAGTGACAGACATCAGAAGCAGTTTGCTTTGAGATTATCGGCTGTTTATTATAATCAGAGAAGTAATGAGAGAAACTCTAAGAGATGTCTCAAGGAAGATTTCCTTGTGGGTTTTCTTTTTCTTCTCTACATGCAGATATAGGAAGATTGCTCTGCACAGCCTGATCCCCAGTGTTTCAAATTATTTTTTCAGGGCAGAGTTTCAGGCAAAGCTGTCATTTCATTGACTTAGACTCTCCAGACTTTCTTTTCTGGACTCGCTTCCTGTTGGTGGCCCTAAGAATCATATCCTACCTTTTTCCACTTCTACCCATGTTTAAACACTGAGACAGGTAAAGGGTGGTTACTGTTTTAAGTATGACGTTCCCAGGGATATTTGCATTTTAGTGAGGGACCAGACCTTAAGCCAAAGGAATGCAATTTTAAAGGCATAATTTTAAGTATTAACAAATGAACCAGGAGGTAAGTTTTGGCAGTAGGGCCAGCTGGCTGTCCCTAAAACCACTCCAAAAATGTTTGCCAGGCTAGTCTTAAATTAAAATAAAGTACAGTATTTGCAAAATTTATGATAGCTCAAAAATTTATAGTGGTTCCCAGTTCACGTGGTTCACAGTGATCGTGAGTGCAGAGCCATTATTCTGTAGGTCAGACTTGACCACATATGTTCAATCTCATTTTTCCTCTTGAGGAGTCTCAAAGTTCAGGAAATTCCAATTAAAAAAAAATCATAATCAAATTAATTCAATTACAAAGCTTTAAAATAAAACTACACCCAAGAAGCAAAAGCTCACTGTCAGATTATGTTTTTCAACTAGAGATTTGGAAAATACAGATCACAATTAATGTTATCCTCATCATTTGCAAATCTATCTTCGATAGTGGGCTGAAGCAACAAACACTTTGTGTCTTTAAGGCCTGATGCCAATTTTTCTAAGAAGTCCACAAATATTTGTTTGAAATCCACAGATTTCTCAAAAGGAAACAGTCTTTCTAGTGGACGTCAGCCATGTCCCAGTGCTAGTTTCACACTCACGGGCTGTGAGGATGCCTTTGCCAATGGAAACACAAAATTTTGGAAGCCTTTTGCAAATGGTAGTGCTGGATTTACTGTTAGTGTGCACTCTTCCCTTCTCTTGGCTCACAATGCATTTGGGAACCAACACTTGTGGTGGAAATGTGGAAAAAAAGTCAATAAAAAGGAAAAAAAAGATGACAAGACTCATATTGTTCTTAAAGGCAGCATTTTATCGGTAGCCGTCCCAGCATTGCATGTGTGACTTGGGGTTTTATGTAGCAATCGTTGGCTGACTACTTGCTATGTGTCTAGCATTCAGGCCAACACTGAGGATAAAGAAAAAACCAAAGATCCTTCTGCTTTCAAACACACAGTCTGGTGGAGGAGAGAGGCAGGTAGATCAGCACTGTAGAGTGTGACCCGTATGACTGGAGTCCCAGGAGCCAGGGGAGAGGGAGCACTTCCTTCTTGGGCTGAGGTCAGAGGTAGTTCTCACAGTGCGTTTGAGAGCACCTTCTCTATGAGGGGTAAGATCATGAAAGTGAGTACGTGTCTTTTCCTTTCTGGCTCCATAATAGGCGCTCAAATCACATCCATTGACTGACTGGCTAACTGAAAAATGGATGACTAAGGGAAGAAATGAACACCAGGCACAGGGATGACAGTGGTGAGCAAAATCGATACAGCGTCTGATCTCAAGAACCTTCGTAGTTGGCCGACATTTGACAGGCAAACAAAGAATGGTGGATGTTGTCACACACGTCCTGAGAAAAAGTAAGAGGTACTACAAAAGAGTTAATAGGAAAGGGGGTTTGGTGGGGGGATCAGGAATGGGATCTCGGGCTTGAGAACAGGGGTGAACAGCAAGAGCTCATAACTGGACCTGTTAAGTTTGGAATATCGACAAGACATCCAAATGGAGCCATCAGGTATGTGTTTGGATATGTGAATCTGAACCTCAGAAAAGAGGTCCGGGCTGGAAATCCAGATTTGAGAGTCAGTTTAGGGAAACCTAAGGACACAAGATTTGATTTGGAAAACCAGTGGCTAATTGCCACTAGGTTTGGCTGCCTCGCCTCTAAACCGGCTTCCTCTGGCTGGGGAACTCCACTTTTTATGAGACTCGGTGGGGGAGAGAATACCTCACTTGGCAGGTGTCATGGACATCATATGCTTGGCTTTGCAGCCTCTCGTGCACGGAGGGTGTGTGCTGAAGATTTGCCAGCCAGTTGCACTTGCACTGCGTCTGGATTCAGGAGACAGTGAGGTTTTCCCTTGCAATTGTAGTGGCTGCAGGGAAACCATTCCCCACGCGGTGGTGTGCCGGCCTTAGCAGTGGTAAAGCTGTAGCCGCATTGAGCTCCTGGAGCAGCGGATGTTCCTGGACCAGCTTCAGGGTCCACTGCTTGGCTTGCTGCCCACTGCCTCCAAGGATCAGTCATACTTGGGATGATTTGGGGTATTTTTCCTAGCTACTCATAACACTTAATTTGAATTGTCATCTGCCTTTGGTTACTATTGCTTGCAGCTAAGACCCCTAACTGATTTAGAGGAGAAGAAACTGGAAGGGTGATGAAAAGAAAGAAGTTTAGAAATACAAAGAAATTTCTAGCACCTGCTAGAACTGTAAGAGGAAACCAGGACAGGGGGAATCATGTAAAACCAAATAAGGAGAGAGTGGCCAAGAGTGTGAAATGCTACTGAGAAATCAGCTAAAACAAAGACTGTTGTCCTTGGGGATTTATTATTATGGAGACCATTCATCCTTTGGAAGAGTTTGAGGTTGAGCACTGGGTGTGGGTGATGAGCAAGTTAAGAGACTTTGTGTGGATAACTGTTTTGAGAAGGTTGGCTCTGAAGGGAAGAGAACAAGGCCAGTACCTTGAGAAGGAGATGAGGTCAGGGCTCTTGCATCTTTGAGGTGGAATCTACTTAGAGTGTGCTTGAATTTGGTGTATGGCAATATTGTGCAAACACGGGCAAATGAATGAATGAATGAATGGATTAGCCTAGCGTTGAAGGCTAAGTAGGAAGTGGGTGGGAGAATGAGACGAGGAAGAACTTTCTAGAGAGAGAATAAACAAGAGGAAGTTAAAAAGAACTGATAGATGTGGGGGATTCCATCCACCAGATTTACTCATTTGTTTATTTTTCCCCAGCTCTGCCACGTACTTTTGTTTATTATAAAGCGAACAGCTACAACGGTGTTTGCAATAGCAAAAACACATAAAATAATAATTCAGTGTTTCCAGTGTCAGCTTGGATCAACATCTTACTATTTGTAACCCACATTCGCCCAGCCCATGGCTTAGAGTTCACAAAGAAATCTTTCCACATGTTATCTTATTTAAGCTGTGTGACAAATACGGGGCAAAGAATGAGACACATCTTAATTTAGGTCCCTCTAAAGCAGAAGCTGAAGCAGGCACTTGGGTGCCCTAGTTCACTTGAGAGCGACACCAGGAATCGGAGGTCAGGGAGTGCGCCATGGGCAGCCACAGAGAGACACCACACAAACCCACTTCTGGGCTGTCCTACCTGAGACGGGGAGGCCGGGCACTTATCCAGGGACTCCTGTCCCCCGTTGCTTCAGGGCTGCTGGGGAGGAGACTGGGTTGGGGATCGTAATCTCCCTGCTTTTTAGGCTGGGCTGGGGCCTGAACAGATTTCCAAGGTCCTCAGAGAAAGCCTGGAGGCAAAAAGTCTGTAGACACCTGGTCTTGGGCCCAAGGTGGACCCATGCAATGGCCCATTGCAGCTGCACTGAAGTCAGGTGGGCCTTGAAGTCCAGGTATCTTCATCTGCAATTTCGAGATGAAGAGACCGATGCTCAGAAAGAGCCGTGATTTTGTCAAGACCACTCAGGAAGAAGACAGGGTTCCAATGCAGGTGCATCTGCGGCAAATGCTACGTTCTTGTAAAAGCATTGCGGACTCTGCACACAGGTCAACGTACCTTACTGTGTTTAGTACCGTTGCCAAGTGTCCCTACTGTCCCCTAGAAACATCATAAATAGAGCGGCAGGCTGGATACATCACTCCAAATCAGGTCACGTAACACGCGGAATCCGAAAACAGAATCTACTAGCGTTTTGGCAAAAATCCATGTATAAGTGTGAACCTATTTTTCTCTCCTTTTCCCACTTGATTTCTCTTTTGAAAGGCCTGGTGATCCCTGATGGCCTCACCTCAGCCCGAGACTGAGAAAGCTCTTTTACTGAGACGCACAAGTCTGTCGAGAGCCTGTTGTCAAAGGGACCATTTCATTTCCCTGGTCCTTTTTGGCGGTGTCTTAGAAAAAGTCTGACTTTCCAGAGATATCTTGCCTGATTCCCAGTGTGAAGGCGTTTGTAGCTTTTGAACAGACTGGCAAACCTATTTCTCAAGCGCACCGAGTTTGCATACTAAGGGTCCTTTGGGATTTTGTGAGGGCTAGCCGTCCTGAGCATGCGCGGTGGTTGCTATTCCAAATGAAAGGACTAGTTTGTTTGTGTTTTAATTATCTCTTCTTACAAGATCTACCCAGCAGTATTGCTCCACACGGCTTGAAAGAATTTAATTAAACAAACAAAAAAAAAAGCCCCTGCTTTTGTTGTTGTTGTTTTGTCGGTAGTTGCTGGAATGAAATCAGACTATGATTGTGCCAGTACGTGGAGATATTTTTTTCCCCTTATTCTCATAAAGAAACTGCTATTAAAACTAAGGACATAAACACTTATAAGCACAATACATTTATTTATTTATTTTGGATTATATAGAGGGTCTCCCTCTTTTCAATGGGCCAGAAGAGCACAACTCCAAAGAGATGAGTGCCCTTGCTTTCCATGGAAAGGTCTAGAACTCTGCAGGCTAACTGAAGTCACATTAGAATTATAGGAAACTTGAGGGCAGTCTTAGTGCTCCAGAAAGGCCACATGGCCGTGACAGAAGATGGATGAATAGGACAAATTATCAGCTCTGGAAATAGTTTTGAGACCATCTGGTCTACCTGTTTAAAAGTTCAAGAACAAAGATGGGCCAAGAGGGGTCAAGTGGACAAGTTAAGTTCCTCTGGGAACAGTCGCATGAGACTTCATTTACAAACAAGCACACCATTTTCTTCATAAAGGTAATACTTCATCGTGGTCTACTCTAAAAAAATTATTAACTAGAGATAAGCAATACGTGAAGGTCCCCCAAACACTCACATGCTGTCGTCCAAATACCTAGAAGATCTCCCTGTCAGACTGTTTCTGCTTTTTGTCTCATTTTCTCCTTTATCCCTTCCTCTCCTTCTGTCTGAGCCTCAGTGAGGAAGAGAGAGCCGATGAACAGGAAGGTGTGCCAGCCACTCATTAGCAGTTTGGATAAGATGTTTGTCACAGAGGACAGGGGAACGTCTTGATTCTTCAGAAAATCCAACACTTTACGAACACGCTCTGTGCACAACCCACCACTTGGGATCTTTGTAGGCATAAAAAATGGATAAGAAATTGTACCTGCCTACCTTAAGGCACTTACAATCTGGCTCATTACATCGGCGAAGCACTGTCTATTGTTAAAATACGAATTTCTTTTGAGATATTGATCATATTTGAGAAACAGGAGATGCAGTTGGTGAAACACAAAAGTTAACCTTTGTTTCAGTTTCAAATTCTACGTTGTAAAGAGTTGGGTGGTATTTAAGAGTCAGAAAAAAAGCACAAACATTGTGCTTAGGTATTTCTCTTAGTTACTCACTTACTTCTTGTGCAGACTTTCCTGCGTCACTCCACTCCAGATGCCCACACACAGATAATCGTTTCTTTATGGAAAGAGATTTTTTTTCTGCCTTGAGGAAATGTGCAAACTACTTACTTATAAAGCTTTCAGAACTGATGAAAAGCTACTTAATATGCTCATTAATGCCTTCATTCCTTCATTCGCCAAATATTTATTGAATATCTACAATGTGTTTTAGGTGCTAGGTATTTGGTGTTTTGCAGGGAGCAGAACAGAACAGCTCTGCTCTCACGGAGCCTCTACGTTATAAGCAATTCTCTACATAGTACAGAAAAATAGAATAAGTCATTAAATCTCTTAGTTACAGGAGAAGTATACTGTTGCCCTATGTTACACTTTTTGAAGAATGCTTTTTAAAAAGTTTTATTTCATTTCCAGTTAGTTAACATATAGTGTTATATTCGTCTCAGGTGTATGATACAGTGACTTAACACTTGCATACATGACCCGGGGCTCAGCACAGCAAGTGCCCTCCCTCATCCCCATCACCTGCTTCCCCCATCCCCCCGCCCAAATCCCCTCCAGTAACTGTTTGTTCTCTAGAGTTAGGAATCTGTTTCTTGGTTTGCCTCTCTGTCTCTCTCTCTCCTTTTTTCCCTTTTGCCTGTTTGTTTTGTTTCTTAAATACCATATGTGAGTGAGATCATATGGTATTTGTCTTCCTCTGACTAACTTATTTCACTTAGCATAATACTCTCCAGCTCCGTCCACATCATTGCAAATGGCAAGACTCCATTCTTTTTTATGGCTGAATAATATTCCATTGCAAAGATCTACCACCGTGAAGAGTGCTTTTAAAATACCCTCCCGTTGGACCCATAGAGCTGCCCGAGTTCCACGAGCTTTGCTCCTTGAAAATGCAAACTTCTTTGCGTCCGGCAGCCTGGTATGACTTACCAGCGCCTGGTAATCAGTAAAAACCCAGCGGATGCTTTCTAATCTTAGAGGGGGCTCTTGACCAGTCGGGTGGGCTGCAGGTGAGCTTTGACTGAAGGATGTATTAGGTGACAAGGAAGGTGACAGGAGTTCATTTAGAGCCAGAGCCATGATTTGGGATGACAGGCTTAGGGGAGAGGGTGGGGCGGGGCAGACAGAGGGCGGGGAACTCTAAGGAGAAGGGCACCAAAGAGGAGTGCACACGCCCGCCGCTTTGTTTTAGGTTGACCTTGACCCCCCCCACGCAACACCTTTGTGTCAGACCTCTGAGCCATTGCTCTTCCAGAGGGCAGAGGGCTGGGCTCCAGGTCACGCAGCCGAAACCACCCCTGCCTGGCTGCCCTACACCTACAGCTGGAAGGATAATACAACAATCCCTTACCGCGCGCGACAAGATCGCCTCTGCCTTGCTCCTAAAATAAATGTTAAAAGACTGACTCATTTTGCAGTTTCCCAGAATGATCCCATTTAGATTTTTTTTGCTCTAATTATTTAACTTATCATCTCAGCATTGCATTTTTGCTTTGGCTGTGGGACAGTGTTGAAGCATAAAATAACACAAGTCTGTGGGTTGTAATTTTCTGCACTTAGAAAGGTCAATCACCTGCAGCTTTTTAAAATTCGAATAAATCAAACACGGACCTCAAATGACTATCCCACTTTCCAAATTTGAAGCTGAAGAATTATTTTCTTTTCCAGGGTATACACACCCCTGGAAGCACGGGTTTATAATTGAAATGTTGACACAACCTGAGAGTATCACAGCATGAACGGTGTTGTTCTAATAAATCCCGTCCCTAATCCTTGGAGAGAACCTAAAGCAGAGATTCACTTTCTGTATCAGGTTTCATTTACTGAAAGGCTTCTGAAGATAAAGCTCATAAACTATGAAGGGACAGATACAATGTGGGCTAAGGGGTTACAGGGCTGGAGAAAGCTCTGTAATTCTCAGAAATGGGAAACAGATGTTGTTTGACATTTTGAAGCTCCGTTTCCTTCTCTTTTACGCAGTTTTCTGCTATCATGGTTTTCAAAGCAAAGATGTATTACTGTAAGTGAGAATTGCTCTGCAATGAGTTTCTTGTGCAGAGAACAGAGGGACCCAATATTAAGACTAATTTTTATTTAATATAGGGTCTTTTCACATAACAGAATCACAAATTGCATTTGAAAACTGAATGGCATTGGTACAATTTATCATGAAACCTTGGGAATTAAATAACACCTCACAAAATGGAGTACATATAATTGGAAAGAAACTCTGCCCGGGCCTGGCTCTCTCCTACATGTTAATTGTTGTTGCTGAGGGGAACTGCCCCGATTTGCACTGACTTCTGGTGACTTCTAGAGAGATAAACACCTGCAGCCTCATCCTTGCAGGTGCAAGTGGGAATCAGGACGCGGCGTTACATTGAAGAACAAAGTTGGGAGGAGGATGGCAGGATGTGGGGTAACAGAACAGGGATGGAGCTCATTGGGAGGCAAGGTCCAAACTGCAACAGTGCTCTCCCAAATGGGAGCCGTGAGAGTCGGGGCCCCTTTTCACCCCCCGAGAGACTACACGGTAGGGAAGGAACCGAACTGAGGACAGGCACTGAGTGAGCAGACGGATCAGGGACAGTACTGGAGTTTTACAAGCTATGGAGAGTAAAACTCTTTTCCATCAATCTAATTTCTATCTCTGCTACCAGTCATGATGTCTGTTTCAGCTTATTGAGACATCGAGCATGGGGGCATCTGGCGGGCTCGGTCGGTGGAGCATGTGACACTTGATCTCAGGGTTGTGAGTTCAAGCCCCATGTTGGGTGTAGAGCTTACTTAAACATAAAATAAAAATTAAAAACAAACAAACAAAAAACCAGGGTAAAGCATGAACAGTTGCTATGTGGGCTCTTTTTGTGGGCTAGGGGTGATCTGTGGGTTCCAGAAGGGTGTCTGATCAGAGAGAAAGTTAACCAGATGAACTGAACCATGGGAGGTGTTGGCCCCCAGCCCTGGACGCTTTCCCATGGTTTTGGAACACCATATTTATGTAAGAAGTGTGAATTTTCTATGTCTTAGAAAGTCCAGTGTGTGCAACTATATTTATTATTTAGGGGACTAAAATAAACAAAAGCAACAATATAAGCAATGGTGTATATTTTATAGATAAATAGCTAAATATTTCGCTAAACTACCATGACAGGTGCATTAAAAAAAAAAGTCTTTTGGGGAGACTAGGGGAGAGGGGCAGGATGCCAAATTTTCATTAGCTCCGTTTTCAATTGGCAATGAAAGAAAGGCTATTGAAACAAGCTCAGCTTGAGAGTCTCACTTCCTTCCTGATAGATCTCCAGATGCCCCAGCCCACCAGAGCGTATCTTTCCCATATTCTTGTCCAAATCATCCACTTGGTGATTGGATGCTGTCGGAATCAAGCACAAAACAAAACAAAAAACAAAAAGAACAAAACATACTGAGTAAAAAAGTAAAAAAAAAAAAAACCCTCCAAATGTTAACAATAAAATGTAAATATTGGTAATTTATCTCAGAGACATCGATTTGGGTAAATTAGCAACTGGCACTGGAGGTTTAACTGTTGTGAGCACACATATGCCAATACTTTGGTACGTTAATTCTAGGATCATATTTTTCAGTTCTTATCAAAAGTGATTAAATTTCCTTGAAGATGGAGGGTTAATGTCCTGATAGAGCTTTGCTCTGTGGTGGCGTCTTCTTGAAAACCCTCTTTTTTGGTTCTCTATTATGCTATCATGTTTGGTCTTTGGCCTTCTATATGGGTAGGACGTTTTCCTGGGCCGCTTTCCTGAATACACAGTGAGTTCTAGACGCTGGGGGTTGTTGGGTCTTCTGTTTATTCAAGAACTGTGTCTTTGTGTAATATAATATAATCCTTGGCCAGCTTTTCAGTTCTTCTCTTTATGTGATAATGCTTAGGCTGATTTACCCTCTGCATGCTGAGATTTTTTGATGGTCACCTTGAGTTAATCTATTGAAACATTTTTATTACAAGATTAAGAAGTACTTATGATAAAAATACCATTTAGTATGGTTATGTGTATAAATTATAAGATACCTTTTCCCCATGCCGTCCTCCTTCCCAAAGGCACTGAATTTATATTCAAGTGTATTTATATTGGAAGCTGAATATTTTTTTACGATTTTACTTATTTATTTGAGAAAGAGAGAGAGAGAGAAGGGGGAGGGGCAGAAGGAAAGCAAGAGAAAGAATCTCAAGCAGATTCCCAATACAGGGCTCGATCTCACAACCCTGAGATCATGTCCTGAGCCAAAACCAAGAGTTGGACCTTTAATCGACTGAGCCACCCAGGTACCCGTGGAAGCCAAATTTAAAACTAATATCTTACGTAGTACATATGTGAAAACAGAAATTATCTTTAATGCAGTATATTTACTTCACTAAAATTACTTGTGTTCTTATTAACGCTTCCCAATGCAACAATAATCTCTTGGTTTCTCTTCCTCTAAAATCTTTGTATTTCTTTAAATACATACTACTCCCCACTTTTGTGAATTTGAGTAACTCAATCAGCTTGGCCTCAGAGTCTCCGATTTTAAAATGAACCAGAAAATCACAGTCTTTTCAGCCTCCGCTGTTCTCAGCTCTGTGAGAATGATCTTAGGGGCTAACTAAGAATTTTAAGTCTTATAATTGCTATTACCTGCCCCCCGGGCCTTGTATGTAAGTCAACATAGATAATTATTTGTTCATGATACTAATGATATTTGTTATGAAATGAATCCCTTAATGGATATAGAAAAATGTAGTGTATGTGAGGTTCCCATGCATACTAACACACCGTGGAAATCTACAGCCTAGGAAGGCACGAGGCATGTATCAGGTATTTCGAGGTACTGCCTGTGTTTCTCAAGGCAATCATCTTACGTCTCTGGAAGCGCGATGGTAGCAATGTGCTAGGGCCCAAAGCAGAACCAATAAACGTAGGCATGCTTTTGTCATCTCCTCTAGAAAGAAAACAAAACCCTTTACCTTCATGGCACAAAAACACATGTAGCCTCGCGAGAGCTTCACAAGACGAGCATCTGAACACTGCCCACAGAATGGGTTGTGCTTTGCCTTTCCTCATGCTATTACCCTTGTCATCAGAATTCTGTCTGATGGCCAGGCTTTCGGTTTCTAGGGGCTAGCAACGCTGCTTCGGGTGCCCTTGTGGCTCTTCCAAGGGGTGGAAGGCCCCTCGGTAGGGACTGCTCTTGGTACGTCTGGAAAGGGCAGAGAAGCAGCTGAGATTAAGTCCAAGCCTAGAAGAGAATCTAAAGGCTTCTACCTGCATTATGCTCCAGGAGACCCTGAAAACTGCACAGAAGCATACACAGTGGCATTAGCTTTGTTTTTTATTAAGCTGTGCACGAGTGCCTGGGCCTTTATATGGATGTGGCCAAGATTTGTTAGCACAACCCCAACGTTTGATGGAGCAATAATGCTTTATATTCTGACCTGAGGATTGGATGCTCTTGGTGGAGGTGGGTCCCTAGTTATCTGCATCCATTCGACTCAACACTTGTTGCGAGTATTGATGTGGAAAGCACACAGTGGGGCTGTAGACAGACTTCTGACCCCTAAGAAGCAAAGGACTCGTCCAAGTTCCACAATCACCTGTGTGGACCTGGGCAAGCAAACTCATCTGTCTGGGTCTAGGTCTACAAAATCGGAAACGCGGGTTCATGAATGACAAGGTCCTTGCCAGCTCTAAAATTCTTGACCGTTGTTTTCTACTGTGAGAATAATGTTGAGTACTTCCCAGGTCCCTACGGGCAATTGGTGCTGTGCATGGGAAGGACAGATAGTCCCCCAGAGTGAGGATTATTGTAGAGCTCTGGGCTCTGCGGCAACTTGTCTCAGGGAGCGTTGTGCAAGGTTCAATAGGAATTTTAGTGCTTTTACCCCCACACTAGCTCTTACGCCAGAAGATGCTTTTGCCCCAACAAAGCCTCATGGTTTGCTCCTTCACCTCTTCCAGCTGCTTGTTCAAATGTCACCTTCTGGAGAACTCTTTCCTAACCATCCTATGTTGCTTGAAAGCCACCCTCATACCTCATCTCTTTCTACTTTTCTCCATTTTCTTTTTGTTTTTCCTCCCTAGAACCATTACCATCTGACATATTGTATCAGCCAGGATCCGTGCAAGAGACAGACACCACATAGTTCAATGAACAGAGAGAGTTTAATATAAAAGAGTCTTAATCAAGTATTAGAGAACTGACCCCCCCCCCCAAAAAAAAAGGTTTCACAGAGGTGGTTAATGTAGTGAGCAGCTAGGACTATGTTTGGGAGAATTATGTCTTCCCCAAAATTTATAGATTGAAGTCCTGAACACTAGGACTTCAAAATATGGTCATATTTGGAGATAGGGCCTTTAAAGAGATAATTAAGTTATAATGAGGTCACTGGGGTGGGCCTTAATCCCATATGACTGGTGTCCTGATAAGAAGAGGAGGTTAGGACACAGAAACAGAGGGAAGACCATGTGAAGACCCAGGGAGAAGGTGGCCAGCTGCGAGCCAAGGAGAGCGGCCTCGGAAGAAACAGCCGTCTTCATCTTGATCTCTGACTTCCAGCCCTGAGAGCTGAGAAAATAAATGTCTGCTGTTTAAGGCATCTGGTGGGTGGTATTTGTTACGGCAGCCCTATCGGACTAATGCAGGCTGGGGAAACAACAGGAAGAGGCTGGAATTATTAAAAGTCAAAGGCTTATAGGAGGGGCTTTATGAGCTGAAATTCTAGCCTCTGAAGAAGGGGCACTGTCTGTCTGGGATGGGGATCTCTGAGGGGGTCCAGTGAGGCTTGTTCTTGCAGTGTGGAAAATGGAAAATTGGAATCACCTGCAGCTTCTGGAAATACTGTTGTTGACAGATTTTGAGCAGTTGTTGGGGTGCAGCTGACAGAAGACAAGAGCAAATGGGAGGGAGCAGGTGCCTTCTTCCTCCCCAACCATTGCAGTCCCCCCCAGAGCTGCCGGTCAAGCCAACATGGCGACCACATGGTCCCAGCCCCACCATCAGAGTGACCATAACTTATTAAACAGTTTCCTCCAACTCTCTTCTCTGTGTCTCCTTTTAGAGAATAAACTCCATAAGGACAGGAATTTTGTTTTGTTTACTTCTGGACCCCAAAGACTGAGAAGAAACTGGAAGGTTTTAAGTGCCTAATAAATAATAAATGAATGAATGAATGAATGTCCTATAAATTTTGGAAGACACTTTGGGGGGAAAAAGCAACATTTTACCCTTGAGAAAACAGAGGCCCAAAGACGCGAAATAATTTTGAAACTGAATAAGGATTTTATAGGCATAACGTACTTCCGTCAGTCAAATAAGTACGGATCACAAGATATGGCAGCCTGGACCCTACAGACATTTTGGAGCCCTTGCGTTCTTCTGCATGCTGTTTTGATGGGACTTTGTGTCGGTGGTTGAGCTGATGTTTCGCCTCAGAGTCAGAACGTGAGAGACGATAGTTTTGGCTAAGAAGGATTGGTTGGCAAGGAGAGCAAGAAAATGTGTGAGGATGTCAGTGAGTATTTTGGGTGATGTCCTAAGTAAATGATGTTCAGATTATCTCGGTAAGGTTGGGTTTAGGATGTCCCTTTAAAAAAGAGGACTCAAGATAAGTTCAAGTCATTTACTCACTGCATTCAACAAATGAGTGAATCTGATAGGTATCTAAGTACCTACATGTATATGGAAGTGTGGAGTACCAGCTCCTGATAATTTCCCTTTAGGCTAACTCCATTAGCCAAACTAACAAAGGCTCTATTATAGAATGTGGTTTTTCTTTTGAGGAAGATACCTTCTGACTGCAGGTGTCCTATCCATCTTCTTTTATCTTCCCCCTTCCGCTTATCCATTCTCTTCTGATTAACGTATCTATAGCATTTCAATTATTAGCTATTAATTGAAGACTTCCAGATTTATTGTATTAGGATTATATTCTATTATATTTTGATACAGATAACCTAAACTAATGCAAATAACCTAAATTAACAATGGCTCAGGTTCAAGTTTCTATCCAACAAAATAGGAATGTGCAGGTGGGTAGTGCAGGGTGGGTATGGAGCCTTGATAGATTTCTGGGACTCAGGCTTGCTTTCTCTCTCTCTCTCTCTCTTTTTCTCTCTCTTCCCCTCTCTTATCATCCCTAAAAGATTCATTCCCTACTGTGGCTCCTGGAATATGCCCAACATGTTTACATTGTAGGCTGGAGAAGGAGAAAGACAGGTGGGCCAAAGGATGCATCTGTAATCAGGTTGCCTTAAACAGCGTCCTGGAAACCCCCAAACTCTGCTTTACATCTCGTTGGTCAGATATTAGTCCCAAAGCCATATCTAGCTGCAAAGGAGGCTGGAAACACAATGCTATCTGTGTACCATGTCAAAATAAATAAAACTGAGATTCAGGTACTAAGGTCAAAAGACAAAGTAGGTGGCTTTCAGCAGTATCTATGACACAGACGCTTACCTACGCACTGCCTTACTTTGCCAGGTCTCGTACTTATCCTTCGCCCTTTCTCGTCCCTAGGATGGCTTGATTGTTTGGATATTGAAAAAGCAAATATTTGGAAGGAAAGAGGACAAAGGAGCTTGCAGGGCTCAATGCTCAAAAGGCCAAAGTAAATTTATGAAGCCTCATGAGATGGGAATAGTGATAAAAATATAGGTAACATTTACGGAAGTCTTATTATGTGCCAAGATTTATGCCAAGGTGTTTTATGTATATTTAACACTCAAAAGAAACCTATAAGGTAGTTCTTATTATTATCATCCCCATTTTATACCTTGGGAGACAGTCCCAGAAAGATTTGGTAACTTCCCTGATCTGGAGGTGGAGTTTAGTTCTGGGACTCACTGATTCCAAAGACTGGCTTCAACTTCTATGTTCCTCAGCCTCCTGCAGGGAGGAGAAGAGGACAGCAAGGTCATGATGGGAAAGGTCTATTTGGAAGTGCTAATAAATAGTTTCTTCCCCTAAAGCTTCTCCTCGTGATCAATGGAGGCAGCCATGTTTGTTCAGGGACTTGGACTTTTCAACAGACCTGACCGGTTCAGAGATGGGCACCACCCCTAAAATGCATCATGACGATTCTTTTCCTTGGAGTCTCTAGTCAGACTGGAGGAATTGAGCTGTGGAGGAAGAGAATTGGAAAATTTCATGGAGTGATAGACACTTCCATTGGAACATGGGAGCAGAAGCTGTGCAGAGTGTGGGCCATTCTGGCCCCAGGACTGTCTTGAACTCAGGACTGCTCTCTAGCTCCAGCTCCTGTGAGGTGTGACTGGACACTTGACCTTCATGGCCTCAAAAGCCTCTGTCAGGCTTGTAGTAGAGCTCTTCCTACTCAAGTTCATTTAGGGGTGCTTCTGGGTTTTACAACCAAAAGGACCACAATTGTTAGAGAGAGCTGCATTTTGAATATATTTATGTTAGAGCGGAATAATTAGCAGCACGGACTCAGCAGCCAGACTGCTCAGGTTTAAATCCAGCCTCACTACTTATTAGCTGTGTGACCTCCAGCAGATTGCTTTCTTTCTCTGTGCCTCAATTTCTTTAGACAATGAGGCATGGCACGTAGTTGATACTATATATGTGTTTAATAGTATTATCACTCTTTCTGTGTTATGTTTTATGAAAAAAATACTCTGCTTCTGAACATCACAAAACACAATGCAATAGTAATCATAAAATAATAATAATGGCCACTATTTATTGATAGTTCACTCTGAGTCAGAGATCGTTTAACATTGTATACAAATTAGTTCATTATTACTCTCAACGGCCCTATGAAATAGATGATGTCATCTCCATTTTTCAAATACGACATTGAAGCCCAAAGAGAAGAAATAAGTTGTCCATGATCGCCAATCAGAGACCAACTCAGGATTCACAACTCGGTCTGGTTCTGAAATCTGTGTCCTGGACCGCCAATCACCTTGTATCTGCTCTGGGTGAAGTTGGCTGGGAAAATTTGTGCAGGATCTTTTTTTTTTTTTTTAAAGATTTTATTTATTTATTTGACAGAGACAGCCAGTGAGAGAGGGAACACAGCAGGGGGAGTGGGAGAGGAAGAAGCAGGCTCCTAGTGGAGGAGCCTGATGTGGGGCTCGATCCCAGAACCCCGGGATCACGCCCTGAGCCGAAGGCAGACGCTTAACGACTGCGCCACCCAGGCGCCCCAGTCCAGGATCTTTTTATTTCCTCACGAGATACGCCACAGATTTCTCAAATATCTTGCATTTGTATAGTCCTTTTTTTTTTTTTTTGCATTATGAAATTACTTTAACATGAATTACTTCATTTTCTCTTGTATATCCTGGAGTTCATTGGCATAAAAAGCATGTAAGTCTTTTGAGTAGATAAGAAAAATTCACTCAAGGCTTAGTTAATATCTACGAGTGCTATTTTCTCCCTTAGCTCTGACCTGTAAATGGCTCATTTTGTCAGCGTGTTGAGCACGCAACTTTCAGGTGATGGGCTGTGAATGAAGTCTGAGACTGGTGGTGGCAGTGTGTGGGAGGGGGGCGGGATGTGAATGATAGAAAAAGAGGCAATCGATGTTTAAACAATAGCTCACTAGCAGCAAAAGAAATCCCCCGTGAGCTTCAGAACTCGGCTTTGTGTGGCAGGAGCCAGAGAGAACCACAACCAGAAGCGGTCTCATGTCTTTTAAATCTATCTTGGCAAATTAGCTACTTTATGGCTTTCAAATGCACTCGGGCAGCTTGTGGTTGCAATGACTGACAGGCTGGGGAAATCTGGACCCCTCTGAATAATGGTCTAAGGGAAGAGAAAAGAAAATACTCTGATTAGATGTCAGTGAAGGCTTTATTTGTCCTATTCACAACACGAAATTATGAGGAGACTATCCTGACTCGATCTATTAAAAGGCTTAAACAGGCCCGGGAATGACAATACAGGTTCCTGGTTGAATCTCAAGTAAAGCTGGTTTTCATCCAGACTGGCTTGGCAGTGGGAGAGGCTAAGCTTGGTGTCAGGTTTGAGCAGACTCTGGTACTGTTTCCAGAGCCCTAAGAAAATTTCTAGAGTCTTAACCCCAGATCTCGCTTACTATTTTCTTTATTGCCAGTTTTTATTTTCATGTCCCCTTTATTTTTTTTAAGATTTATTTATTGATTTGGAGAGAGAGAGAGAGCAGGGGGAGGGTCGGAGGCAGAGGGAGAGAGAGCATCTCAAGCAGACTCCATGCTCAGCACAGAGCCCAACGCGGGCCTCGATCCCACGACCCTGAGATCATGACCTGAGCCAAAACCGACTGAGCCCCCAGTAGCGCCTTCATGGCCCCTTTGATAAAGTTAAAACTTTTTCTTGTTCAGATCTTACGGGGAAATGGACATCAAGACTTAACTAGCTTTGTTTATTTACAACAGGAAATGACATTAGTGTTCCGCACTCCATTGCAGATACTCACATCTGACAGGCAGAGCTTTCAAGACTAGTGACAGAATCCCGTCCAACCTCCTCTCCCCGGACATGAAAGGTTATTAGAGAACACAGTGCTAGAGGTGTTTTCAATTCTGTTCAGTCATATTTTGCTTCATCGTCTAAGCAGTAACCGTGGCTGACTACGTACTATTTTTGTACTTCGCTCTGTAACTATTTCTTCATATGGCCTTGCTAAACAGCACCTGTATTACTATCCAGCTGAAATCCACTCTTAGAGCAAGGATGCTGGCAAAATTTAAAATATGATGGTTTAGGAAGTCATGCATCGTAGTTTTCATTTCATAAACTTCTAATTAAATGCATTTTAGTGTTTTTCGGACAATACGTTATATTCCTATGATCGTAGTGCGTCAGGTTACAAATATATGGTAGGATGAGTTTTCTTTTCGGTATTTAAGAGTTTGTGAAGCACTTTTACTTGCTAGCTCCATAATCATCTAAGTTAGTTATCAGTCCCAATCTGTACACGTGAGATTTGGAGGTTGATGGGACATGATGTCTTTTGCTGTGTGAGGACAGCAGAACAGGGGAGGAAGAGTTGTTTTGACAGACAGCCACCTACCCCCTAGAGCCACAGACCCACCAGAACACGAGGCATTTCTCCACCTGCCTACACAGGAAATCTTAGACAAGATGCTGCTCCCTCAATTTGAAGTCAATTGGGAAAAACAAAGAGTCTTATTCCTAAAGGAGCTCCCATTCCTTGTTGGGTTAATCCTCTCCCTTTTGAATCCTTTTCTCTCTCTTGTAAAAATCGCTATGGATAAGATCTTAACGTTGTGTTTCCAGCAAAAGTTCAGATTTTTCTGGGTAAATCCCTTGGCCATTGCACATGGCTCCCCGGTTTCTCAATGACCATTGCACAGCATCTCCATTGTTACCATCCAGCGGCATGCTTATGGAAAGAGATAAACCATACAATTACAGGGTAGAGCTGTAATTACCTCTGCTTTCTAAACCACAGTGCAGGATCCTTACGCGACTTCCTTTTGAATGTGGTAGAATTAATTGTGATTACTATGTATCATAGAGCATTAACTAATAAACCCAACTAAGCTACCTAGTAATTCAGGAGTTGTTGTACAACAAAGACGGTCGTGACTTAAAAGCCCAATCAGCACTTACGAAATGTACAAACTGCCTCCACCACTATTGTAACCCTTCAGACTGTTGCTGTTTGCATTCAGCTGGGGATTATAGCTCTCATAAAAGCCTGAGGGGGAGTGTGGTGGCCTGACTCTGAAGTTCTGGAACACCTGGAGCTTCACATAGGCTCCAAGCCCCAGCGTGGTTGACTCCGCAGCGTAATGTCACTAACAGCACAGTTTGTGTGTGTTTAGAAAGAGAGCTGCAAACGGAATTTCTGTGTGCACCTCAATGGACTCGGGGCATTTGGGGGAGAAGTCGGAGCGTCCTTCTGTTCAATCAGCAGGGAAGCCTGTTATACTGGTAACGTCAGGTAGTGGAGAGAATGGAAGAACTGGTTTGGAAACGTTAGAACTCCTGTTCATCCCACTCACGCTCTGACCTATCACCCAGTTTTTTTAAGAAACGTCTGGAACTAAAGTTTGAAACATTTTTTCCCCCTCCTTGTAATGCACATTTGAGTGCTGGAATAACAAACAGGTATCCTTCCAATTATATACCGTACGGGAATCTGTAAGTCGGTGTATCTTGGTATCGGTCTATCTGTGTATTATCTTTAGATCTATGTATAGGTCTATTTGTGAACTCGTGTATCTCCCTTTCTATCTTTATGGGACATGCTGGCACGAATAGGTCCAGATTACCAACTCCAGTCTAGAGTTCACGAATAACAAGAGGAACCTCGAGAAGGGCCTGAATAAGTTTTGAGCCTGAGGTTTTCTGGCTTTCCAGAAATCCTGCAACTCCTCCTCACCTCCCCCTCCACCCCCAACAGGTTGCTTCTGTGATGTCTTGGGCATCTGTCTCTCCAGGCCAGCTCAGCTCTCGATTAACAAGCCACTGGACTATTCTCACGGTTTCCTAACCAGGTGCCCCGCCCCCACCCTTCTAATCCATCCCAAACCACACTCCCTATCTCCTGTTCAGACACTGCCAAGAATTCCCTAAAGCTTAGCAGGCTGCTGGAGGCCCTTCATGGATTTCCTCGTAGGTCCTGCCCAGCTGCTTTCTCGTTTATGTTCCAGTCGGGACCCTTGGCTTCAGGCCCCCTGGCGTGGCGCTGTTTTGAGATATTATATAGGACCTTCTTTGTTCTGTTCCATTTCTTGCGCTAGTCCTTCCAGCTGACATGCTCTTCCCCATCTCAGCATTTGAGCCCATCTTGAATGCCATTTCTGATGTTAAAAAAAATCTTCTTTGATTTCCCCAAAGAGAAGTTACCTGAGATAGGCCACATATCCCCCAGTTGGTTGTCATTCTGTCACAACGAGGGAGTCTCTTGATGTTCCAGTTCACGCTTCTCTTGGATCCCCCTCTTGGTGCCCACTGCCATTGCTTTAGCTTAGGGGATTATGCCTTTTCTTCTTTTCTGTGATATTGAAACGTAGTCCTTATCTCCCATCTTCAACCATCCACACGTATCACCACCTCAGTGATACATTTGAAATGTTAATATTATCATTTACCTGTTAGTCTGTTACCTAAAATCCTGCCGTGAGAGGAGCGAGCTTGGGTAGATCAATGAGGGGGAGCCATTGCATTAGCCTTAATATATTTATATATATATTTTTAATGAAAACATACATTCTTTTTGTACCAAAAGTAAATCCTTCCGTTATTCCTTACTACCCGCAGATTGGAAACCAGCCTCTTCACACGACAAGGAAACCCCTTCATGATGAAACAGGTGGTCCTGTTAGGAAGTCAAGCTTCCTTGGATGCCAGTTTGCAAGATGCACTGGGATTCTTGACATTTGCACTCGTTTTAGCGATGCGAATATTCTCTGTCCCACCTTTGCACCTGTTGGACTTCATCCCTGACAGCATCCTTGCCAGTGGGGAGGGATCTCCTCAACGTTGCTCAACATAGCTCAGGGGTCACCTGTGGGTAGCTTCAGCTTCCCAGGCACGGTTAGGTCTTTTAACAGGACTCATCGCGTGGCTTTGTGTTGTCTGCGGTTATGTACTTAGAGATGCCTAGATTTAAAAAAGATTTACAGTAAATTTTTAGATATTTCCAAATCTGGGAAGTTGGTACTTTTTATTCTGTATAGATCATGTCAAGTTGTAGAGGTTATTATGATTTTAATAGGGGTGTGTGGACCAGTCAAAAAAATAAGCAAAATCATGGAAGTTAGAACTGAACGAATAAGTAGAGATTATGTAACCAAACGTTCGCCATGCAGCTGAAGAGTCTAAGGGTTTTCTAGTCTGTTCACCATCCAACACCGTCCTTTTGTACTTAAAGGACTTAGGTTATTTTCGTTTTGTTTTGTTTTCTGAATAAATGTTACTAATGCGTGGTTGTCTTCACGTGGATTTGTCTCTTTTTCTTTAAAGAGTTGGTCTCTCGTCTCTTCCCTGGATTGTTGCTGAACAGAAATCTGCTGTCATTTTCATCTTTTGATCCTTCTTAATATATCGAGGTATGAGCTGTAACTATTCTTCCGACTGCTTTTAAGATTTTCTCTGTATCACTGGTTTTGAACAATTTGCTAATAATGTGCCTTAGCCTGATTACCCATTATTTATTTTTTTCAGATGATTTTCTTCCTCCCACCTCTCTTTTGGAGACTCCAACGACACATGTATCTGGCTGATTGAAATTTTTCCACAGCTCAGTGATATGCTCTTCTTTATTTTTTAATTTTTTTAATTTATTTTTTATTTTTTTTAAAGATTTTATTTATTTATTTGACAGAGATAGAGACAGCCAGAGAGAGAGGGAACACAAGCAGGGGGAGTGGGAGAGGGAGAAGCAGGCTCCCAGCGGAGGAGCCTGATGTGGGGCTCGATCCCACAACGCCAGGATCACGCCCTGAGCTGAAGGCAGACGCTTAACCGCTGTGCCACCCAGGCGCCCTTCTTTTTGTTTTTAAATTCTCTTTTCTCTGTGTGTTTCGTTCTGAAGTTTTTATTGCTATGTCTTTGAGTTTATTAATTTTTCTCCTAGAACATCTTATCAGTCATTAATCCCATCCAGTGAGTTTTCCATTTCACACATTGATGTTTTCATCTCTAGAACTTGGATCTGGGTCTTTTTAGTATTTTCCATCTTTCTACTTAACTTTTTACAAATGGAATATATTTATTATAATGGTTTTAACATCCTTGTCTGTTAATTCTAACATCTGTGTGTGTTCTGGGTGTGTTTTGATTGACGGACTTTTCTCTTCAGTATGGGTCGTACGTTCTGTCTCCTTTGCTTGCCTGGTGCTTTTTGATTAGATGCCAGACACTGTGAAATTTATATTGTTGGGTGCTGGATATTTTTTTTTATTTCTATAAACATTCTTGAACTTTGTTCTGGGTTGTACCCAAGTTACTTAGAAACAGTTTGATCCTCTTGTTGTTGCTGTTAAGATTTGTTAGATGGATTGGAGCAGTGCTCATTCTAGGAATAATTATACCCCACTATTGAGAACAGACCCATTGATTACTCTACCCAGTGCCCTGTGAATCTGTAAGCTTTCCAGTCTGGCTCATGGGAACTATCTCCAACACTATGAGAGTGTTCCCTCTTCTAAATGCTTTTGGACGGTTCTTTCCCTGCATTGGGCTGCTTTGTCACATACATGAGATGAGCAATACTCAGTTCAGTACCAGAGGGGACCCCCTGCAAATGTCTCTTTCTGAGAAGCTCTCTCTTTTTTGAGATCTTGTCCTCAGAACAGGACCTCCTTGTTCTCCGCAGAGCCTCACCCCCATCTCCATAACTCATGGATGACGCCAAGCTCCACCTGAGTTTCCCCTCCCTGCACTGTGGCCGGGAGACTCTCAGGGCAGAAAGCAGGGACTCTTAGAGAGCTCATCCTGTTTGCTGCTCATCTTTCGGGGATGCCTCCTCTTCACTGGCTGATACACATGATCTTACAGACCATTCTTACATACATTTTTATCCATTTTGTTTGGTTTTGTTTGGTTTTTTGTTGTCTCAGGTGGGAGGGAAATTTGGTTGCCATTATTCTGTTTTGGATGGATTAGCTTGATTTGAAACCCTAGTTCCCTTGTTTCTCCTCAAAAATATGACTCAGCCTAGAATGAAGTCTAATCACCCACTCCTCATTGTATCTTTCTTACTTCTTTTGTTTGGTTTTCTCCAAGAGAATGATTGCAACTTGCTAGAGCAAAGTGATTCTTCTGAATAATGAACAAAATGTTTTGCAAGTGTTTCTCTTCTTCGTTCCCCAAATACTGTCCTTTCTCACTGCAGAGTTTTTAATACTGATCTGCACATGTCCTTGGTGATGCACGTGCTGCCCCATTTGCCTCTATTGTGTCTTATTGAATCATACGATGTTTTATTGCAGGTGAAATCTGTACACATTGTGGGCTAAGAAGGATCAGACCAATATTTACAAAAGTGAGAAGCTTTGGGCAACTAGTAATCATATTTCTAATATATTGTGCTATTGGATAACACTACAACTCTCCTATCTGTAATGGAGGACTCATATTGGATTCTTTCTTATCTTTCTCCATCACCTGATATCTGATGTCTAATTACGTCAACTGTATTTCTATACGATCTTTCTCATCTGTTCTCCCCTCTGCATTTCCCTTGACTGCTCTGATAGTCTCTCTTCCCAATTCCCTGTGCTGACCCAACAAATCATCAAACGCATATTGATTATATTCTTTGTTTCAGGAAGTGTTGATGGCTGGTGTAAGATGGACCATTAAAGCAAAACTTTAATGTCTACCCCCACCCTGCTCAAAAAATCCTTAATGAATTCCTCCTTCCAAGAGAATAAAATTCAAACTCTTTTGTATGACTGTCAGAAGTTCTCTCTCTCTTTTAAAAAAGAAGCTCCATGCCCAGCACAGAGCCCAATGTAGGGCCTGAACTCATGACCTTGAGATCAAGACCTGAGTAGAGATCAAGAGTCAAGGATGCTTAATTAACTGAGCCACCCAGGCACCCCGTATGACTGCCACAAGATCTAATGAAGCCTACATTTTTTATTTAAAAAAAAAAAAGGTTTTTTGTTCTTATATATCAAACAGTCTTTTTGCTTTGCTAAACTTTGATATAATGTGTATTTATTTCTCCTTCCCTTCAAGTTCTGACTCAAAGGCCTCCTTACCACAAAGCCTAATTTGATCACCTCCAAACTGGGGGTTTATTTTCTTGTGGCCTCTCCCATTTTTATTATTTTTATTGATGTTCCTCTCTTACCTCCCTCACTGACTATAAGACAGTTTGAGGACAGGGTTGGCATTGGGCTCATCTTTCTATTTGCTGATGTGTTTTGTGCTTGATCATAGGTGTTCAGTAAAAGCTTGGAGAATGGGTGAGTAAATTAGGACAATGATTCACTTAAATCGATTTTATCAAAACCACTCTAAATGACCGAAAAATTCAGGAATGGTTATCTGGTGCCTATCTGGTGGGAAGAAATACGACTATGGTCCTTTGGGTTGAGCATGGGAGAGCAGCGTCTTGTGATTTTTTTTTCTTTTGATGGTTTTCTGTTGGATGAAGGCAGATTACTATAGTAGCAATTCAACACTGAGCCTCAATTGGCAAAACACCAAGATGATTAGTACAGCGGTATTATAGTCCAGTTAGTGTCCTTCATAAACTTATCCTTTGAGAACTACCATTTCAGAAGTTGAGCTAAGACCAAGACAGCTTGACAACAAATGGAGACATTTGTGTGGCACATTGAAATGTAGAGTAGGTTTATTTTTCTTCTACATAAAAATTATTAGTGGGTGCCTTGAGGTCATGGAAGTGGGAAATATTGAAAATATTTTAGAAAGCTTGAAATTTCATTGGATAAACTCCCAGCTCTGCCACTTTCTAGTTAGATGACCTTGAGCAAGTAACTTCACCTAAGCCTCAATTTTCTCTTCTGTAAAATGGTAATAATAGCACTCTACAGTGTTGCTGTAGCAGTAAATTCTTTTTAATTAAATATTTAGCATAGTACTTTTTGTTATGCTAGTAAGCATTATATAAGTTCTAACTTCTTCTTCTTATTATTTGTTATTACCATGTAGCACAACTGACAAAAAATATTTGAATTTGTCTTTTTTTCTTGCTTGATTTTAGACTACGTGAAACACTTTATTTGCGTGTTGGATGAGCTCAAAGTATATTTGAAGAAATGAATGAGTCTCAACCTTGCCTCATTCTTTGTCATGGGAGGGTCTTAGGTTGGAAAGAATTCCATGATAGTGTGTGATCTCGAACACTGAAATGAGAGAGAGATTGAGGAGAAACCTTTTCATTGAGGCCCGTAGGATTAGGAAAGTAACTCATTTGTGTCATCTGAAACAGAATCTTGCTTGAAGCAGTAAGACCAGCAACTGATGAAGTTCTATCTATTTGACAATTTGAAAATCATAAATATCAATCATTCAACAATGCAGACAATACTGCCTTCCAGCCTATAACTCATACCCAAGTTATCTGCTTTGGAGAATACCAATTAAATGCCATTGAGGACATGACTTGGTAGATTCCTGCAACCTGACGTTTGAAACACTTAAAGTCCTGAGAAGGCCCCTTGTTTCCAAATATATTCCACTTCTGGTTACTGCAAGACCTGAAACTCCATAATTATACATCCATTCTTTTGGGGTAACACATTTGATCAGAATGATCAGAATTATCTATCCCCTTTCAATGTGTTACGATTACAAAGAGGGAAACCTTAAGTCTTAGAACTATTGAGCCCTTAGACATGTGTTCTTGGCTGAGGGTGATGAAACAGGGCATGGATAAAATGCTAATTTTGCATGAAATTAGGAGGAGTGTGGAATATCTGGACAGAGACCACAGGACCTCTAATGAGGGTGGGCCACAGTGATTCAGCGGGTAGAAGTGAGACAACGGCACTGAGAAGGTGTTGGAGGAACACTGTTGGTTTCTTGATGTAGCTAAAAGCTGGTCTCATGACACACATATGTCACATAAAGGTATTAGGTATTAGGTAAAGTGCTGCTCAGCCCACTTCATGTGCTGACCCTGGGTGAAGGAATGAGGAGAGGTTTGGGTGTGCCGGTGGTGGGATGAGGACCCGGCCCACAGCTACCAACAAGGTAAAGGGAGCGTGCAAGCCTTCTTTTTGCTTTCCATGTCTGTGCTCAGGGGCTGAAACCCTGGGTTGCATAAGCCCCAAGATCCCCTCCAGCTCTGACATCCTTGGACTCTGTAAACTGTTCTCAGCACACTATTCTGCCATGCAGATGGGCTAAGTTCATCAATTCGAAATTTATGACTACAACTATTTCTAGCAACTTGAAATCCCCATGCAGGCATATACGATGTGATAAATTGAGTCAATTACAAATACAAACAAAATTTAGCACTCCTCCCTCACTTATCTCTTTATTTCAAGTACCAGAGGTTTTAGGGTGTGAATTGTCTGCGTGAATTGTCCCAGCATTTCCCTTCATTTTCTGTATGGAGATAACTCAAATTATGGCCAACATTACCATTGCCCCCAATCTCTTTTTGGCTTCAAGATAATAAACATCTCCTAACAACTGAAAAAAAATTGAGATGCCCTTTTCACTTTGACCATACAGATGGGAAAATTGTAAATAACAGATCCTTGACACTCTTCAGAAATAAAATGTGATGAAGAGTTCAGTCGTCTGATTAAATTCTCCTAATAAAATCTCACCTAGCTTATTCTTACCCCAGGGATAAAGGCCTGTGCACACAGTGCACATTATTTTTCTTTTGAACGTACTTGTATCTTGTCAAGATGTCGTCAATACAAATACTTTGACGTTTTTAGTGCAACGATTGGGAAGCAGGTTGAATTTTTCAATCCTCCCAGCCAATATAAGTCAGTCTGAGATACTTAATTTCTATTTGAGATCCTTCGTTTCTATTATAAACAGATCCCGCAGTGGGAGATAAATTTCATGGTAACAGTTTGGACTTTTTTATGAACCACCTGCAAGTTTTCCGCAAACAACATGTTTTATGGGAGCTCAAGGCAATGTTCACCCATCAAGACCCGACAGCAAGAGGAGGATGGATGGGGTCTTATCTCAGGCACACATGGAACCTTCCTTGTCCCCTGGCCTGACCTCCCTCTGCACTCATTTATGAAAATGATTCATCTTTAAAGAGCTTCCTCGCTCTGCCTGCAGGCTGTAGATCTTTTTGCACTGGACTAGTGTAGGCTGAGGTTATAAACTTCAGTGTGTAAGCCATTTGGAGGGGCTTAATTTGGAATATTGGAAGAAGCAAAGAGCACAATCCACATGTTTCCTTAAAGGAACAGCCCTGGGACTTTGTTCTGTAGGAAGATGCTCCCAAGGGATTTCATTGACAAATTGCATTGGGATTCAACTTTTATTTATGTTGCTAAAGTGTTGTCACAGATAGCACATTTAAACAGAGGGTCGACCGAGCTTGGCAAATAGAGCCTGGATTGAGTGGTGACACCAACATGCCACCTTCCACGTGGAGCGAGAGACTCTGCACTTTGTATTTCCTGTGTGTGGAGGGTACAGCGAAGGTGTTATTTGTGTCAGAACTAGTGGCAATTGCTAGGGTCTTATAGAATATTCCTTTGAGCTGGAAAGCCTTGGAAGGTAAGAGTAGGAAGTGTCACTGAAGGGAATAAAGATCTGAACAAAAGTAGAGATAGGAAAGGAGGAAAAACCAATAAGAATTGGTTCATTCATTCAGGCTGAACTCATGGGCTGTACAAACCAGGATTATTTCCACAATTCTTAGAACTGGTTCTTACATTGGAAATACGGCGAGGCACCCAAGGAAATAAATATGCACGAGAGTTTTTTTTTTTTTTTTTAAAGATTTTATTTATTTATGTGACAGAGAGACAGCCAGCGAGAGAGGGAACACAGCAGGGGGAGTGGGAGAGGAAGAAGCAGGCTCACAGCGGAAGAGCCTGGTGTGGGACTCAATCCCAGATCGCCAGGATCACGCCCTGAGCCGAAGGCAGACGCTTTAACGACTGCGCCACCCAGGCGCCCCTGAGAGTTTTGAATTAAGAGAGAAACTGAAGATAGAAATGTTGATGCAATGGTTTTCAAAATTCAAGTTTCTGTGAAACATGGTTTAAGTAGAAATGAGATTCTTGACCAGGGGTAGGCAAATATTTTCTGCAGAGGGCCAGATGGTAAGGTTTTTAGGTTTTGTAGCCCACATGATTGCTGTCACAATGACTCAACTCTGCCATTGTAGCCTGAAAGCTGACAAAGACCATTTGCAAATAAAGGGGTATGGCTGTGTTCCAATAAAACTTTATTTATAATGACATGAGACAGTGGGAGCTTGGCCCTTTGGCCCTAGTTTACCATCCTCTGTCCTAGTCTCCTTTGGTTTATCATCAAAATTCAAGCAGGCCTGCGGCTATTTCCGAGTTCCTAGACCAAGACCAATGCCTAAGGCTAGCAATAACTGGAGAATAGCATTCTGTTACATACAAGCAGCAAAAATGAGTATAATGAAAGCTAGTATTCTGCAAGATGTAATTGGTAGTCCTTGAAAAACATTTCTAAGGCTAAGTAAGTTTGGTAAATGTGAGCACGTCTTCTGGAGGCTTAGTGTTTCAAATGCATTGAGAATGTCTCAGAGCAGATGAAGGTGGCAATATTTCCCCAAACTGTTTGTCCACAGAATCTTTTTTGTATTTATGCCTCTTACCATCTTGGGACCCCAGGGCTCCTTGGAATGCGACTGGGCAACACTTCCCTCTGAAATTGTCTACCTGCCATTCCACACGCCAACAGCTGGATTACTCACCGGGCAAAGCTAGATGTCTGCCTTACGCAGCTTGCCTCAGACCATCCTCCCAATCTCCAGAAACCACCAGAGTAAAATTTTTCATGTCTCTTTATCCTGATGACTGGTTTTCTGATGCCAGTTTGCTCTTCCTGAAGAGGTACTCATGAACTCTACTGGTCTACCTGATACTTTGCAAAAACAGCAGTTGAAATTAGATATTTCTACTCTAATTTTTTCCTAAACTCTACTTAGAGATATCACAAAAAAACCCAAAGAGACCTGCCTTCTGGAAATTTCTGATGCTGTGAAGTCCTGTTCTTAGAAACTGTGTCCTAAAGTCTTACCTTCAGGTGAATTTGCTCATTCTCATGGATAGCAGTGGTCAAACCCAATGTCCGTGGAAATTTGAAGGGATGACAGTCGTTCTCTGGCGTAACATTCTGTACAATGGAGAGTTGAAGAATTCAGCCCCTCTCTACTGAGCACCCTCCCCGTTCATGGCCCAGAGCAAGACACTATGGAAATTAATACAGTTAATAAGCTACTAGTCTCATCTTTGAGGAGATTCAAATTATGCAGCTAAGGTTTAAGGGGTTATGGCAGGGCAGTGATTTTCAAATTAGGGAACCCTGAAGATCTATAGAGCTCCTCATGGAGTGGGGGATACGAGCTGAGGGGTCTCTGAATCCCTGAACTCTGCTTCAATCAGAGTAGCTCTGATGTTATCTAGTTTATGTTCTAGAAAAATAACAGTCATTGGAATCAGGAAGGCACATCTCTTCTATCTACCATCGTGCTACTTAATCCTCTGAGCCTGTTTCCTTATCTACCAAATATGGAAGGCACCCAGGCTTCACAGATTTGCTTTCAAGATTAAATGAACGGATGCATATGAAGTGCTCAGTCCAGTTCCTGGCACATAGTAATGCCTTAATAAAGGACAGCGAAGATAATATAGACCATGATAAAAGTCACGAGTCAATCACAAGTTGCCTTGCGTTTCATCTCATGAATAGTTGGACTCAAAAACATTCGTTGAAAGAAAGATTGAATGGAAAAAAAAAAAAAAAACGAAATGAATGAGAGAAGGGATGGATGACCTGGTTGGGGGATCACATAGGAGCAGGAACTTCTGACCTGCACTTTCACCCCAGCTCCCGAGTTCCAGCAGCCTATTGGAAGTATCTGGATTACTTCAATGCCTCAGAATCTATGGGAGTCATCACTAGTGTGGGTAAGACCGAGAGGCCCTGCAAAATGTCAGATGGTATTATGGAAAAGTTTTCCTAGAGATAAGGAAAGGGAGGTGTGGAGACAGAGGGGTGGGGGAGGGAGAGGGAGAGAGGAATTATGTTCTAAAACCACATAATGCCAACTGTGTGGAAGATAATCCTAATTTCACGATTTGATTTTTCTTGGAAACAAACTCAGTATCTTTTCTATGGATCTTTCCTCTGTTATAATAAGTAGGTCAGCAATTATATTTTGCAGCATCAAATTTCTTCTTGATAAGATCCCCTGAAATATAAAATATGACTTAAATTGTGTTTTTTAAGATTTACGTATTTCAGAGAGAGGGAGAAAAGGAGAGAGAGAGACAGAGAGAGAGAGCACACACAGGCACACCAGTGAGCTCGAGCGTGTGGGGGGGAGAGGCAGAGGGAGAAAGATTTTTTTTTAAAGATTTATTTATTTATTTGAGAGAGAGAGAGTTTGTGAGGGGCAGGGCAGAGGAAGAGAGAGCATCTCAAGTAGATTCCACATGGAGCGCAAGAGCCTGACTCGGGCTCCATCTCAGGACCCTGAGATTATGACTGAGCCGGAACCAAGAGTTGGCGCTTAAACAACTTAGCCACCAGGTGCCCCTGACTTAAAATATTTTTAAAGTTTGTGACTAAGTTTATCCAAATCCTCAATCCCCTAAACCTCTAATTGGATGAGATGGCTCTTTTCACTATATACACGAAAAAACCCTTCTGTAACATCGGATGATACAGACGGACAGAAGCCATATTAGGGAATGAAAAATTGGGGGAAGGGATAGGCAAGGCTGAGAAGCTTCTCCCAGTTCCCAATAGAGACCAGGAAACCCCTAGCATTCAACTGAAAGCAGAGAAGGCATTCTGTGATTTTCTTTCAGAATTTACTTACATGAAGTATATCTCCTTCTCTCTAATATGTACATAGTGAATTGGATTAATAATTGTAGCTCCTCTCCTATGATTTCCTCCGTGAAAATAATAGTATTGTGGCAACACGGGGAATTAAAGACATAGCTACAACCTGAATTTTGTTGTTTCACACTCCTGTTTCCCTTTTAACCCTCTGGACCAATTACTTCCCATCCCTGCACCCTTACAACTGGACGTTGACAGGGACATTTCATATCTACTCACCAACCCTCCCCCTACCACCCCCCCCCAAACCCCTTTGTGTGCCTTCCCTTGGGGAACCAGTAACACTGATCCAACTTCACACTGTTCCTGACCGGAAACCCTTGCCTGCTGGTGTCCCTGCCACTCCGGTTGTGCATGGCTGGGATGGGTCCTACTGTGATGGCTGGCTACATGGTCGAGGCTTCCAGGCAGTCAGTTCAGCCAGGAAATACTGCCATTTCACCTCCCCTACAGGGCTTTGGTGTTCTCAAGGAGCTTAAGTGACATAACGCTAAAGAATGTCACTCTTCTCTTTAGGCCTTACATTGAGTAGCTTGACTAAGAGTCTCATGGGGGCTCGGCTGGTAGACAGATCCAAGTGCCAGACCCCAGGCTGTCAGAATCACTTGCTCTTCTAAATGCAACGCTTTCTAACTGGGTCTACTTTGCACGATTCTTGTCTGTATGGAATAATCTTCTAACAGGAGTCTCCTCGGCCTGCATGCAAATAGTGTTTTGTTTTTTTCATTCTGTTCATTCTGTAAGCGCACCCAGGCATGTCTCTGAATGGTGGGTGTAGTTAAGGCTCAATATGAGATTCCCATTCTATATAAAAATAAAGGAACTAACAATTGCAGTATCAGTAATGGTGCTGTAGCTTGTTTCAAAAATTGGGGGATGAAGAGAGAGGAGTTATTTCTAGGTTCGCAAATAGCTATTTTACCTTAAAGGGGAACAAATAGAATCCAGACATTAGAACTGAAAGGGATCCTAGAGATTATCTCATGAAACACTCTAATTTCACAGATGAAGAAACTGAGGTCGAGAGAGACCACGAGCCTTGCACAATGTCTGCCAGCTACTTAATGGCAGAATTCAGATTTCATAGTACTTGAGCCCATAAAATTTTTCACTCTTCCATGTTGTCCATCAGAATTGCGTAGACACCCATCCTTCCAATGATTTTATTCAACATTTAGGTAAAAAAATGAGGGCTGTGACCTCGCTCTGCTCTTCCAATTAAGCAGGAATACCTGCAGGTTCATTTGTCATGCTCTTACAGTGGAAAGTCTAATGACTCAAGGCCAGGATATCTATCTCACTGGATGCTTCACCAAACCTCTCTTTCCTCCTCCTTCTCTCTCAGACTCATTAGCTTTTGGCCAGGTCTTTGCTATTACTTTGTATTTCAATCAGAGAAGAGAAACAAAGAGAGATAAGAATCAAAACAATAAGTGCAACCATTTGGGAGAAAAAGTGTGGTGTGAGGGTTGGGATCATCTGCGGACTGCACTTAGCCATGTTCACTGTGCTCGCTCTGTTTGAGGGCAGAGATATGAATGCTGAATATGGATGCATCAATCTTCAGCTGCAGACCTCTCCAATGAAGAGAAGACCTTGGCCTTTTGTAAGAAATTTAATCCACAAAATTCTGAACTTTACCATCACATTCTTTCAGATGAGATTACTTATAAAGAGATTCTTTATTTCTCCATAATAAACTTTGGTAGAATAATTCTTTGTATAGTAGTGGACTTTGGAACATGCATCTGCTCAGTAAGGTGGGATGTTCTGTAATTCATAATATGTTGTGCTCTATTTACTTCTAAGGTATTTACTTTCACACCTTTGCTCTTGGCTTTGACAGGTCCGGTTGGCCAAGCTGCCACCTCACTATTGTTTCTGTAGCATTTGTACTGAGCCTTTCTTCTTTTCAGCGGTCTATGTTTCGTACAAAGATGCAGAGCTGTGTAATTGCTGTGTGAGCACCGGTTGGAAAATCGACACAAAGTGAGAGAAAAACCTGCCCAGGTCCTGCCTTTGAAAAGGCTTTGCCTCCAGTCCCATCTCAGCGTTAACAATGGTGCTCTAGAACTCATCTGGTGCTTTTCATCTTCCAAGTCCTTTGCGCCCATAACTCATTTACCCTATTACACTCTAGCCAGGTAAAAAGTACAATCACGGTGGATCAGAATATTAGGGGACCCAGAAGTCCTTACAATATGACATCCTTGGTCCCCATAATAATGCCTCCAAATACAAATCCCTTCAAGGGTAACCAAAGCTCCAGAGTATTCCTCTCCCAAAACAGATGCTGCCTTTGTTGGTTCCAAAATTACAGCTCACAAAAAGGGGAAAAAAGAGGGTACATTTTAGCAGGACCAAAACTGAACACCTGCAGAAGTCTGTCCACCTTATCGTGCTGGAGAGCGTTGTTATACTTTCATTTTTACAAATTAAGGAGTGATTTATATGCAGAATGATTCCTCCTTTTCAGTGCTCACTTCTGCTTGAGGTTTCACAAGTGTGTTCAGTTGACTAACCACCATCACAATCAAGATGTAGAGCAAGTCCATCGTGCCCACCGAAGCCCCCACCACTCTTCAGTCAATCCCTCCTCCTGCCCCCAACCACTGGCAACACTGTTTCTATAGTTTTGTCTCAACAAAAACATCGTAAAAATGGAATAATAATCTGTAGCTTTTAACTCTGGCTTCTTTCTGACTTAGTGTAACGCTAGTTCATGTGTGTTGCACGTATGAGTAGTGTGTTCCTTTTTATCGGTAGTGTTAGCTGCATGGACATACCACAGTCAGCACTGGTACCATTCTGCACTTGAGGGACCTTTGGATGGTTCCTAGTTTTTGGTGACTACAAATAAAGCCACTATAAACATTTGTGTGCAAGTTTTTGTGTGGATATAAGTTTTGATTTCTTTTGGGGAGAGTTATACTTACATTTCTTTTTTTTCAGGTGGGAAAATAAGATTGGATATAAGCACTCGCAGCAACGTACAGGAGAACCATTTATTGGCTCTTGATATTTAAATTTTTTTGAGGAGTAATTTCTTTAGGTTTTAATTCACAAGCCCCCAGTCCGTTAAGCATCTGCCTTTGGCTCAGGTCATGATCTCAGGGTCCTGGGATCGAGCCCCGCATTGGGCTCCCTGCTCAGTGGGGAGTCTGCTTCTCCCTCTCCCTCTACCACTCTTCCTGCTTGTGAACTTACTCACTCTCTCCTTCTCAAATAAATAAATAAATAAATAAAATCTTAAAAAAAAAGGTTTTATAAACCTTTGTTCACAGCACACATTAATCTCTCTTATTATGCCCCCCAAATTGGGTAACAGATTGTGAACTTACAGTGAAATGGTTATACACACGTTGGTGGAGTGAGTGAGGATGGGCTGTCTGCTGGTATGAGAGGGGAGGTCCCTGGAAGGTTCTACTAGGAAGCTTCATCCCCACCATCTTGTTATAAATATGTGAGCTGCTGCTATGGGATATTTATTGCTTTGCATTAGCATTATTAGAAAAAACAAAATATCACATCATACTGTAAGGGAGAGTGTATACTCCAGCATCACCTTCTTGGTGTTAACTAAGAGGGGTCAGGCCCCAGGGAGGTACTTCCAAGGAAAGAGCCGCGAGGAGGTGGGCTCAGAGGTGGCTGTGTGTGGAGGTAAACTCTGCTTACTTCACATTTTTGTTTAAGATTGATTTTCTGGGAAAAAAGAAGAGGCAGAATTCTGTGCCCAATGATCTTTCTAGTCACTCCTTAGAGTCCTTGATTTTAGGACCAAATCAAGAAACTAGCTGGGCCAATAGGTTCACCATCAGGGTTGCAATACATTGAGTAGATTTGTGGTTCCAGAAAGAAATAAAATAAGGCATTTAATCGACACAGTTGGCCCACACAGACTGCTAGCTGGTTTGGGAAGCAGGGCAAGCTCTCACCTAACCAACCACTAAACGAAATGTAGCAAAGCCTTTGGAAGGGATGGGGTCAGCCCTAGGAAGGAAGCTGGGCGTCCATCTGCTCTTGCCCTCCCACCGGAGACTCTGCCGTTGCCACAAACACTTGCAACCGAGACAGCTGACTGCTAGGATTATCTGGGCTATGATTACGTGATTTCATATCAACACACTTAAAAAGTTACAAAGAGCCTATTTCTTTCTCAAAAAGGGCCAGGATCCTTCTTGCTATTCAAGACCACCGGGGCTAACATTTGGCTCCAGCGATAGGGAAACCTCAAAATGACGAGGAAGGCATTTTCTGGGAACCAGAGCTCGCTCTTTTTCCTGATGAATTGTCATGCCCTTCTGAGAACGTAACCCATCAGTCCTCTGAAATAGAGAATCAGATAACCGAGTCATGCTCAGCTGATGTGCCAGCCGATAAATGACGAACTTTACTGGTGCTACCTGCCCACAAGCCTTTTGAGAAGAAAGCAGTGAGTCTGAGACCATGAGGCAACGGGACTCGCCGCGGAGTCACGGTGTGCCTTGGCCCACACAGCGAGAGTGGTAACTTCCACGTCTTCATTAGCTTCCTCTTGTGCATTTCATCCGTCCCTATCACAGAAATGATTCGAGAGCGTCACGGCGCCAGAGACACGGCAGATGTTCAATAAATATCAGAGAATGAGGCTCACAGTGGTGATCGCTGTTCTCAGCGGTTTAAGCAACATGCTTCAGTCGACGACGTCCCTTCCCTACCATCCCGGAGTAGCCTTCTGCACCCATACGGCCTGATGAAATAAGAAAAAAATTATGCTTGTTCTAATTTGCAGAGGTTCATTATGAAGGTTTTGTATCTCCTCGTTCTTCTTGTGACCCAGGAGCATTGCAAACAAGCACCAAACGGTCAAAGGCAAGTGAAAGGTTGGTGACCAGTACAGATTAGAAAGTGGCTGGGTACTGCAGGGGAGGGAGCTCAAGACAAAGAGCAAGAATTCTGTGTAGATGAGATTTTTTTTCTAGAATGTTTTTCTAGAATGTTGAGGATATGAAGCAATAAGAGAAGTGTATTTTTTCCCCCCTGTGGGGGCTGTATTTGGGCTGTGATACTGTGAGTAGAATGGGGAGGATACTTAGAGGACTTATTTTTTTTAAAGATTTTATTTATTTATCTGAGAGAGAAAGTGTGCGTGAGAGAGCACAAGCAGCGGGGAGGGGCAGAAGGAGAGGGAGAAGCAGGCTCCCCACTGAGCAGTGAGCCCAGACTCATTCTTGGCTCCATCCCGGGACTCTGGGATTACGACCTGAGCCAGAGGCAGACGCTTACCCTGCTGAGCCACCCAGGCGCCCCTAGAGGACTTTTTAAAAACTCACCTCCAAGGTAGAACGTCAGTCAACGGCGAGTTGCAGAGGTGAGCTGCAGAGGGGGTGCTATGTTCATTTTCTCAGCCGGGGTGATGATGGTGTTGATAATAGCAGGAGTAATGATAATGATTCTAGGAGTAATAAGAGTCAACATTTACTGAGAGTTTACAGCATGCTGAGGACCTGGATGATTGCTTAGCTTGCATGATGTAACTGAATACCTACGACGACCAAACCCGGGACACAACTCCTGTTAGTAAAGCGAGGAAGCCGTGACATAAGAGTTATGTTAACTGCCCAAGGCCACGTGGCTTATTAAACATGGAGATCTGAACCAGATTCCGCAGCTGAACTGCGTGGGTTCAAATGATAGGAAAAGGGTTGATGGAAATAGCCTTCGGATGGAAATAAATACAAGGGGAAAATGGCAGAAAAAAAAGAACATGATTCACATCTCTCTCCAATTGTCTTTGTTTTAATTTCCTTTCAATCTTTTTTTTTTTTTTTTTTTTGGCAGCAAAGCAAAGTTTATTGGGTGATAGTACAAAGCTCCCAAAGAGGGACGGGACCCGAGAGGGTTGCCTTTGGAGTTTCTTTTTTTTTTCTTTTTTTAATTTTAATGTTTTTTTTTTTATTATATTATGTTAGTCACCATACAGTACATCCCTGGTTTCTGATGTAAAGTTTGATGATTCATTAGTTGCGTATAACACCCAGTGCACCATTCAATCTTTTTGATCAGGGATCAGCAAACCATGGCCTGGGGTCCAAATCTGGCCTGCTGCTTGTTTTCATGGGGCCTGGGAGCCAAGAATGATTTATACCTATTTAATTGGTTCGAGGAAAAGAGTCAAAAGAAGAGTACTTCATGACACAGGAAATGGTATGAAATTCAAATTTCCTTGTTCATAAATAAAGTTTTATTGAAACGCAGCAAAACCCACTGGTTTAAATTAGCTGATGGCGGCTTCCAGTTCATTCCGGCAGAATGCATAGCCTAAAACAGTTATTACCTGAGTCATCCTCGGCAAAGCTTGCCAATCCTGGCTTTGATTATTTGTGGAGAAGGAGTTAGGAATAAGGGCTCTGATGGCCGCCTGCTGGCTTTCTGTCCTGTCTTCCTCACTTGCCATCGAGTTGGGGAAGGATTGCTTCATCCTTCTCCACCCGTGTTCTCCTCTGTACAATGGCGATGACAGTGCCAACCTCAAAGGACTGTAGTCAGGATGTTAAACGAGGGACTCCATGAAGGGGTTTCGAAGAATGCCTGGCATGGTCAGTGCTCTGACAATGTGAACTATTATGGTCATCGCGATGCTACTGGAGTTTTCCCTGGGATAGACAGTAATCGCTCTCCTAATATCTCATAGCCCCATTACTGCTTCGTTTGGTTGAGGAAAGGGAGTCTCTTTCCACTACGTCTCCCTGACCTACAGTGCCTCTTCCCTTATTAGAGTTGGAATGGTTTCCAGGGCTCCTCTTGCCTCGGGTCAGAAGCAGGTGGGGCCCAGATAACAAATCCACACCTCCCATCTCTTCAATTACAGAGGGCTCTATCCTCGTTTCCATTGGCCTTGAACTGCAAGGCCATGGTAGTTGTTTAGGTGGGTGTGGGAAAATACCTGTGGATTTAGAGATGGAAGCATGACGCATGACTTGCTGAGTGTGTTCATGACCCCAGAAGGGTAGGAGGCTTAGAAGGCTACACTGGGTCTACACATACTACTGAAGGAAATGGGCTGCTTTGCAGGTGAGAGGGTGGGCAGCCGTTTCCACGAGGTGACTTCTGGGGGCTCCATCACCAGCTAGACCATGTCAACTCTACTGACGGTGATTTTACTTGAGGGATTTGATCTTTCAACAACAGAGGGTGGCAGGAAGGGGGCGGTGAGTGAGAGGAAGAGACACTAGGGAGAAAGGGAGGCATGCAGCGCCAAAATCCAACTTTGCCTACTTTACAGTGTCGCGGGGGGGCCGCTACAGCTAAGATGTTACCATGAGGAGGGGAGAAGGTGGACCCGAGCGCTAGCCGCAGAGATGGTTTCCTCCTTAGAGCTCCTTAGACAGAATCTTTCCAGAGCCTCATGGATCTGACTTGTAAGCAGGGTAAGAACCTGACATGGCTATTTCAGAACAGGTCATTACCAGCTAATTAGTCACTGTAACAGGGCTCCTCATTACCACAAGGCAGTAGGGCAACATTCTACTTTCTTATTCCAAATCCACCATCCACCTTTATCCAATGCTTTATTACGTCTTTTTTTTATCTTTGTTTTGCTTCTTAGGGAAATCTACAAGCCTGGGTTTGGAGACTTAGGTTGACAGGTCCTTGATTCCAACTTAAGTACTAACTTTCAAGATGACTCTGAACTTGAGATTGTCAGGTAATTCTCTTGCGAATCATTAAGAAGAGAAGCAAATGCATTCAGGGGCCTTGTGGTTTAAAGCATGCATTCTGGATGTGAATCTGATTTGTGCAATTCATATCTTTGTGATCTTCAATACAGAAATTCACATTTCTGTGGCTCACTTTCCCCTTCTGTAAAACGGCGTAGCGGCAGTATGGCAGACCCTTGAACAACGAGGGTCTGAACTGCATAGTTTTGTTTTTCATTAATACAGTACAGCACTGTTGTGTATTTTCTCTTCCTTATGATTTTTCTCAATAATACTTTTTCTCTAGCTTACTTTATTGGGTGAATACAGTATATAACACATGCAACATACAAAACACGTTGTTACTCAACTGTCCATGTTGTCCATAAAGCTCCTGATCAATAACAGGCTATTAAGTTTGGGGGGGAGTCAAAAGGTATACATGGATTTTTTGCTGTGCCGGGGTGAGCACCCCTAAACCTGCATTATTGAAGGGACAACTGTATCTCCCTCATGAGGTTGTTGAAAGGATTGAGTTAATTTAGATAGAATGCTTAGCATGGTGTTTATCATTATTATTGTTTATTATTGTTGCATTATTACCTCCCAAGGAACAGCCATTCTGCTTAGTATTAAATATGTTGTTACAATGACTCCCCAAGGCAACCATCTGAGATAGGTATTAGGCCAATAGATGAAGTCATGGCTCTGTGCGGTGGCAAGACTTGTTTAAAGTCACATGGTGGGAAAGGAGAGAGCTGATATTCAAACCCAGTTCGATTAACTGCAGAGCCCATTCCTCTTTCTTTCTTTCTTTCTTTCTTTCTTTCTTTCTTTCTTTCTTTCTTCTTTCTCTCTTTCTCTCTCTCTTCCTTCCTTCCTTCCTTCCTTCCTTCCTTCCTTCCTTCCTTCCTTCCTTCCTTTCCTATATATTTTATTTATTTATTTGACAGAGGGAGAGAGCACAAGCAAGGGGAGTGGCAGGCAGAGGGAGAGGGAGAAGCACTTCCTGGCTGAGCAGGAAGCTGGATGCAGGACTTGATCCTAGAATTCTGGGACCATGACCTGAGCTGAAGGCAGACGCTTAACTGACTGGACCGCCCTGGTGCCCCGAGCCCACTTTCTATGAGCACTCTTTTGCACATCTGAGATTCACGGATCTGCCACCCAGACTGGGTCTCACCATGCAAGCTGTGTTAATTACTTGAATAATTTATAAGATAGCACACTTGCACTAGAATATTTTCATGTAGAGTGTTTGCCTTACATTCTTTTCATCAAGAAGTTAAAATGTGAAGTCAAATAGTGAATGCTGTTTAAGATTAAGTTACATGACTTTTAGGACTAAGTTTTTAATTTTTTCCCCCCTACTGCCAGGCACTCAGTAGAAAAGCTAGAGACATTTTATTTCTTATCTCTCTCCTGCGAGTGCCAAGCGAGTGAACCTTATATGAGCTTGTAAACTCAGAGCGAGTGTGTGTGGCCATGTGGAACATGTGATTGAATGTTGGTGGAGGTGGGAGTAGGAAAAGGGAAAAATATAATTAATTGTTACCAGAGGGAAAAGTTGAACTGGGTGGAGGTTCAGAATGACTCACCTGGATCTTTGACTCAAGTGACTTAATGAGTTTCTGCAACGCCTTCTGATAAAAGTTTGGCTGAGGAGACGGTGTTTTGTTCAGGGTGTAACCACGCCAAGCCTGGACTGCTATTTGGAAGCAGTGCCTGCCATTTTGCAAAAGATGACTCAGAGATTGAGAAGCAAAAGGGGACTAACTCACCTTCACTGGATTGCTGATTTAGGGACCCAAAAGGCACAAGCATTAGCTGATGAACCTATCAAGAATTAAGGAAAAAAAAGAGTTTGAAAAATACCCTGGAGCTAAACTGCGTTCTAAAAGTGGGGTGAAACAGCCCAGAAGGTGGGGGGGGGAGATCAAAGTTGAGGAAACAAGCCTTCATTAGAAAATCATCCAACCCAAACAACAAAAAACAGGTGATGGCAATAATGGGCTTGCCTTCCTATGAAAATAATGGATTCAACAAGCATTTGTGAATCCATAAGGAGATGTTTTAAATCACTGTGAATCCTGTTGCACTTGTAATCCCTTCACTGGTATGCTTAACTTGGGAGCTATCTCTTGCTATTAATTTTTAAGCTTTTTAATTTAAAAAAAAAATATCTAATTCCATTTGGTAAATATCCAAAGGAGGAAAATGGGATGACCCCACTCGCCAGGAGTGTCTTTCTAAAGTCAAACAATTGTGTTAAGCCTTTTCTTAAAAAGCTCTAATAGTTTGCATTTGCCAAATACAGTCTGGGCTTGTGAGCATGACACACTGATCTTTTAAAAACTCGTGATGGCTGATTTTTTAATTTTGTATCTCATCGCTTCTTCCCGTGAACTCTTTAATTACTCTGGGAGGTTTGGCCTTCCCAGGACACTGTAAGGGTCCTTAGACTTTTGGCCTTTTGGTACAGAGAGTGTAATTCTCAATTTTTCCCACATGAGAAACTTCAGTTTTCCTCCAGAAGCCACATCTTGAGCCTTCCAAGAAGTTCGTGTTTTGACTGCATTTCTCCCTGGGCCCATTTATTAATTTCCCCAAACATATTTATGTGTGTGTGTGTGCAGCTGTATGCAGATATCAAAATTAATTTCTTAAGGAGTTGCCATTCTTTTTCATTTATAAATATGTCACAATAGTTGATCTTGCACATAAATCCCTCTGGGCTTTATTGATGCTTTTGTACGAGACATTTTTAGAAGCAAAACAACGAGGAGTGCCTGGGTGGCTCAGTTGGTTAGGCGTCTGCCTTTGGCTCAAGTCATGATCTCAGGGTCCTGGGATCGAGCCCCATGTTGGGCTCCCTGCTCAGTGCGGAACATGCTTCTTCCTCTGCCTCTCCCCCTGCTTGTTCTGTCTCTCTCTCTCAAATAAATAAATAAATAAATAAATAAATAAATAAATAAAATCTTTAAAAAAGCAAAAGCAAAATGACTAGATTGAATAATTTTAATACTTTCAGGCCCTTGGTCCCAATGCCACATTGTTTTCCGTAAAGCTAGATCTATTTACATATCTACCAGGAATACGAGAGTACTTGTCTCAATTGCTCCAATGTCCTCGGAGTCTCATTCTTAAAACAAATAAAAAATAATAAAAAAATATTAATAATGATAAAGTTAGAAAAAGAAAAACTGCATATTTTGTAAGCAAAAGTGATGTTTGTATTTAATTATCTCTCTGGTTCGTAATTAGGCAAAAGCTATTTTTCTGTAACTAATGGGTATTTGTGTTTCTTCTTTCCCAAATTGGCTTTTCTGGCCACTTGCCTGCTTCCCACTGGACAGGATCTACTAGTCTGTTGTGACAGTCAAATAAGAAAAGGAAATCTATTGAGCTCTTATAGTATCCTAGATGCTTCACACTGATTATCTTTCCTAATAACCCCATGAAGTATTACACCCAACTTAAAGATTGGCAAGGTGAAGCACAGAGAGGTTAAGTAAGTATGCAGGGTAGGGTGACTGAGTCAGAAAGGGCTATGGAAGAAATACAAGTTCCAGAAGCATGACCCAAGAACGTTCACTCTTACTAAATACACGTTGGCAATTGGCACATCTTAAAGCTGGGTGTGTTGAAATGCCATTTATATTTAGTAGAACTCAGCCTTTTAGGGGCACAGGTGTAAGGTGACCGTGCAATCCTCACCATGGTCAAGATACGGAATGCTTCTATCATCCAGCACTTTCCTGTAGTCATCTCACTCTGCCCCACTTCCTGGTGAGCACTGATCTGTTTCCTGTTCGTATGCTTTGGCCTTTTCCAGAACATCATGTAAATGGAGTCATACAGTCTACAGCTTTCTAGCTGCCTTCTTTCACTTAGCATCATGCTTTTGAAATTCTTCTACTTTGTTTCATGTGTCAGTTTATTGCTTTCTGTTGTTACATAATATTCCATTATGTGGATGTAACAGCATCGTTTGCTGTTCCTTTTTATGGTCTTCAGTCTTGACACAGTGCTTGGCACACAGCTGGGATCCATAGATTTCCATTGTGCAGATGAAGCAGTAAAGGATGGTGGTGGAAATATGTATTGTAAATGAAAATTATGCAGATTTTAGGTATCTTTGTATGCCAATTGACCTAATAAAACAAAGGGACATATTTTAAAAGATTATTGAGGGCTGGACTATAGGGAATGTATCTTCATACATTGGTGACATTTATAACTTGGCTTAGTCTTGCCGGGCACAAACCCAGAATGACTTCATAAGAGCTATATATTTTTCTAGACCTACAGTCAGTCATTCCAATGTGAGGCATGTATACAAAGGAGAAATTTGAGTGAAGATAGTCACAGCAGCACTATTTATAAGGCCCTCATATTTTAAACTATCAAAAAACGACAATATTACAGCATAAATGAATACGATGTAGATTAAAAATGAAAATAATATGACCATTGTTATATTCCCATATATGAAAAAAGGGAAATCAATATGATTTACGATTAATAAACTTTAGTAATTTTTTAAGTAGCTAAATACTTCATCTTGTGGTTTATTTTATTTTATCTTATTTTAGTATTTTTTTAAAGATTTTATTTATTTACTTGACAGAGAGAGAGCTAGCACAAGTAGGGGGAGCAGCAGAGAGAGAGGGAGAAGCAGGCTCCCCGCTAAGCAGGGAGCCCAACGTGGATTTCGACCCCAGAAGCCTGGATCATGACCTGAGCTGAAGGCAGACGCTTTACCAACTGAGCCACCTAGGTGCCCCTTCATCTTGTAATTTAAAAAAATATATTTATATTCATATATATATATACACACATATACACACATGCACACACACATTTTTACCAGCTGCATTCTCACTGAAACATTATTGCTGAAGGAAGACAAAAAAATCTCCTTGTGGCAGTGATAATTCTGATGTTAACGCAGATAACTATGTTGGAACAAAAGAACCTTTGGAGCATAAACCGCACCATCTGATTTTGTGGTGAAGTCAGTGACTATCTGTACAAAATCAAAAGAAAAATGGAGTTAATTTCACAGATTTTTCAGGTCAGCCTCCTTAGCTGCTTACTACGTCTTTTCTCATATACGTGTCTACCTTGGTTACTGGGCATTTTGCCTAGAACAGTTTAAACAAATTAAATAGGGATTTTAATAAAAAATAAACAAGTAGGAAAATGGGACCAATGTAGTATACTTTCTTTGAAAGTTTTGATGTTTGCTTGAATATTTGTTTTCCATTTGATTCTAGTCCTTCCTCTTTCTTGGAAGACTGTGCTAGTGTGGTGAGTGCCATTCAAATATCGTCTATGTGGGCAGCACTGGAATGACATGACCTAAGAAAATTTGTGCTAATGTAAAACTGAAATACTTAATGCTCTAGCTTTATCCTTTTTAACCTTTGTTCTTTCAAAACGTGTTTTGAACATCTTAAAGAGATTTTTATCTACGATGGTACAGTCAATCTTGACTATCATTGGCCATCAGATCTGTCATTTGTTTGGGTTATTATTACTTTTGTAATATACCCTTGTATAGATCTAGTAGGAATCTTATAAATCATTTGCCTGATAGGTGAAAAACTTAAAGTATTGAAAATGGCTTCTCCAACCTAAAAAGGGGAGCCCTGGATTAGGGAGGTCTTAAAGTCCTTCTTGGCTCTTAGTTGGGCACATGACACTCTGCCTCCCTGTCCGTGAACGTTCCAGTTCCTTGCTAGATGGAAATACAATGAAGAGTCTGTCCGTGTTGTGTGAGATTGAATGCAGAAAGATGCATGGTGATGCACGATGGACGGGAGCTTGGGTTGCGAACACTGGATGGGATGATGGTGCATCCCAAACAGCCCTTGATGAGCAGCAGCTGAGTGCTGGTGAATGTAGGAGGTCAGGAAGAACTGAAGATTTAAGAACAGCAGTGCTTACCCAAGGACTTCAAAATCAGTGTTGGGAGATGCTATAAATAAGAGCTTCAACCTCACAATGTATCTACAGTGCTCCAAAAAGTGGGTAGTAAGGAGGGCACGTATTGCATGGTGCACTGGGTGTTATACGCAACTAATGAATCATTGAACTTTACATCGGAAACCGGGGATGTGCTGTATGGTGACTAACATGATATAATAATAAAATAAATAAATTAATTAATTAAAAAAAAAAGTAGAAACGATACACATTCATTTAATAGATACAGTGGGAAGGGATGCAGAGTAAGGACTGACCAGGGCAGACTCGCTTAAGAAGATGTCCTGAAATAAACATGATTCATGATATCCAACAGAGCAGAAGAGGGAGAATATTTCAAGATGCAGAAAAGAACGCAGAGAGGAAGGGAGAGTAACTTGTTTTGTTGTTGTTGTTTGTTTGTTTTTATTGAGAGAATATTAGGTACCAGATGCCATGGATGGGCTCAGGGGACAAGAGTAACTGAAATAACTTGGTGAAAGATTGGACCTGTTCTGAAGAAGGATTCAAGCTACTGGGTTTTGCAGACAAGCAGAAGGTGATTATAAGACAGTGGGAGAATGCTCAGCTGGGTCAGTGTAGAGCGCTCCCCAGTCCATTTTCAGAAGAGAGTTAATAGGGAGATCTTTCAGGGGACATTGGCATCTATGGTGAGACTTGAAGGAAGGAGGGGTACGATCTGGGTGTGGGAGGCCCTGCCTGCATGTGAAGGAGTTAGATGCATGGTTCATCTTATATCCCCCCACTGGATGGAAATGGGGGCCAATGAGATTGTCACTGGGTTGAAAGGGATTGGTTTGTATCTTCAAGGTAATATTCTGGTCATAGAATGGACAGTGAGTTGGAGGGATGCAGATACAGTTAGAAGACTGGGGTGGTAATCTAAAGCAATGGACAGCTATCCCCAGCTCTTGGACATGCAGATTCATGGCAGCCTAGGAACTGATGAGTTGGGAAGGAGACTTAGCAGGAATTAGTAAGTCTTCGGAAGAGCGAGGCCAAGGATGACTTCTCGGATTTTGGTTTTGGCCACCATGTGGATGGTTGTACATGTCCTGAGATAGACAACATAGAAAAAGTAGCCATTTTCAGGATGGGAAAGGTGGGAGGGAAGAGATGACAAGTCAGGTTTGGTTTTCTTCAATGTGACATTCTAGTGGGATATCCAAACGGAAATGTCTCAGAGGAAGTTAGCGCTGAGGAAATTGTAAGGATCTGGACTTAAGAAAAAGTCCAGAGAAGAATGCCAGAAGACGGAAGAGATATGGAGCCCAACTGTGGATTCAGGGACATTATGTATACTGATACAGGGTGCCAGGAACTGTAGAGAGGAGACATTGGTCTTTTCAGAGTGTTGCTTTATATGTATCTGTAAGAATCAGACCTTTAATGGTTCTTCAAGAAAAATTTAGCAAGAAGTCATGGTGGTCACTGGGCTCAAAGCTACTGACTAGAACAAGGAAGGTATCTCATTTTGGTGCTGTCATTCATTTTACATCAATCACTGGCTTCTAGAAAATTTCAAGCCTTCATCTGTAAAATGAGAACAACCGATCTACAGCACTATGTAAAATTGATGACAATATACCTTAAAACTAACAGCAGCATTGATAATTTCAGGAGCTCTTCACTGCATTTGATATGGGATTTCTAAAGGTAGTGTTTCTTTGGCCTAACAATGAACATTCATATTTGTAAGGTAGTTAACTTTGTACACTTTCAAAGACATACATCATTTGGCTCTCACGGTGATCTGATGAAATAGGTAAGAAAGTAATTTTTTTTAAGTTTTTATTTTAATCACCTGGTGTTCATCACAAGCGCACTCCTTAATCCCCATCACCTATTTCATCCACCCCCCACCATACCTCTTGTCTCAGTTTGTTCCCTGTAGTTAAGTGTCTTCCTTGGTTTCTCTCTCTCTCTCTTTCCCCTTTGCTTGTTTGCTTTGTTTCTTAAATTCCAAATATGAGTAAAATCATATGGTATTGTCTTTCTCTAACTTATTTCACTTACAGATGATGAATATCTTTTCATGTGTCTGTTGGACATCTGAATATCTTCTTTGGAGAAATGTCTGTTCATATCTTCTGCCTGTTTTTTAATTGGATTATTTGTTTTTTAGGTGTTGAGTTGTATCAGTTCTTTATAGATTGTAGATACTGACCCTTTATCAGATTTGTCATTTGCAAATATCTTCTCCTATTCTGTAGGTTGCCTTTTAATTTTGTTGATTGTTTCCTTTGCTGTGCAGAAGATTTTATCTGAGAGTCATTCGTATTCTTCCAATTTGACAGATGAGAAACATGAAGCTGGGAAGATGGAATGACTTTCCCAGGATAAGTCACTGTCTCCTAAGTGGCAGATTCAGAAACCTATTTCAGGTTCCTGGACCCCAGATATGCATTAGTTATCTTACAACTATTACCTGACAGTCCATTGCTCTATCTCTGTATTCAGATTAAATGATTTAACTACATCAGTTCAATCCTTCAGATTAGTATAATTGACATCAGCCACACGCCAAGCATTTCATAAGGCCCCAGACAGACATAAAGACAAATATGCAACATGTCTGGGAATGGAAAATCTATGTGAGGTCAATTAAAGAATAATAATAGAGATACAAAGTGCCAGCGATAATCCAAGAGACTATACAATGTGGGGAATGGATGACAAGTACAACAGGGGTTCAGAGAGGAAGTCGTTTGCCCAAACTTCATGGGGGAAGCATGACTTGAGTTTAGCCAAGAAGAGCATGGGGAAAAATGAAAGTGTGTCAGGCCAGGATACATGGTGGACAAAGGGGAAGAGGAGGGAAGGTGAAGATACACGTGGCTGACGGTAGACCCAGTCGGCTGGAATGGATGCATTATGCAAAAACGCCATGTTGAAAATCCTGTAAAGGGCCAGTGAGTCAGATGTTTGAGAGCTTTGAGATATTAATCTAAAGAACCCAGTAAAGTTGTGGGTTTTTTCCTGAATTATTTCATCAGCTTAGTCTTAAAATTAGATAATTAGCTCAGTAAAAGATTTCTGAAATTCCACTCTACAGATCAATTAATGTGGCCAAATGGGTCATTTTTCTTCACTTTCCTAATCACCGCTTGGGCAAACCCTCTGCAGAGAGCAACTGCGTGTAAGTAACAAAAGTTTAATGCAGGATTTATGTGCTGGTTTTTAATTAAATTGCTAGGGTCTTCGGAAAGCAACTGACTGAGGATCTTTGGAAACTGTTATCTGCTAATGGAGGCACACTCTTCAAAGTTTTCTTGGGAGTTTCCTGAAAATTTCCTGAAGGTTCCTTCTGTTACCCTCACTGGGATCAAGGTTTAACACACTGAAAACAACTTTTTCCAACAAGAGAAAGCAGATCTCAGAAGCTGGCCATGAAGTCAGAAAGTTTAGCAAGACTTTGGCATATAGTTAAAAAAAGATGAGCGCGTCGGGCAGTTTCAGTCACTTGTTCAAAACAAGCAAGCAAGCAAATGCCAGTACCTAAGGGAGCGGCACCTGAGGCTACTTTTAAATTTTATCCAAAAGGCTATCAGGAACAGATGATAAAAATACTGTGTTTTCTGATAGTTCCCGTCTTTATTAATGTCTGGCAAATTATATAGCCAGTAGACAGCTTTGGGTTATCTTCTGGAGATATCAGTGATCTGACAACATTGAGGGAGGCTCGCCATGCACAGCGACAAGAAGCTAAAAGCTTCTGCACTGACATATGATTATGTGGGTTCAGCATGTGCCAAAAACTTTTACTGCTGATGAATGAGTTCTGAGCGGTGAATAGGAAATGCACCACGTGCACTTTTGCATGGGTTCTGACACATGCATTGGGAAAGACATGTCATGGGCCCGGGGGAGCTCTGTGGCTGGAGCACTTCTTTGCAAGGACACCAGTTCCCAGCTAGACAAAGCTTCCACTGCCACTTGATGAAACTGGGGCAGGTGCTATTTTGCAAGTAAACTGAGTTAAAGCGGCATCCATGTGTATAAATGGCCAATCATTCTGATTCCACGGAAGAGGTAATTTCCACTTCTAGAGCATATATGGACTCTTTAGAAGGATGGGTTTTGGGGGTACCTGGGTGGCTCAGTAGGTAAAGCATCCGACGCTTGGTTACAGCTCAGGTTGTGATATCAGGGTCGTGGGATCGAGCCCCACATTGGGTTCTGCACTCAATGCAGAGTTGGCTTGAGATTCTCCTTCTCCCTCTGCCCCCCACTCATGCTCTCTCTCTCTCTCTCTAAAATAAATCAATAAATCTTTTAAAAAAAGGAAGGAGGACTTTGCAAAATTAAAACATGACAGTAACCATTTTGAGGGCTTGTCCCTTTAAAACACTACCTTCTGGATCATATAATACAGGATAATGAAAAAATTCTTGACTTGAGTTATACAAACTATCTTGCAACTATGCCTGGCAAACAATGATTCTGAATGAAGACATGTATTTTTTGGTATGTTAATAATATAATGGATCTTTATAGGCTCTGGGGATAACTTCTAAGCATATTTTCATTGGATATGACTCTGAAAAATTGTATATAATTCCTGAATTTTGGTGATTGGTTGTGTTTACTCTCAGGAGCTCTGTAACTATGCTCCCAACAGTAGGATTATGTCAGATATGGCTAGACAGTAGATGCTACTCACTGCCCCCTCAAAAAATTCACCGTAGGGCCAGATGTAGCTTGTGGGGTGCCAATTTGCAACCTTCAATTTATTTCTGTTCTTAAGTGACTTACATGGACACAATATTTTAGTGGTCGGGTGGGTCAAAAACAGAGACCCTTCAATTTCTAGCCCGAGGCTTTTCCCACTGTGCCATGCTCTCAATTTTATTCTACATTTCTTCTGTTTCAGATGAATCTACTACATTAAATTTCCTTTTCCTTTTAGGAAAATGAAATACCTCCATGTCCTAAATTGCTTTCTCTTAATAGAATTCCGTTTTGTAGGGACTCCCATCACCTTTCATATGTTTTGTATAAAAAGTGGAAAGATCTTGGTGTTTGATTTTAAATTAAAATAATGCAGTCCTAAGAGAAATAAAAACAATTATGGGGAAATATCTGTGCTTACTGTCTTCACAATTTTTAATCTAATAATCACCTGACATGAATGCTTTGATTGAAGGGAGTACAGGCAGATTAAACATGGAAATTTTAATAATTCAACAGTGAATTTTATTATTACTTGTGGAGTGGAAACTCTTGGTTACCAGCCCAACACCTATTCCCCTGTATTCCTTCATAAAGAGCCTAATTACTTATGTGTTTACCCCTCCCTCCAATGACAAAGGAGCAGATGACTTCACTCTCTACTGTAGGGGTAGATCATGCCTGATTTGGGGCAAAAGGGCAGGCATTCCTCTTGCTTCTCTTATTGATCCAGGGGTAGGTCTGTAGTTGGAGTCCACCCAACAAATGGAGGGAAGGACCTATACTCAGGGCTTGAAGGAGAGCCTTGTCTCTTCATCTTACTAGACATGAACAAGAGAGCACCCAGCTCCAATTTCTCTGACACCACCTGATGACTATAGGGCCACCCTTACGATGAAGTTGGTGTTGAGGGTGGCAGGAAGGAAAGAGAAAGAGACGTAGACGTTGTTGACATTCTTGTGTTGGCGATCAGACTTTGACTCTCTGGACTTGCAATTATGTGAGACAATGAATGTCTTTGTTATCAAAGCCATTTTGTGATGGGGCTTTCTATTACCTGTGCTGAAAATATCATAACAGATATTCGAATGGTGCTAGAAGATGCATCAGGCTTACATAGGGAGGCTTTGGTGTAGTTGGTGCTGATTACCTGGCCTGGTATTCTCTCACCTTCTATCCACCTCCCCACTGGGAGTCAAAAGAAGATCTGGACAGCCCTACCACCTGCATCATGGCGCTAGATAGAGATGCTTTGCCAGGAGAGGCAAAAGAGGGCCAGCGAACCTGGGGAGAGTAACCAGTGACATCTTGACAATAAAGGGAATTATCAGAAACTGATAATCCCCTAGCCTATAACATGTGAATACTGTTTAATAATTCTTAATAGAAATAGTTTGAGAATTAATAACTGCCTTGAATAGTTGACTAAATGCAAATGCAATTCAAGAATTTTTTAATGACTTGAAGTCATGGTGGTGCATGCATACTCCATTTTGTGATTGCAACTGTTTACCCTATTAATATCAGATCTTTTGCTATCACTCTTGCCTACAAGGTGATTTTCTTCCAACGTTCTTTCTCCTTCCTAATGCGGGCTTCTAATGTGCTGTAGTCTGAGAAACAGGTGAACATGGTCATCAGAACTGCATGTAGAGAACTTATCAGTAGGGCCCGTGTGACCACCCACAACATGACAGAAGATCTCTCTGGTAAGTAAGATCTGAGCACGGCTCCTTGTGGCCACAGGGACTGGGGAGTCTGGGTTATTAGCTGTATTTTCTATGCCGGTTTTCCCGAAGACTGAAAGAATTCATTAGGTCATCTACTCTGACCCTCTCCTGTCTACCTGAAGACACTGACTCAGAGCTAATAACAATGGCTAATATTTATTGAAGACTTTTGATGCACCAGATAGTATTTTATTTTCTCAATTTTTATATTGATTGATTGATTTTGAAAGGTTTTAATTATCTGAGAGAGAAGGTAAGAGCACGCACAAGCAGGGGGAGCAGCAGAGGCAGAGGGAGAAGCAGATTCCTGGCTGAGCAGGGAGCCCGATGAGGGGCTTGATCCCAGGACCTTGAGATCATGACTTGAGCTGAAGGCAGACGCTTAACTGACTGAGCCCTCCAGGTGCCCCCAGACAGTGTTTTATACTTACTATCTCATTTGCCCTTCACCACTGCCCTATGAACTAAAAGCAATTATCCTCCAACTCTTATAACAATGCAGAGGCACGAGAGGCTAAGTAACTTGCCTAAAGTTATGCAACTATTAAGTGGTTGAGAAAGGATTCAAATCAACACAACCTGGCCACGAGGGGCCCTTGAAACTACCATGGGGTGACTTGAGGTGACTTGCCAGAGGTCAATCAAGGAATCAGTGAAGGGTAAAGATTAGAATTCAGGTCTTCTGAGTATCAGCCCAGGACATTGAAAAAATGTGCCCTGATATCAATTCCTGTAATTACACACACACACACACACACACACACACACACACACACACACACACACATCCAGATCATTCTGGCTTACAAACTTTTCCAAAGTTGTTTTTCATATCAATTTTGTTTTTTTTCCCTATCCCCTCCTCACACCACCCCAAACAAATTTTAATACACGTGTAGGGCTGGGATGGGGATTTGGGCTGTTTAGAATTCTGCTCTTTTGCAGAATTATCCTAAGGATAATGATCAGTGAATGTTCGAGAAGAAAACACCTGAAGATCATCCTGGGTATTAGCTTCATAATAAGAGACCAAAATTAGTATGTAAAAGTTTTTTTTTCTTTTTTTTATCAAGCTAATGGATTCAAATATTTTTAAAGAGGATATCTCTAACCATAAGTTCATCAGCAGCTAATTAAACCATTCGGGTCTTGCCCAGAGCTTTGTGATTGGAGGTCTCTCGAGGTGTCACCTTATTTCTGCTATTGAATTTTACAAAGCAATGGCTGTCCTTGCAACAGGGTGTCTCCCTCTTCTGAGATGGTCAGCGATTGTCCTATGTACCTCCAGGCTTATTGAGTCAAGTCAAATCTCACTTGCGCGAGTAAGGGGCGGTTAACCACTGTTCACGTTTCTCCAGTAGCTTCTATTGAGGGCTCAGAAGATCTCTACAGTGCACAATAATTGTCACTGTGGATGACAATTGCATGTTAAGTTAGCAGCTCTGCAGGTTTCTTTCTGTCAAGTCGATATTTTTTCATCTGTGTCATACCTGTTTCTTTACCTTTCATTTAATAGTGGTGTCATTTTGCAAAAATTTCCAGTAAATTTTTTTTTTCTTTTTTTTGGTCAAGTTTAGGATGTGTACAGGATTCCTGTATTTGGTATTTCTGATCTCGAATGGTAATGTTTGTACTAGAAAATGCTAGCTCGATTAAGGAACTAAGGCAGGCTTTGGAAGAAAAGGTCATGACCCGTCTTCTGAAATCACCTAGTGAAGTAATGATTGCTGTTATTCTCTTGGGCACATGGGCTCATACTATGGGTTCTAGGAGGGAGATAGAAACATTTTCTTCTGTCCTCCTTGAGTGTTGCCTTCCTGAAGTGGGACCTGCCATGGCCCCTGGGATATGCTCTCGTACATCACTTCGAAACTGGGTGAGAATGCAGTGCCTTCCGTGTGGCTGGTAGTAGATAAATCGGGCACAGTCATGAAAGCATCAGGGAATGGGTCCTTGGCTCTTGCAGGTATGGCCCAGCCATTCTTCTTTCCCCTCTTGTTTTCCCCTTGCTCAGGGCAAGCGTGGATCCCACGTGCATTAGGGGCTGGTGTCTTAAACAGGAACATTGTGCTCTGGAATGCATTTGCGCTTTTCTCTGAGTTAAGTAAGTGTTACGCATGCCCCACAGTCGTGCACGTGAATCCAGGCACATGCGTGGATATGCCTAGCTTACAAGTACGCAGACCTACAGACCCCAAGACACGTCATCCAGACACGACTGATACGGAGATAGCCAGAAATGCACAGACATGTGCATACAGGCAGATGCGCCCTCCGACGCACACAGACACGCAGACGGACACACGTATGTTAGGACACATGCCTGTACAGACACATACAAATTCGGGCACACGAATATACAAATACAGGCAAAGACACATGCATGTCTCTGCCCCCCTGTGAAACCTATGTTGGTCACATCTACTTGAATGAAAGTTCGAGCTCTCGCGATGTGTCAGGATGTATGAATTAGGGTAGGTGCCAGCTTTGAGCATTTGCACGGTAATTGATTTTACGTTCTCCGTAGCAAGGTATGTGAAAGACTCTCTTGGGTTGCCCCTGGAACCCAGTGCCTCTGTGACCACTGGAAGGAAGACTCCAACTCTGTTTCTGACGCAGAATGGGAAAGCCAGAAGCAGAGCAAAGGGGCAAAAGGAGCCACGCTCCTTCCCGTGATTTGACACCTGCTCTCCTTCTCTGAAGAGGAGGGAGAGGCAGAGAAAATCAGGCTGAGGAGACGACTATGCAGTAGAAAGATGCTCTGATGGCTCCCCAAATGCACGGGGCTCCGTTACCAGACCAGAAGCGTATTTGGATGCGCCTATCTAATTATAACTACGTGGCTGTAGTCAGCGCGCCTATCCAAGTTTCCATCCTTGTGTCTGCTGTAACAGATCTTCCTAAAACAACTCTCACCATCATATGGAAGTGTTTCGTTTGAAAGCTGATTATTAAGTCCAGGAAATACTGGCTTGTGTCTTCACTATTGCCCAACAGGGCTTCTGTTAGGATATCATTTCCTGGCATTGCGGTTTGTTTTGATGGGTGAGTGGGAACACTTATTTGCTTTCTGAAGCGAGAGCAGACACCTGAGTGCAATGCAGATCCGACAGTGAGGAAGAAAGGGAAGAAATCCAATAAATAGTTATAAATAGTAGCTACCCCGTATCGATCATTTCCCATGTATCGGCCACTCTGCCAGGGGCTCGGCCTGCATTACTTCCACCCCCACAACCACCCTACGAGGTCGAGTAGGGTGACTCCCATTACATGGATGAGGAAACCCGGCTCAGTGCTTCTTGAACAGGGAACCCACATGTGGCTTGAGATGGAGAAAATCCAATACATGAATCCAGAGTCTCAGAATTTAACAGCAGATGTGGGGAAATCACCTCTCGACCCCGTATGCCAGTTTTTCCCATGACTTTTTCATATTTTGGATTTTTACCTGGATCAGATTTGATAAGTGTGCTGACTGCCAAAAAATTCTACTAAGCAATGCTCCTGGATTGTTTTCAGCGGAACAGGAGGAGGTAAGAGTGTACATCTGGAATTGAGCTGCCTGGATTTCAGTTCTGACGATGCCACTTACCAACTGTGTGACCCTGGGCAAAACAATCCATTTTCTGCATCCAGTGGTTCTGGTCTCTAACATGGGGATTATCACAGCACCCACGTCACTGAACTGTGAGGAAGAGTACACGAGTTGCCTGGGTTAACTTCTCAGAACGGCTTAGCACATGAGAAGTAACATGTCAGTGGCAGTGACTACTGTCATTTTTATTTCTAGTCACAGTTTTGGTTCCTCTTTTCCTTACACGTTACTGGAATGTCCCTCCTCCAAAGGTAAACGTGAAGAAGGGAAAAAGACCTATTCCTTGACACTTGTCTCGGTGGATTGAACGCTGAGTTGAGAACTGACCCCAAGCAACAGCTTTGTTATAAAAGGGAGGACTAAAGAAAAAGAGTCTGTGGTCCTAAAGGATCCCCTAGTCTCAGAAACAGCAGATTAGCCAGATTATCTGGTTGGAGCCCTGAGAGGGGTGGAGGCAGCAGGAGTGTTCTGAGCCACTGCCTTCCTTGTGTTAAATGGGATGGAGGTCGACAGGCTAGTACCTATGGCAATAGGTTAGTCAAACTGAGACTTGACTAAGAGACTGATCGTAATAATGTAACAAGAAAAACGAGCAAGACATTTGAATGGTAGGGCTGTGTGGGTGGGAGGCTTGCCGTTGAAGTAACTGATACTCTAGCTTTATTGCGCTATTATTTCAGTCAAGGGAAATATCTGTGACAAGCCAAGACAGGGCTCCGAAGCCATCACACTCACCGTTCTGCTCTTTCTCTTTCCCTTTCTCCTTTCCTTTCCTTTCCTTTCCTTTCCTTTCCTTTCCTTTCCTTTCCTTTCCTTTTTTCTTTTTTCTTTCCTCCCTTCTTCCCTTCCTTCCCTCCTCTCAATCTCTCTCTTCCCCTCCTTCTCTTTCTTTCTCCCTCCTTCTTTTTAATTTTTATTTTTTATAGTGGAGACTCAGCTCTTACACATTTGCGATCGTCATTGAAATGACCTTGGTAACCCACACGCACTGTGGGCAGCTGCGAAAGTGGAGGTTTCTACCTGCCAGAGGGCTAAAGAGACATTCCCGTCAGGCCTGAGTTGTGAAAAATGTATGGCAGAGAAATTGTCTGAACACATGAAGTCAGTGTTAGAAACAAGTACGGAATTGTGGAGAAAGTTTGGGCTAGAATGGCTAGACATAACAAAGGAACTTAGAAAAAACTATGACGAGCTGAATGTAGTCCTCACGTCTTCATTAACTTTGTTTTTGCGAATGTGCACTGACTTGTTCGAGCTACCATGACTGTGATATCAGAAGGGCATACAAAGAAAAACAGAGCATAATTATTCAGTGTGCTCAGAGGTTTCTTCAACAGCCCTGCCTCGTCCTTCCGACAGAAGTCAGCGGACTCAGCCTGCAACCCTTCCACAGGGAAGGGATAAATCAAATCAAACAAACTGAAAACCTAACAAAAGGAAAAGCACTTTTAAGCATTTGTGTCTGTGGCCACTTCTTCTGTGAGAGTATCTTCACTGAAGAAAAGTGGGTCCGGGACGACGAGACGTTCGGGTAAATTCTGAACATCAGAAATAATTATTGTCCGACCTCGAGACTCCCTCGGATCTGCCCCTGCTCAAAATCTGTTGCTTCCTCTCCCGCCCGTCAGGGCCCCGTGATCTCACTTTTTTGGGAAATCCCTCGGATGTCTTTAGTGCTCTAGCAATACTTGTTGTATACCTTTCATGTGTTGCTTTTTTGGCCAAGATGTCCTCCTGTCTAAATCCTCTGCTCATGGACATTACCAGCTCCTCGAGGGCCGGACCGTATCTCACGCCGATTTGTACCCTTCTGGCAGTCTCCTGCATGTAATAACGAGGAGGTTCGCGAGAGACATGTGATGCCCAAGTGATAACACGCTGAGCCCTCTGTTGCACGTGGGTTTGTATGAGCAACAGCAGGACGGATGTCTCCTCTCCCGAGGCTGTGTGGTTGCCATTGACAGGGTTTTCCTGCTGTCCACAAGACAGGCATGAGCTGCTGGCTCCTCTGACTCGACTCTCCCCTCTCTTCGTAGTTGATGTCCCCATACACAGGCCTAGTCACATTGGAGCAACTCCAAGTTCGTTCTCCTTGGGAGTCCAGGAGACGTTACGCATTTGCCTATAAACTCGCACTGGATTTACAACATTGCCTTGCTCGGGCTGGTGGCCTGGTGAGGGTGGGGAGAGAGAACAGATGAAGGGTAAGCTCCTTGGGCCACTGTCTGGTCTCACTTCCCACCTTTCCTGCAGCCAAATCCAGGGAAATGAGAAAGAAGCAGACACAGCGCGGAGGTTAAACCTGATTTTCACAGTGGATGGGGCTCTCTGGAGGCCGCAAAGCGTTCTCTCTGTCTATAGGTAAAGGGGAAAAAAAATGGAGAGGCAGGTCCATCTCCTTTTTATCTCCATTTGGAAATAGACTTAAGGTGCTCCCGTTGACCTCAGCCTACGAATATCATCTGAACAATTTTCCAGACTCTTGCTTTTAATTTTCAAGCCAATCTTTGGGCGGGAATGTTCAGTCACAACATACAGGTAACAAATAAGCAAACAGACAAGGTCAAATTTATCACTGAGTGTTCAGGTCATCTGCTAAACCGTTCCAGGTATCTGATTCCAAAGCAAACATATCATCTAGCTATTAGGATCCCCGGGAGGCATTTAAGCTAAGTGAAAGGGCAAGCAATGATCTGTAGCACAGACTGCCACCGTAGCCAGCGTCACTACCATTTCGGGACGTGGAAATGTCATTTGGTTACTTTTGCATTAAATTATTCATTATGGTTTCCCCTTGTGAAGTTTTATGGCAATGACAATTATTTAATTGGATGTACAGATAACACATTTAATGACAATAATTACTGTTCACTCCCTGCTTGTGCCTGGGTCTTTCTGGGATATTGACCAGCCTCGCTGGTCTAAAAACGCCTCCAGCCTCCTGTGAGCACAGGCAAGTTGGCCCAGCTGTACCTCAGTTTCTGCATTTGTAATAAGGTGACATGAACCCATTGGTTTATTAAATATTACTATGTTTCTGATAGACAAAAACAGAGTATTGTGATGATCGGCGGCAGAAGCAATTTATTCAGAAGAATTCTCTGGGAAAAATATCTGGAAGATTCCTTGCAATGGTGAGAGAAGAGTGTTTATCTGCACCCCACCACTTCAACTTCACGTGTCTTTGGGATTTTTGACCCATAAGAGGTATTACTTTAGAGATTGTATTACATTGAGTTTGTATGAATTGGCCCAACTGAACCCATACTTTTTTTTTTCTTTTTTACTTGTGTGTTATGTAAACTCCTGCATTAGGCAGCCTAGATGACTTTGTATTCTCTTAAAAAAAAATCAGAGTTATTAACCATTGTAGTCTGGTGTAGTTCGCTACAGTTTTGTTGACCAATAGATGAAACAAAAATAATAATTTTCAGATGACATAGTGCTTTCTTTTCAGTATTATGACTTCTGTACTGAAAATTATATTCACTGCAAAGCCAAGAAATGTCAATGAATATATATTTTTTGTGATTGCAGCATTTCATCTCACTCAAAGCACTATGCTGTTAGCAGCTGTCATCTTTAGAAGCTTGTTCTCGGAGGTCTACACGAATCTCTACACAGATGCGTCCCCTGCGTAGGCTCACATCTATATGGTCCGTTAAATTCACTACATTGGAATAGATTCTCATGAGATGCCCAGTAGCTACTGGATAATTAGATATTATTACGTGACTGGAGAGTTTTCTGTTTTATTTAACATTATTTAACAATTTTTGACCACTCTGTCTAAGGCTCTTTACCTAATAATTTTTACCCTATATACTTCTCTAAAGCTTGTGAGACAGGTTTTAAAAATATTTGCGTCTGTGTGTTTATGCGTGTTCGGAGTGAATACCAACTGCTGGTGGATTATGCTATCTCTAGATCTATACACCAGATCTCAGAAAGTCTCTAAGGAAAGAGATCTCTGTGCTTCTTGGAGCTATATGATAGAGACTGCTCTCTCTCTCTCTTCTTCTTGGACATTTTGTTATTTCTAACACTGAATCTATTCAAATTAAGCTGCATCTCCCAGACTTGCTTGATCATAAGCAATACTCGAAATGCTTAAAAAATTACTTATGTTCAGGACTCTTTTTTAGAGATTTTGATTCCTTGGGTCTAATAAGACCATGCTCAGGAATGTGTATTTTTTAGCAAGCATTCTAGGACATTCCTAGACTTAAGCAGGTTTGAAAAACATAGTGCTGAATAAAGACCAGAGTCACTACATTCTTAGAAATGAAGTAGCCATGGAGAATTTAGCTGAGTTAGCATAAAATAAAAAAATTCTTTCTCTTAAAATAATTTTTACTTTTATTTATTTTTTAAGCTTAAAATAATTTTCATTTTTATTTATTTTTATTTTTTAAGCTTAAAATAATTTTTATTTTTATTTATTTTTATTTTTTAAGCTTAAAATAATTTTTATTTTTATTTATTTTTATTTTTTAAGCTTAAAATAATTTTTATTTTTATTTATTTTTATTTTTTTAAGCTTAAAATAATTTTTAAATAAAAAAATAAACATTCTACAGGTGTCATAAAATCGGAGAAACACATTCTTTCCTTTTGGTCTTTGCGAAACGAGAAGTTCTTAGCAGATTGTTAATGGACAGTGGCGGGAGCTATAAGCCCGTCTGGCTCTGACCCTCACTACAGTCACCATAGATGAAGGAATCCCAGCTCGGTTGTGAGAAACACCCCCCCCAGTTCTCTCGGTCCCCAGCTCTCCAGCAGAAACAGACTCAGTGACCACTGTCTGTCTCATGTAACAATGTTCACACTTGGTTTTCCGTCGAGAGCATGGACACTCTCTGGGAGTGCCCAGGGATGCGTGCAGTTTTTACTCACTCCTTGAAAGTGCAGAAGGCTAATGGCGAAGGGCAGAAATGACTCTGCCTTCCCGGCTGACCTCGGGCATACTGAGCTGCTGTTTTCACTGTCCTTTGCGCTCTGTTGAGAAATAATGGCCAAGCTTGTTTTTCTTGCCCAAGTTCACCACCGCCAAGCCCACGTGCGTGGAGACTAAACCGACTTCCTTAAAGCACACAGGAAAGTTTACTGGATGTGTTCTCCTCAACTTCCACAAGTTTATGAGTCTTTAATAAGCATTTTCTCAGAGCTTGGCAGTTTCTGAATGTTTTAAAATCATTTTTACTAGCGACTTCCAAAACACACCTGCGTGATAAGTCGGTGCTTTCAGCCATATTTTTACAGGATGTGTGTGACCAAAAATAAAAAGAAGAGAGACGGAATTTCACTTTTAAGCTCCGTCCCTGGTGCTCAACCACGGGGGGGCGGGGGGGGGGGAGAAAGGGAGGACTTGCCTGCTTATTCATGTTTGGCGTTACAGAAGCGGTGTAATGTGGTTCCAGTATACAGGTGCTTGCTTCTCATTTGGTTTCCATCAAGAAAGCCTCCCCAGAAACAGGTCTTACAGTAAGTTCGGGAAAGCAAAGTCTCCAACTTACAAGGTTGGATGCATGGCTTAAAAACAAAACTGAAACACCCACAAGCTTTTTAAAACACTGTTCCGGCACCTCCGGTTGCTGAGAATCACTTCGGCAATGGGACTTTTCAGTTCAGACGTGTGACACGTTTAGTATAATGATATAATGACACGCGTACACCTTTTCTTTTACAGGGAGGGCATTTAATTTACAGAAATATAAGCTCGTGATTAAGATCTAGGAATTTTCCTTAATAACTTTCTGATTCTCCAACCCACTCCTGGAAGCAGTCCTTTACACTTGGTCTCCTGGAAGCTCTGGCGAAAAGTAATTATTGCAATTCCAAATGAGTTCTGAACATTCCATTATTTAACCCTTCTCTAGCTCAATAACTTTCTCTAATCGCTTAATCACGTCATTTATTGGGTATTTGAAAACATGAGCGTAAAGACCTAATAACCCCCTTTATGCCTTTCTTCCTCCTACTACTTCAGATCCATAACCGGGAGGAAATGAAGCTGTTAGCACCGAATTAATAAAGAATATACTCGTGTAAAGTAACTTCTCTAGTAAAACTTATAAGCTTATAAAAAGCATAGTTTTTCTCTCCCCTCCAGTCGATATTGAAATGAATGGATAGCAGTTCCTTGCTTATTAAAAAATGTTTCAATAATAAGCAATATTTTGACAAATGGAGGGGAGACTCAAGCTATTGAAAGATTTGTGAAATTATTTTATTTTTATACACATATATTTCTACTTTATTTTTATGTGCATAATTTTTTTTTACAAAGCCATAATGTGATTTTCATGATATTAAAAGCTGAATTTATCTCTCTGCCTTAGCTGGACTGAAATTAAAGTTGCTTCTTCTGCTTTACCTTTTATGTATAAGGTTATAAAACACACACAGTCCAGCAAATGGGAGCCCAAATCAATGAAAAATCTCTGATATGTGGAATTAATGAGAATGGAAAATATTTCTTTATAGTTAATACCTTGTTAATTGAGGGAATTGATTTCCTTTATCAAGACAAAAATAATAACGTGTCTTTAGGAAAATTTATTTTCTCTTTTTCTATTCACTGTGAGTCCACAGATTGAAAACAGGCAAAACATATATTTTTGAGAAATATGAAATTATGTGCATGCATCTAAAGGTTAAATGTATGACAAATAGGTTAACCGATTTTTCTAAAGTTTTTCAAAGCAACTACACATACCATTATGTGTATTAGCATGTTTTTATTTCTCTTGTTCTGATAATGTTTTTACTTCGTATATTTTAAAAATGCTTTATATTTGTCTCAAATTGTGCATTTCCAAATGATGCAACAAAAAAATCTATATTTTAGCAATTATTCTTTTGAACAACTTTTGGAGGGGTAATGTGAGATAAGATAATTTCACCCAAAGAAACACTATTGAATAGGCTAGAATTTCTTAAGTGGGGTTTGGTGAGACTTATAAATTGAATAGTGGCAGAGTCATTCCAGGATTACTTTTAGATCAAGTATATGGCCCTGAGATTAATTGTTCTTTTTTGTCTGCCTCTCTCTTTTAATGAATGTGGGTCATCACCATTGTTATTGAAAAATGGACATTCCTAATATATTGTCTTTTCACAGAACTTTCTTTGCACATCAGCGGACAGGCCTGAGGGCTGGTGGCCTGTTTTATTGCTGTGACCTCTTCATAAGGCCGAGTGGCCTGTGCTCTGACTGTTTGAATCTTGGCTTAGGTTTTCTTAAGTTTTCTTCTTTGGCAAAACTTCCAAACCTGTCTTTTAGCAGTAAACACTCAGGGGCGATGTCTGTTTGGTTTCTTTCTGTTTAACTGAATGGGAAAAAGAATAAGAGAAAAAACATGGAAGCAAACTACATTGTACAAAATAGGTGATTTCACTGGAACTGGGACTGGCTTATGCAGTATCTTCTAGGCTCTTCATTGCAAGGCAAGGGGAAGGAGAAATTTCGCCAGATACTATGGGATCTAATAGTTGAGCACACTGTCCAGGAGGGACAGTGGTAAAGAAATGATTAGCCATCATTGTAGGCAGGTTTACTCTACTTCCTAGGAGCAAACGCATTTACGTTTTTCAGTATCTTTGCAACTCAGGTCCAGTCTGTGTGAATCAATTGCTCAGACCGATCTTTAGAATGAGAGCTCATTTCCTAGGGCAGAAGAATCAGACTCGGAGAGTTAATTTACCTGTAGTCATAAGCCTGACGGAACGAATCCAAAATGCTAACCGTGTATCCAAGGAACACAGAATGGAAAGTGTCACAGAGACCAAGCTGGTAGCAGTGATTCAACACATATATACCAAAGCATTACCCCGGAAAGAAACACGCAGACCCCTTCCAAAAACGCACTCTCAAGGCATGCACATTCAAACAAAGAGAAACCCAAGACTCACAGTTCATTTGAATTCACAAGGGAAAATTTTCGGGATGAATGTTGCTTTGACGTTGTCTAACTGATGCAGAGGGAAGCCAAACCTGTTTTTAATTGCAAAGCCAAATGGTTTATGCATGGGCTCTGCCATGCTTGTGAGAACATGTTGCTTTTATAGCCCCCTCCCCCTCCGTGAACACGAGACTAGGCTTGCCAACACTGTGTTTGAGTATAGCTACATTTAAAATGAGAAGCCTTGCAGGTATTTTTAAGGGGGGGGGGTATCAATCTGTCAGAGATGTCACTCTAAGTGGGTCTATCTGCCTATCTGTTACCACTTGCTAATTATGGATTTGGGTGATAATTGTCATAAATCTTGCCACAAAACGTGCAATAAAATGCGTGTTCTGGGGGCCGAGGGTGATGTGTGCAGAAGGATAGAGCGAGAATCTAAGCATTTGTGATCAACGGATCACGAAGCCTGTGCTGCAGAATTATTTCACTGTTGAATATTCCAATGAATACACACATTGTTGTGTGTGTCGGGTTGCTTTAGGCAACATTGCTGGCATTCCATTATAGCCATGGTGAGCGTACACAGAACAGAGTCTGTGGAGAAGTTTCTCTCCCTATGGCCAAAAAGGGCCTTCAGGAAGACGCTGTCCTTCTTAGAGCCACCCTAGAGAGGACTAAGAAAGAAACCGAGTAAAGGACTAGCGAATTAAGAAGTTTTCTTTTGTTTGTGAAGCCAGACCAATCACAGCCAAGGTAGATCCTGCAAAAAAAATCTCGAGATGGGTCTGAAGTATCTGTTGATCCAAAGATGACTTACAGGTAAGGACGAGAAAAGTCCAGAAAAGGAGGCCCACGATTTGTAAAGACGATCTATGCTCTTTTGCAAAGAGTTGGCAGGAACAGAAAGCGGAGCCTAAAAATAGTTTTTGCTTCTGTGTCCAGTTCTTGAAGTCATTGCCACCAGCAGCTGCTGACTCATTAACTGCCACAGTCACCTTATCTTCTGATCTCGGCTTACTTTCCCCTCGTCAGCTGTCATCTGTGCGCGCGTGCACACACACACACACAGCCTCAGCCTGTGGCGAAAGTATTAATTTTACAGTTGGCAACATGAGTCCAAATGTTAAGTTGAAGAAGTCCACGCTGTCTTTAGGGAAATAAATTGGTACCTTTTTCTGATATTCTGTGAAAGACTGAGTTTTCTTAGGGGCAGGGCAAGTAACTTATTAATCTTCTGTTCTCAAAGGAGGTGCTCACTAAATATTAAGAAATGAAGGATTCTTCCAAAACATGCTTTCTTCTGAGAAGGTGAGTCAGAGGGTCACCTGGCCACCAGAGGGGAGAGGTGTCTCCGGACACTGATGCTTACTACCGTTACTGTAATCAAGCAAGCAGCTCGTGGCCGGCTGGAAGGGAGACCTAAAATAAAGGAACAGGGTCTCTACCTCTAAGTATCCTATGTCAGATTCAGACCCCAGGGTCTAAGTCCTATATGCCAAATTCTCAATGGACACACACGTACATTTAACAGAATTCATTGGCCAGGCCTTAGTAGCGACTGGCTCCTACAACTCCGAAGGAACAGGAGCCTAGAGCATTCTAGCCCAACATTCAAAATGAAATGTTCTTGGCTTGCTCATCTGTTTGCCCCCTGCTATAACTGGTCTTGCTTCTCCAAACACACCAGGACTTTCCTAGGCTAAGTAGTGACTCAGGACATGTGGGATGAATTCAAACAAGAAAAGGGTGCCTCAGAAACACCGTGGCTCTCGGGCACCAGAAACATGTCAACAAGGGCGGGCTACCTCACTTGCAGACTCAGTGCAAGATAAAAATAGGGGCCTCTTGCTCAAAGAGCAGGAAAGAAGTGCTATTAAAGGCATTAAAATATAAAACTCTTTTTCTCTTCTTCCATAGACTCTCTCTCTTGACCAGTCACACTGTTATTTGCTATTTAATGTCATTCTACGTAAAGAAAATTTAAACGTTTAAACTATTAGCACAGATTGTACCATTCATCTCTATAGTGGGGGATGCCAGTTTTCAAAGCAAGTTGAAGAGCATTTAATTCAAAAGCACAGAAATCACACGACGCCTATTTCAGTACTCATATATGGCACCCGTAGTTTGTTCTCATCAGAACAGTGGAAATGCTGCACAAAACTCACTCAACTGTTTTTATTTCTTTCTTGATACATGCACCTTCTAGCCCTGCAACATCCAGGGTCATGGGGCATCACAAATGCTATACACGAATGGGGCCACAGGGAACGAAGGAGAAATCTGTGTATTTCCTCTGCTCACACATTTTTCCCATTGTCTCGTTGGATTTCACTTACAAAACATCCGTCCAAAGATAAAATTCTTAAGGAGTTGCAAGACAGTGACAGCAGAGCATTAAATCAAGCTCAGGGTCCTTCTGAGCACAGGGTCTGGGCTGATTGCACAGGTTGCTGGCCCATGAAACTGGCTTTGCTGTCAACACAATTTCATCTTAGACAACAAAGCAAGGTCAAAAGATCAAACAGGAATTCTCTGCTCTTTGACGCAGGCTGAGAGGCCAACCATCCTTCATCTTACAGAAGTCCAAACCAGGAATACAACCTGATTATTCAAAAGGAAGGAAAAATCATTGCCCCACATTTATGAGCATGAACTTGAACAAGAGACCAGCTGTAAGTACACACAGATTTGACCCTTCCTTCCATCCCCTGGGTTCTCTGCCCCTATGGCATGGATTTTTCTTCCTTGATAGTAAGAGGGTAAAGAAATTTGTCTCTCTCTTTTCTGGGCACTTGGAAGACAAGGTAAGGACCCTGGGCAATGATGGAGATGAAGCCCTAGAAATATGTTACACTAATTTCTTTTCCTCAAAAAAACACAACCTGCTGGTATAAGTTGATTTTCCTTCTGTGCTGGATTTCCAGATACAGGCTCTATCCTGGGCAACTTTTGGTTCAGTTTCCTCCCGGTCAAGCATTCTCCTTAATTTCATGCCCAGTATCTTGGATGCCTTTCCCCTGAGCATTAATACTCTGGTCTTCAAATCCAAGTTGAGTTACCCTTGAAAAACCCCTATTTTTATAGATGCTGTTCATTCTCTTATAATGAATTTTTCCTAGAACATTGATCTTTTCACCAGATTCATAGTTTACATTTTGAGAAGCAGCAGGGTGCAATCTTATTTGTACAAATATAAATAAATAATATTTCTGAAATGCTTATTATGTACAAGGTGCAATTTACAGACGTCAACTAATTTGATAGAACAACTTAATGAGGTTGGTATAATTGCTAACACTATTTTAAAAGCCAGGGTTCTTCGGTCGGGGTTTGAATCTTGATTTGGCCTTGCATTAGCTGGGAAGCCATGGACAACTGAACCTCCCTTGTGTCTCAGTTTCCTCATTGATAAAATAGTGGCTGCCTCAGATGTTTTACTAAATGAGATAATACATGTGAAAGGCTTAGAACAATGCTTGGCACAGAGTAGCATTGAATAAATGTTGGCTCTGTTTATTTTTTTGCTCCTTCTTCTTCAGAAAGGACTTTCTTTTCAGTGGCTGTGTGCCTTTGGGATCGCTATTTGATCTCTCTGGGCCTCATTTTTCCTCATCACTGAAACAGTGATGATACGGGAAGGTGATAAAGATGAATTGAGGTAGAGCATGGAAAAGGCTCAGCACAGAGCTGGACAGAGTCAACTCTTGTCGAGGATTATGAGTGTTATTAGGGAAGGCCTCCCCCATTCCTACATCTTCCCTGATTTTTAAAGAAATAATGATGTTTCTTCTTATTTTTATTGAGATTTGCCATAGAGCATTGTGCAACGGTAAGGTGTACGATGTGTTGATTGAATACGTGTACATATTACAATGTGATCACCGCCGTAGTGTTAGCGAACACCTCTATCACATCGCATATCTCTTTGTGGTGAGAATAATTAGGATCTACTCACTTAGCAACTCTGAAGCTTACAACACAGTATTATATTGCAGTGCCCTGGATCTTCAGAACTTATTTATCTACTAGTAGCAAATTTGTACCCTTAATGTTTATTTCTTTTTAATCTTCAGATATCAATAGTATTCTGCATGCAGTATCATGCTTAAGATTTTTTTCTCCTTTCTATCTAGACAGAAGCTCTTTTCTGTTTTCCCTTTCACTGTTTCCCTCCCTGCCCTCCACCTTCTGCCCGCTGTCAGAGAATTCCACCTGTATTTTTATAGCACACTTTTCTGGCACCTTCCACCATTCCAACGCTCTGTTTTCTGTTTGGGTCCAAACAATGACATGAGTTTGTGATCAGTAAGTGCCTCTGAGCTCACTAGCGTGGCCGGCATGCCAAGAAAGCACTAGGGAGGAGGCAAAGGATGGAAATTGGGCGCAGCAGAAGGAATTCAAAATATCAAAGTGCATTCGTAGATGATGGTAGGTATTAAGCCTTCAGCCTTTCATGGAGATCTTCTGTTCGCTTCTGGATGCATGAAATACAATGGTGACCACGCACATTGGTTCGCCACCTCTTTCCTTCACCATACCTGCCTTTTCTTTCTCTTCTTCAAGTTAAGGCCCCTTCCCCTTTTTTAAAGTGAAAAAAAAAAAAAAAGGAAATCTTATTAGATAATTTCCTGAATTATACTTTGAGGTTGACATTTCTGTATGTATTTAGCCAAGGTTTAAGCCAAAAGTTAAGTTTATTTCTGTTTCTTAAATAGTTACTAATCAGTAATTCATAAACTAACAAATTAAAAAACGCAACCATTTACATTCTATTTTAGGCTACTTATTCAGTTTTCTTAGGAGTAAAATGGTACAATAACACTTCGTTGTGGAACGTGATTAAAATAAATTAATTCAGGTCTGTAAAGTACGTTAGCTTCATGTGGACTACATAAAAAAGCTACTTTGAGTAAAACCATCACCATATTTTACAACTCGAAACGTAATCCTGCCTCCAGTGCAGCCTAACTCATAGCTTTATTCCAGATCACTGGCTTTAATTAGGGATCTCCTTTGGCTCCATCCTTGCCTCACCTCCTCACCACCCCCAACGCCTCATCTGCTTAGACTTTACCCCAACAGGCTTATCAAGTCACCTAACTGAATGACAAGGAGTCACTTTTTCCACACCCACAAATTTATATTATGAAGAACATAAATGATCAAATCCATTCCAAATGAACATTTAGAATTGACAAGCAGCCTCGTGAAAGTGATACTTAGAACCTTCACCGACAACTTATATTCAAAATACATCAGCAGCTATAAAAAATTATGATGTATCAGGGTTCTCTCTTTGGAAGCAAAGGTACAGTTCAACCAATATCCAATTACGTGAGCTTGTGTTCCAGTCCCCTAACCTGTGAAATGGGGAGAATGATAATGCTTCCTGTAACTTTACCCAGATACTATGACAATCCAAGAACCTAAATGTGTGTGTGGGAAGGGAGAAACTTCTGCAACCCACAAATCCATAAGCCCATGGCAAGTATTACTGGGATGCCCTGCTCTAATCTGAATATAGCAAGCAAATGAACAAGATTTGAATGTTTCTGAGGTTGTTACTGATGGATTCTTGCTTAATTGTTCCTGGGAAGAGAGTCCTATAAGTGAATTCCGAAGTTATCTCAAACAAAATCTAACTTGCCCATCTTTGCATAATACAAATTCCATTTGGTTGTTAGTTTGTTCTTTCCAGAAGGGACATTTAATCTAATTGGCCATTTTAGAGTTAAGATTCCTCCCCAGAGAGCAGAGCAGACCTCTCCTTATCTCTAGAACACGAGTTTGCATAAAAATAGCAGCAGTCCAGCTGCTGGGGTGGTTTTTCACGCGCACGCCTGAAGGATGGCCATCTCCGTCTGAGTGTTGGCCTAGAGTCTCTCATCCAGACAGAAGGACAGCCAGGGGACATGCAGTGGAAACTCGATACTCAGGAAATCTGTTGATATCCAAGATTTTGGAAACTTCGATCCCAGAGTCTCGTACCAGGACAGGAAGGATCTTAGCTATGTTCCTGCTTCTCTTTTTAAAAACGTATTCTTATGAAGGGTATTGGAGACAACTGGATTAGTTATGTCATCTGTGAGAATGTGTAAGAGTCACGATTTTTGTTTAAGCATTTTTTTTTTTTAATAGAGGGTGGTCAGGAAGGAGAGAGGACAAGACTCACTGAATTCAGTAAAATCCATTTTGACAAGATAATATGCACTGAACACGAATTTGGGGACAGGTGACCTTCACACTCATCAACAGAAAAGGTGGAAAAAGTAAAACTGGCTTGAGAAGATGGACAATCTTCCCAGTCAGAAAAAACTGAGAAATTTAAAGGATAATGAGTATAATTTATGATATTGAATGCATCACTTCCTCCTGGGCTCCTTTCATCCTGCCCATATATGCAGATTGGGGTGTTAAAGCAATTATATGAATCACATTGTCCCCCAAAACATTTCACCTGAAATACCTAGATGAGGGAGATAAGATGATTTTCGAGTTGCTGTTATTATGCCAGTTGGGGAGATAGTAACTTGAGTTCTTAGACTTTTGCTACTGAGTTTGGTGATATAAATGGCCACTGAGGAGGGATGCTTGATTAAGGAATTCAGGGCATCTGGGTGGCTTAGTCGGTTAAGCATCCGACCCTTGATTTCGGCTCAGGTCATGATCTCAAGCCCCACGTCTGTTCTGCACTCAGTGAGGAGTCCGCTGGACGTCCTTTCTCCCTGTCTCCATCTCCCCACTCATGTGCTCTCTCTCTCTCTCAGATAAATAAATCTTAAAAAAGTAATTAAGGAACTCAGTTGTTTATTTCCAAGGTTACCACCCAAAGAGAAGACTCTTCATCTCCTTTTACATGAAGATGTTCCACTGGGTCTTAAATGTGTTCCTGACGTTTAATCAAAATTCCTGTCCCTGTTTTAGAAGTGACCTCCTTGGCCTAAAGCTTACATAACCAGCAGGTATCATCTGATATATTGGTATATGGTATAATAATAATAATAATAACAACAATAATAATAATTTAACGGTTGTGTACTGCTTTATACTCATCTGTACTTTCATATATATTATTTGATTTGATTTTCTTGTGTCAATTGGTTAGGTAATAACCTTATTTTACAGTTGACAGATCGGACTTGGAAAATCTGAATGACTTTCGGAATGTCAAAGAGCTAATATGTGGCAGATCTTATGATTTCAAATTAACTGCTTCTCCTACTACTCTGCTGTTCTGGCCTCTTGTACCTTATCTTTGGGCCATTGTCTTGACTGCCAATTTTTTTTCCAGTTTTACTGAGGAATAATTGATATGCAGCACTGTATAAGTTTAAGGCACACCATGACAGCTTACATTGCGTACATTTGTGAACGATTACCACGATAACTTTGGTTTTAGCATCCCTCATCTCCTATAGATACACTAAAAAGAGAAAGAAAAGAAAAAAAATGTTCTCCTTGTGATGAGAAGTCTTAGGATCTCTGTTCAGATCTTCCCTGTATATCACACAGCAGTGTTAGCGCTAGTTGCCACGCTATACATTCCGTCCCCAGGACTTACTTATTTTATAACTGGAAGTGTGTAACTTTTGACCGCCTTCCTCCAATTTCCCCTTCTCCAACCCCCATTTTTTGTGACCACGATTCTCTCCTTTCTTGCTATGAGTTTGGTGGTGGTGTTCTTTTTTAGATTCCCTATATAAGTGAGAACATATAGTATTCATCTTTCTCTGTCTGATTTATTTCACTTAGCGTAAAGCCTTCAATGTCTATCCATGTTGTCGCAAATGGAAGGATTTCCCTGTTTCATGGCTGAATTATATATGTAATGCAACTTCTTTAGCCATTCATCCATTGGTAGATACAGGTTATTTCCATTTCTTGGTTATTGTAAATAATGTTGCTATAAATATGGGGGTGCAGATATTTTGAGGAGTTAGTCTTTTCATTTTCTTGGGGTAAATACCCAGAAGGGGAATTGCTAATCATAGGGTCCCTCTATGTTTAATTTTTTGAGGAACCTCCATACTGTTTTCCACAGTGGCTGCCCCAACTCACGTTCCCACCAACAGGGCACGACGTTCTCTTTTCTCCACATTGACACCAACATTTGTTACCTCTTGTCTCTTTGGTGATGGTTGATGGTCAGTTCTCATCTGAACCCCAAACCTGATTTCTAACATTATTCTCTTTTATTTCATCCTTTTTAGTTGCCCACTCCATCAAGCTATCTCTTCCATCTTTTACTTTCCAGGACCTACCCCTCAAACCTGCTGAAATTGTCCTTTCATTTATTTTTTTTTTAAAGATTTTATTTATTTATATATTTATTTGAGAGAGAGAGAATGCACAGGCGTAGGGGCAGAGAGAGAGAGAGAGAGAATCTCCAGCAGACTCCACACTGAGTGTGGAGCCTGACACAGGGCTTGATCCCAGGACCCTGAGATCATGACCTGAGCCAAAATCAAGAGTCAGCTGCTTAACCGACTGAGCCACCTAGGCACCCCTGAAATTGTCCTTTAAAAAAAAAAAATCCTACATGGCCCTGATGAGCAGCTCATCTCTACATGTTGCTCCCAGACTTCTTTATTACTTTGAGTTTCCATTCAATGTCTCTCATTCACCTGCACCTTCCAGATATTCAGCAAGGGAAGAAAACATGGGTAAGAACAGGTGGGCCGGTCTTGTGAGTGCAAGTAGATTTCATGAGACAGAACAAAAAGAGGGAAGTTTGGGTTGAAACGATTACATCACCAGCTGAGGAAGTGGGGACAAGGAATAGTAGGGCTGGGGCCGGCAGCCCACAGCGACACAGAGCAAACAGATGATAGGAGCAGATGTCAGGGTATTGATTAGCAGAGATCTCACTCAGGAAGACAATAGAGGCAGTGGTGGTGGGGGGCAGAAGTGACAACACTTCTGGGGATACTACTAGAGACTTGGCACTTTAATTCACACGTAACGCAATCTCTTTAATATGAAGAGAGGTTGTTCACAAGTATTTATTTGCTTGCTGATCCATTTGTTTTATGCCAAGTAATCCTAAGCAGAGACGCTCCTTTGATTCCAAATATATTTGCAGCAGTTCCTGTGCAAACTTATCCTTTATTACATATGTGTCTTTTTTTTTTTTTTTTTTTTTTACCTTTCATTTTAACCGTAAAAATTTCAAATGATCCCAGGCCCCACCACAAGGCTTCTTGCTAGTTCTGTTCTCCTGGGCTGATGTTAAGCCATTGACAACTGCTTTCTGGATGTCTCTGCCCAGTCAGCTGTGCACCCACTGAATAGTTGTGTGGTTTAGATTAGATCTCCCCAGTTTGTTGATGAGAATGTCAGGTAGGACAGAATCAAAGGCTTACAGAAGTCTAAAGAGATTACATCTATTGCATCCTTTTTATCTACAAGGCCTGTCACTCTATCATAGAAGGAAATTAAATTGGTCTGGCATGATTTGTGCCTCTAAAAGCCATGTTGGTTGCTACCCAGTCGGTTACGCTCTTCTAGGTGATTGCAAATTGACCATTTTGATGATTTATCTTAGTAACTTCCCAGCCACTGTGTTTTGGGCTGACCAATATTTCTTTTTCCTTCTTTTAAAGATGGACATTACTCTTACCTTTTTTTCGTCTTTAAGGATTTTCTTTGACATGTTTAGTTTTTGGTAGCATAGCTCATGGAGGTCTGATGACATATTCTAAAACATTCATTTGCATATTGTTACAATCCATCATTTGTGTAATTTTCAGCAATCGACTGTTAATTCAGCATATTCACTCCCTTTATCTCTGTATTTAGTCACTTATTCAGTATTTACTGAGAATCTAGGCTCCAAAAAAGCAATAAGTATATAGACAATGAATTCATAAGCCCTTTGAGAAACTTATAGTCAAGTGCAGGAGACATACAGATAAAGAGACGATTATAATATAGTCCTGAAAGCACTGGAATGGGGTTAAAACGAAACACCTATAATCAGCATTTACTGCTATAAATCAGGAAAGCTTCCTGGAGGAGGTGATGTCTAAACTGAGTTCTCACAGCTAAGCAGGAGTTAGTAGGTGTTAGATAGGGAGAGTAATGGGAAGAGAGAGTATAGCAGAGGAAGAGCATCTGGGTAGAAAGAGTAGAATTTACAAGCTACACTCTGAGGACGCAGTGAGTGTGGGGATGCAGGGCATGTAAGCAGTAGGATTAGAGCACTGACTTTCTGCATCCAGGCATCGGGGAAGCAGGATTGTAATATACAGCTGGGGAGTACGGCAGGGGCAGACCATGAAGATCCTGAAGGGCAACAAAATAACCTTGGGATTCTTCTTGAGTGCAACTGAGGGCATTTGAACCTCCCTCAGGTATTTTTTTCTTGAGTACCCATCATTTTAATAATGTGGATGGTCTTAAGTATCAGAAGGAGATAAAAGAAAAATTTAGGATAAAATCTTACTCCTAAAGTACCTTGCAAACTACTCAAAGAATGAGGACTTAACAGACACAAAACAATTAAATGACAGTAGACGTAGTTCGGGTGAGGTCCAAATAGGTCTCCCAGGAGAGTTACCGGGAGTTCAGAGAGCAATGTTCAGATTGGATTTATCTATTTTATTTAAATTGAGGATGAAGCAAGAAGCATCTATGGCCTCATTTATTTGGGAAGATTACAAAAAGCATGCACTCAAATTATAAATGACACTTATATTCCTACAATTGTTCACCACCAGCCACAATTTAGTTTGCCAATGTTCCCCACTGCTATAGTAACAACTGAAAACAAAACAAAACAAAACAAAGGCAAGTGGAAAAAGAGTTACTTCTGATAATGATAAATTAAATATTTCAAACCAACTTCCATGCTGAGAAAAAAATAGACTAGTTAGAAAAAGAAAAGTTTTAAAAGTCTAAATGCCCTGGAGAGAAGACAAATAAGAGATAAGTAATAGAACCAGGATTTGGGAGAGGATGCAGGCTTAGGGTAATAACCTCAATATTTGGGGCTGTTTTTAACCCTACGGTTTTTCCTTCTTTCTCTCCCAAGTGTGGAAAGACTAAGTGCCATTTTTGACAGTCTTGCAGAGCTAAGTAAGAGGTAGTGATGAACTCACTCAAGCTATGAACACCTGTGAACAACTCTTACTCTAGCTAAGATCCTGAGGGCTGCATCCTGGGAATATGGATGAACCAGGAATAAGTCCTACAAACAGAAAAGCCCAGCTTTATACCATCTCAATCCCTAATATTAGGTTAAGCATTTCCTGGAGTATTACTACTTCCAGGTCCCTTTCAGATTTAAACAAAAAGATCCTTTCTCAAGAAAGATAACATTGATTTTGGTCTTAAATTATTTCTAGAATAATTTGAACATGAAAAGACAAAACAACGTGAAAGAAAACCAGCAGAAGTGTCAGATCACAGAAATACAGCCATAAGGACTCCAGATATTGGAATATTCAAACATAGACCTTAAAGAAGCTCTACTTTTTATGTTTAAAGAGATAAAAGATAATTGAGAACTTTGTTAGAGAACTGGGAAGTGTAAAAAGAATTAAAATAAAAACTCTAGAAAGTTATCATGTATGATTTTAATAGCAAATTATATTTTGATTAAATAGTGCATAAGATACAGCTGAGAAAAGATAAAAAGGATCATGATGCAGATTCAAGAAGCCCTATAAATTCCATGCAGAATAACTAAGAAGAAAATCACACTTAGAAATCACATACTGCAGCCAGAGGGGGAAAAAAGAAACAAATTGCTTTTAAAGGAATAACTGTTAGACTAGCACCTGAGTTCTCAATAAGAAAATAAATCAGAAAACAATAGAATAACAAATTAAAATGCTGGAGAACAAAGAAAAATAACTGGCAACACAAACATCTATACCCAGTGAAAATACCCTTCAGGAATAAAACGTATTTTCAGACAAAAACAGAATCAACTCATCATCAGTAAAACAGAAGTATGGATATACTAAAGATTATTCTCCAAGTAGATAGAAAATGATTTTAGAGTGAAGACCAGGAATTTGTTAAGAAATAAAAGGATTTTTATGGGGCGCCTGGGTAGCGCAGTCGTTAAAGCGTCTGCCTTCGGCTCAGGGCGTGATCCCGGCGTTTCGGGATCGAGTCCCACATCGGGCTCCTCTGCTGGGAGCCTGCTTCTTCCTCTCCCACCCCCCCTGCTTGTGTTCCCTCTCTCGCTGGCTGTCTCTGTCAAATAAATAAATAAATAAATAAAATCTTTAAAAAAAAAAAAAAAGAAATAAAAGGATTTTTAAAAAGATGAGCAAATGTGAGGGTCTACCCAATATTGGTTGATTAAACTAAAAATACTGTCCTGTGAGTGTTAAAGTACACATAGAATTAAGATACATGATAGTAATGCCACATTGGTTGTAGAGGTGATAGAGTTAAAACGTTTCAAGATGACTGCACTGTCTAGAAAGAATTGCAAAAAATGCCCATTATATTAGAGTTAGCTAAGTCAACCATGCATAGTAGAATCTCTAATAGAGCCACTAGAAAATGTGTAAAAGAGAGTATAACTTGGTGAACCTGAAGGCATAGCAATAGAAACTATTAAAATAAAACACAGAGAACAAAGCCTGGGGAAATAGTAAATGGAAGATCAATAGTCAATGAGAAAAGTTGAGAGAGGCTAATATATATGTAACTTAAGTCTCCTGTAAAGGAGAAGAGAGAGAGAGAGGGTCATAAAAACATAAGAAAAAATAATAGCTAATTTTTTTAAATTAGATGAAAATGGTAAACACAGAAATAGAAGAAGTGCAAGAAACCCCAATTACAAAAACATGAGGAAAAAAACCAAAAGAGATAAAATGAAATCATAAAGAGTACCAAATTCATTCAAAAGAAGTAAGAGTGAAAGAACAAAGAATAGATAAGACAAACAGAAAACAAATAAAGAATTTGAAACTAAATCCCAATATAACAATAAACATATTAAATGTAAATGGTATAAATACTAAAAAACAGAAGATGAAACGAATGAAAAAGCAGGCCCCAACTATATTTTGCCTACAAGAAGCCTATTTTTAATATAAAGACACAAATAGGTTAAAAGTAGAATAACAGAAAAAGTATTTAATGCTAAGATGAATCAGAAAAAAGTTGGAATAACTATATGAATATCAGAAAAAGTAAATTTCAGAGGAAAGAATAAAAATTTAAGAGGTTGATTCATAATGGTAAAGGAGGCAATTAATCAAGGGGATACAAATTTTAAATGGTGCACCTCTTGACAGAGTTTCAAATTATATAAAGTAAAAACTTACAGACCTACAGAGAGAAATAGATAAATTCATAAATATAGACAGAGGTTTCAATAACTGAAAGGAAGTAGACAGAAAATCAGTAAAATTATATTTGACTTGAATAACACTATCAACAAATCTAATTTATATTTATAGAAATACTTTCAATCAACCTAATTGACAGTTTCAGAAAACTCTACCAAGTAGCAAAGAACACACATTGTTTTCCTCAGGGATCATGGACTATTTTCTAGATAGAGGTGAAATTATTATGAGAATAAAATAAATCTCAAAAGTGTAAAATGATTAAAGTCATATAAAAAGTATTCTCTGGCTAAGTGAAACTAAATCAGAGATCAGCAGAAAGATTTTTGGAAATTTTTTAGGTATTTGGCAATGAAAGAGTATATTTTAACCTATGGGTCAAACGAGTAATTAAAAAATAGAAAATATTTTGAATTGAATTAAAATGAAAACACAAGATTTAAAAATTTGTGTGATGTAGCCAAAGCAGAATTTAGAGGAAAACTTATAGCACTGAGGACAAACTAGAAAGGAAGAAAGATCACAAATCAATGACCTCAGCTTCTAAATTAAGAAATGAGAAGAGAAAGGACACATGAAATTCAAAATAAGCCCAAGATAAGAAATAAATCAAAGAAACAGAAAATAGGAAAACAATAGAGAAAAATCAATAAACCCAAAATCTAGTTCTTTGAGAAGATCCATAAAACTTATAAAATAAGATCCATAAAAAACTTATAAAAAAAGATCCATAAAACTTATAAAAAACTTAGGAAATAAAAGCACAAATTACCAATATCAGAAATGAGAAAAATGACATCCTTTTCATTTCTATTACTACTAAAAGAAAAACATGGGAGCATTATGAGTCATCTTAAGTTATTAAACTTGAAAACTTAAAAGTAAGGGACAAATTCTTGAAAGACATAAAGTACCAAAGCACACTAAGGAAGAAATGTCTAATCTGCATATGCTTTTATCAATTAAAGAAATTCAATTGCAGTTAAAAAACCTCCATCTTTCAACATCCTATAGGCAACATTGTACTTATGGTAGAAGACTGAATGTTCTTTCTTAAAGATTAGGAACAAAACAAGGACTTTCACTTTTACCGCTTTGATTCAACATTGATTGTACTGAACGTTATAGCCAATGTAATAGGTAAGATAAGGAAAGGCATTCAGATTAGAATAAAAGAAGTAAAATTGTGTTTATTGGCAGACAACTTGTTCCTCTATGTAGAAAATCCTGTCTATAAAATAGCTACTAGAAATAATTGGTGCATTTAGCAAAGTTGCATAATCGATGATATTTCTCAGTGCTGGTGATGATCTACTAGAAATCGAAATTAAAATACTGTTCACAATAACACAAAAAATATGAAAAAAATGAAATACTTAAGGATACTGAAAACCACAAAATTTTGCTGAGATAAATTAAAGATCAATACACAAATAACTCAGAATGGATCATAGACCCAAATGTAAAAAATCTAAAACCACAAAAATTCTAAAAGGAAATAAAGAACAAAAGTTTCATCATCTGGTGTATTAGTCTGCTTGGGCTGTTATAAAAATATACTGCAGTCTAGGTGGCTTAAAATACAATTTATTTCCCACCTTTCTGGAGTCTGGCAGGTCTAAGATCAAGGTGTTGGCTGATTCATTTTCTGGCAAGACCTCTCTTTCTGGCCTGTAGATGGCCGCCTTCTCATTGAATCCCCACATAGCAGAGAGAGTGCAGGTTCTCTGGTGTCTTTTCCCATAAGAAAGCTAATCATCTTGGATCAGGGCCCCCACTGTTACGCCCTCATTTATCCTTAATTACCTGCTTATAAGCCCTATCTCCAAATATAGTTATGTTGGGTGTTAGGGCTTCCATATAGGAATGGAAGGGGGCATAATTCAGTCCTTAGCACCTGAGGTTAAGCAAAGATTTCTTAGACACAATGTCAAAAGCATGATTCATAAAAGAAAAAAATTGATAAATTATAATCCATCAAAATTAACTTTCTTTTCTTTGAAAGAAATTATTAAGAGAATGGAAAACAAGCCACAGAGTGGAAGAAAAGACGTTCAAATCATGTATCTATTAAGGGTTTACATCCAGAATAAAGAACTTTCACAATTCAATAATAAAGGAAGTCATTCAATAATAATAATAAAAAAAGGGCAAATGACTTGAAAAGACACTTCCCAAAGAAGATATGCAAATGGAAAAGGGTACATGAAAAGATGTTCTACATCATTAGTTATTAGGGAATTGCAAATTAAAAGCTCAATTAGATATGATCACACACTTCTTAGAGTGGCTAAGATTAAAAAGAGTGGTGTGGATATGGAACAACTGGAACTCTCGTGCATTGTTTGTAGAATAATGCAAAATGATTCTGATATGCAAAACCAGTTCGATACTTTTTAAAAGGTGAACATATGCCTACCATACACTCCATTAAAAAATGAAAAGTGAAATCATATGTCCATACAAAGACTTGTACACACAAATGTTCATAGCAGCTCTATTTGTAATACTTCCAAATTGGAAACAACTCAAAGGCCCATCAACAGTTAAATAGATAAAGAAATTGTGGTATATCCATACAATGCAATGATCCTCAACAATATAATGGATGATTATTAACACATGAAACAACATGAATGAATATCAAAATAATAACGGTGCGTGAATGAAGCCAGATAAAAAAAGTACAGACTGTATGAACCCATTAATAACAGGAGACTAAGAAAACCTAGAAATGAACCCATAACTATATGGCCAATTAATCTCTGACAAATCAAGAGAGAATATCCAATGGGAAAAAGTCTCTTCAACGAATGGTGTTGGGAAAATTGGCAGCAACACACAAAAGAATGAAACTAGACCCCTTTCTTACACTATGCAATAAAAATAAATTCCAAATGGATTAAAGACTTAAAACCATGAAACCTGAAACCATAAAAATCCTGAAGGGGAACACATGTAGTAACTGAATGAACATCAGACATAGCAACTTCTTTCTAGATATATCTCCGGAGGCAAGGGAAAGAAAAGCAAAAATAAATTACTGGGACTTGATCAAAATAAAAATCTTCTGCACAGTGAAGGAAACAATCAACAAAGGCACCCTATGGAATGGGAGAAGATATTTGCAAATGACATATGTGAAAGGGTTAGTTTCCAAAATATGAAAAGAACATATAAAATCGAACACCCACAAAACAAATAATCCAATTAAAAATGGGCAGAACACATGAATAGACATTTTTCCAAAAAGACATCCAGATGCCAACAGACACATGAAAAGATGCTCACCATCACTCGCCATCAAGGAAAGACTACAAAAACTACAAGGAGATGTCACCTCATACCTGTCAAAATGGCTAAAGTCAACAACACAAGAAACAAGATGTGTCGGCGAGGATGTGGAGAAAGGGAAACCCTCTTGCACTGTTAGTGGGCATGCTAACTAGGGCAGCCACTGTGTAAAACAGTATGGAGGCTCCTCAAAAAGTTACAAACAGAACTGCCTTTCAGTCCAGCAACTGCACTACTAGGTATTTACTCAAAGAATATAAAAATACTAATTCAAAGAGATAGATGCATCCTGATGTGTATAGCAGCATTATCCGCAATAGCAAAATTATAGAAACAGCCCAAGTGTCCATCGACTGGTGAATGAATAAAGAAGACATGGTTTATATACCCAATGGAATACTACTCAGCCATCCAAAAGAATGGAATCTTGCCATTTGCAATGACATGGATAGAGCTAGACAGTATTATGCTAAGCAAAATAAGTCAGAGAAAAAACAAATACCCCATAATTTTACTCATATGAGGAATTTAAGAAACAAAACAAATGAGCAAAGGGAAAAAGAGAGAGAGACCAAGAAACAGACTCTTAACTATGAGAACACACTGCTGGTTACCAGAGGGGAGGTAGGTGGGGGGTGGGTGATAGGTGATGGGGGTTAAGGAGTGCACTTGTGGTGAAGAGCAAGGATTGCTGTATGGAAGGGTTGAATCACTATATTGTACACCTGCAATTAATATTACACTGTATGTTAACTAACTGGAATTTAAATAAAAACTTAAAAAAAGAAAATTCTAGAAAATGCCAATTTACCTATAGTCCAAAAAGCAAATCAGTGTTCAAATAGGGATTAGAGGTCATAGGAAGGGGGTAGGAGAGTTACAAAAAGGAACGAGGTAACTTTTGGGAGAGATGGATACATGCACTCTATTGATTTTGTGATAGTCTCTTAGCTGTATGCAAATGTATTATCAAATTGTACATTTTAAATATGTACAGTTCAGTGTATGTGAATCAAAGCTGTTAAAATTGGGTGCCTGGGTGTCTCAGTTGGCTGGGCATCCAACTCTTGGTTTCGACTCAGGTCATGATCTCATGCATCATGGGATCAAGCCCCACCTTGGGCTCAGCACTCAGCGGGGAGTCTGCTTGAAGATCCTCTCTGTCTGCCTCTCCCCCCGTGTGCTCTCTCTCTCTCTCTCTCTCTCAAATAAGTAAATAAATCTTTAAAAAAAAGCTGTTAAAATTAATTTCCATTTCTATATATAAGAAACAGAATGTAGAATTTAAAAAATGTAAAATTTATAATAGCATTAATAACATGAAATATATCAAAATGAATCTGAGAAAATACTTGCAAGTTCCCTTCACTGAAAACTTCAAAAACTACTGAAAAAAATTAAACGCCTAAATAAATGGAGGGACATATCATTGAAAGACTGAATATTAAAAAAAAAGTCATCTCTATCCAATTGTGATCAACTATAAACTCTGTGTGTGTGTGATTCTGAAAGAATTATACAAAGAAAGATCAATAGAATGAGTTAAAGAAGAAGTAGATGAGAGAACTTGCCATAATAAATATCAAGACATATTTATAAAGACGTAGTAATTAAGATGATCTAACATTGTCACAAAGACATGGGAATGATATTAAATACAGAGCTCAGAAACAGATATATGATTGGACACTTGTTTTTGACAGTGTTAAACTGTAGAGCAGTGGGGGGGAAGGTGGTCTTTTCAATGCCTGGTACGGGGTCAATTGATTAGTCATAGGGCAAAAAACCACTTTTGACTCCTGTCTTTTACCATATGCAAAAAGTTACTCCAGGAGGCTCGTACTGAGCAACTACACCTGGAAGACCATGTAGGGAAATAGTTTCATTGATACATAAGGATTTTCTAAACAGTATATAAAATCTACTAGCCGTAAAGGAAAAAATTTAAAAATTAAATTGCATTAAATTTAAGAACTTCTCTTCATCAAAAGACACAAGAAAGTAAAAACGCAAGCCACAGAACAGGAAGATATTTTGCAGCACGTATAACTACCCAATATTCACTGTATAACGAACTCCAACAAATCAAGCATGTAAAAAACACAGAACCCATACAAAACGGGCAAAAGACTTTAACTGGCACTTCTTAAAAAAGGATATCCAACTGGCCAGTAAATTTAAAAAATGTGTCCAACCTCATTAGTAATCAGGAAAATGTTCATTAAAACCACGATTATATGACATGATTTATTCACCAGAATGGCCAATATTTTAAAAATAAAATAAAAAATAAGTGTTGAAATAGACAGAAACTCTATACACTAGGACTCTAATACATTGCGTCAGAGAGTGAAAATTGGTACAACCCCCTTGGAAGCATTTTGGCAATATCTATTAAGCTTAAGCATTTGCATTCACTACAACTTACAGCTCCACTTCTTGGTATATACTCAGTGAAAAGTGTGACTATCATAAGCAAGAATGCTCATTTTAGGATTTTTTTACTTGTTGAAACCCCAAAGCAATTTCAGAACCATTGCTACATGTCCAGTGGAGTTGAAATAGCAATGGAAATAAATGAATTAAAACCCTGCTCAAAAACAGTTGAATGTTGCAAATGTAATGTTGGTCAAAAGGAGGTAGACTCTAAAAAATGCTTATTGCATGATCCTCGTTATATAAAATTTAACAAATAGGCAAAATTTGAGTAAGGGATTTAGGGATGTCTGTGCAGTTAGTAAGAGCAAGGGATTGCTGGGGCACCCAGGTGGTTCAGTTAGTTGCTTAAGTCTCCTACTCTTGATTTTGGCTTAGGTCATGAGGATTTAGGGTATGCTCCCTAGATTTAGGATCTAAGAACGGGGACCCACATCATTTGCAACCATTACTGGACATTGAGGAAGGTTTTGAGAATTTTTCTGTGAAGTCTTCAAGCATAAGACAACATGGATCTATTAATTTATTCACATTTAGTGTTTTGTATTTTTAAAAGCAGAGATGGTACCATTGACCTTATCATAGACATTATGAAGTCCCAAGCCTTTATGAAATTATAAAAAATCTATTTTTATTCTATTTGTCCAGATCATCACCATCCCCGTGACATTGAGAGACTCCTACCCATGATGAGGGGATGTGCTGACAGTCATTTCACAGGAGTCAAAGCTGGCTGGCCTGTGGGGCAAATGGTACTACTACTACCTTGCTCTCCTTAGCCCCGTGCCGGCCAAGCCAACTGGCAGTGCCATACACAGCTGGAAGCCGGAGAGGATTGGAAGCCACACACATACTTTTATTTATTTATTTATTTTTGGTCACAATAAAACATATCCTTTCTAGAAGGGAAGTAGTTTCATAACTATGTATAATAAAATAAAAATATTTGGCTTTTCCATTCCTCCGAAACTTCGGTTTCAAAGTTTCTGGTGTAAAACACCTAACCCCATACATAGATCTTCGAGATGGCTTAAGAGCTCTTCTCGCTGTGGCTGAGCGAAAGAATGGCGCCCGTCACCTGTAGCTCAGAATCTCTGATAATATCGAGGATTGAATTAGCTCTGTAGGCTGTTGAGCTTTGGTCCGGAGAACCATTTGGACAAATAGAAGAATCAATAGGACATTGCCCAAGTGGCCGTTCCTCCTGGGAATTTTCCAGCTGTCTTTGTGGACCGCTTTTCTAAACATCCTTCAATAAACTATTTAATTTACCATTTAAATTTAAATCAGAGGGGTACTTAACCCTTGGGTCCTGGCTTTGAGTACTGAATTAATCAAGAGAAAAGACACGTTACATTATCTGGATCTGTTAACTTCACAAAGTAGATCTTTTCTCTCCTATAATTATATTTTTAGAGGAGAAAAAAAATCTCCATGTATTTATTTTAATCTCGCCCCTGTAGGTAGTTTACCTTTTAGCTAAGGAATGGCCGGGAGCTGGGAGGGGGTGTAAAGATGAGCTGATTCTTGGGTGGTTAGAGTTTTTTGTAACTTTCCTGGAGACTCACTGGCTAAGAGCTAACCCGGTTGTGGTTCTATTGTTTTTGGTCCAAAAGGTCAGGATTGCTTGTAGATAGAAGCATAGTTGGTTTCGTGGTGACCCAAAATTATCCTGGACTTCAAAGAACTTCCTCTTCTCTCTGCATGAAGAACTCTTTAAAGAAGTCCTTTTTTCCTTTTACAAGGTGAATGCTTCAAAGCACGTGGGAGGAGTATTTCCTTCTCGGTGTTTACCTTTCAGAGGTGAGGAGTTCAGAGACATTTCCCTGTTTGTACAGTAGAATCTAATCGTTGGCTTTGAGGCAAAGGCTCTCCCGCTCCTGTTCTACTGTCAGGAGTTTCCCGGGCTCATTTTTCACTTACTGATGCACTAGAGAAGGGGTGCCAGGAACCAAAAAAAGCTGCATTAAATTCCTCTGGAGTATATTTCTGTCAACGTTGTATATCACTAAGAAAAAACCTGGGTTCTGTTTTCAAAGCCTTCCTTTCTTTCCCAGGTTACAGAATGTTCACTGAGAGGCCAGAAATGACAGGCAGAGTGGATGAGTGGGGGAGCACAGATACTCTCACCAGGCAAAGGGGAGGAAAGACTGCAAAATAATGTAACAGATTTTTAGCATATCCACTTGCTGGATACGTCCAATTGAGTCGGAGCTCGGGATGCTTTCCCCAAGATACCCAACACTGTACAAGATGGTACAAAAACAGCTACTGAAATTGGACACAGGTCCTGCAATGTATCCTTCTAGATCACTTGTAACCTTATTTTATCTGCCCTAGGAAACTCCTTGAACGTGAGAGCTGGGATTGTCTCTTATTAGTCTAGAAACTTCCTTCAAGGAATAGAACAATCCACTTATACTCTGTTGGAATTTTTTTTAAAGGTGTTTTTCCCAATAATATGGAAAAATCTCTGGCTTTTGAGTGAAATTTTATTTTTGAAAACAGCTGAAGATAATTAGAACAGAATCCGGTAAAGTAAATCACCAATCCTTGTAATATGGTTTAGCAAAAGCAACACATACATTAAAAAATTAAGGTCAAGAGTTATATACATCCTATGATCATGGTGAATAAAAGAATATCACCCCTGGGGAAGACCAAATGAGAGAAAACACACCAAAATGTTAATATTCGAGCTTTTGGATTCCAAACAATGTTTTCGCACATTTACAGTAGAAAAAAATAAATTCTTGTTTAGAAAAAATATATATTTTTTTGCAACGAATACACGGTCTCCACCTGAGGGAAATGATATGCAAAAAGATAAAAAACCATTTTCAGCAATGGAACCATCATTGCAACAATGTGCCTTAAACCTAAGAGAAAGACAGTGGCAGTTTATTGAAAAGCTACTTTGTGCGGAACATATGATTCTATGCTGCATGCAAATGATCTCAAATCCAGAAAGTACCCTGCAAGGTGAAAACTTTAATTTCGATGGGCATTTTACAGAAATTGAAGTGTAGAGAGGTGAAGTAACTGGCCCCGGGTCCCACGTCGTGTGTGGGGTTGAGCGTAGGACTTTTGACTATGAAGCCCGTGATCTCTCAACATCAGAAAGCCTCTTCCTGTGTCCAGTCAGTCTTCACGTTGGCCAAAAGCAAATACCCTACATTCAAGGCATCTTACAGACCCACCCCACCTGACCATCTTACCTTACTGCCCCTCCCCGGGCTTACCAGGGACCCTCCCGCCCTCAGCCACATTCCCTGCAGGGTCCTCCACACTCTCGTATCCTTGTACAGACAGTTCAGAGTCTCCACAGCCATAAACATTTCTGGACCTCTCCGGTTTGCTGGAAGCATGCCTACCTTTGCATTTTTATTGACTCTGCTCTTCTTTGGGCATCTGCTTTTTGTCAGCTCTTATATTTTTTCGTATTAGTATTCAATATTTTATGTACACATGGCTTTCTCCACAGCTAGAATTTTCTCTTCTCGACGTCAGGCACACATATTTTATTTTGCGTTCATTGTGGCATAGCACAACGGTTAAAAGAGAACCTGGAGTAAATAAGTCAGTGCTACCACGTTTTGGTCTTAAACACGTTATTTAATGTCTGTATGTCATAGCTCCCCGCTCTGTAAGCTGTGGTTAAGAGTCGGTATTAAAAAATGTAAAGCAAGTATTGGGACCTTCATGAGCCATTGAAAGCACCTAGTAAACATTATCATTAGTAGCGGTAACCCTATTTACAAAAAAAAAAAAAATCACCCCCCAAATAAGAGAATAAACAACACTTTAAAAATAACCTCAGAGGGGCGCCTGGGTGGCACAGCGGTTAAGCATCTGCCTTCAGCTCAGGGCGTGATCCCGGCGTTATGGGATCGAGCCCCACATCAGGCTCCTCTGCTATGAGCCTGCTTCTTCCTCTCCCACTCCCCCTGCTTGTGTTCCCTCTCTCGCTGGCTGTCTCTGTCGAATAAATAAATAAAATCTTTAAAAAAAAAATAAAAATAAAAAAAAATAAAAATAACCTCAGAAATCTTTTCATATCTTTTTAGATCCTTTCAACATGCATAGCTATCTTTTTTTTTAATTCAAAAAATAATAGACATGTATTGGTTACATTCATATTACTTAACACAGTGCTAAATGTTTAAAAAGCATTTGATGCATATTTCAAAATGCCTGTGAATGAATGTGGCCACCCTCAAAAAGTAATAAAAAAAGGGACAAATGAAAAAAACCAGAAAATGCACATTTTCAAAATAACACTAGGCTGGTGTTGGAGCCCTGATGGATTTACACACTTAGGCAGACCTGTGCAAATAAACTTAATAGTAATAGTAATAGGTGGGGGTTCTCGAGCGCTGTCCTCTTTTTAAACTAGCAGTTCCTCCGCTGTGGAGTGACTCACAGGAAAGCAGGTGGGACTCAGGTGATGTTCTTGCCTGTCTGTTGGCGATGGTCAGTGACTCGCATGGATCTCTCTTGGGATGCTTACTGTTCGCGACGAGCGTTGCAAAGCTAATAGGCGATTCTAACATATTTTCCAAAGAATCAAGATGCTCGGTGATGCAAGCCCACCTCTTATGAACTTTATTGGACAAAATAAACGACCTGACCACTTTTCTCCTCAACGTACTGTAAGTGTTGCCCTGCTAGAGGGAATTCATTTTCAGCCTCAAAATTTAAAAAAGTCACAGCCAAAGGCAATTCTGCGCTATTGACATGAATGCAGAGCTGCCTAGCATCACAAGAAGACAAGCAAAAGCTTTGGAATTTCGAGCCCTGCAGGATCCGCTCGCACCTGGGTCTGCGTGGGTTCCTTCTGCTTGAGGCTTATGCGTGAGGTTTTCCCTCTCCCGTGAACGGCAGAAGAAAGGTGACAAGTTTAGGTTACAAACATGAGTAATGAGAGTGATCAATCCGCCGTTCTGGCGATTGCTGCAAACAGTCGAGTACTTAAAACACCGATCTGCACTGCAGCGGTTCTTACCATGAGAGACTTACACAGAACCCGTGCATTAAATCCTGGGTGTACTGGGAACAGCATCAACAGGTAGGGAGCTGTCTTTCCCGTGTTAAGTTGTTACAGTATTTAGAACGGCTTTCACTGCTCTTGCTGATGAATAGAATGCCGGTAACAGAATTTATGACAGATGCACGTGAAAAATACTCCCGAGACAGAACACCTGGCTTATCTTCATGTATAAGAGGCAAATGATTTAATAAGTCATAGCAGCGATCACTGAATGGAAACTGCTAAGTGCAGGATACTTTACGGGATGGGACAGGTAATCCTCACTCTAGTTAGAGTGATCTTCCTAAATTCAAAAGCAGAGGGTGTCCCTTCTCTGAGGGACACTATTCAGTGGCTTCTCATTGTCTCCGGGGCGTGAATGTCACAGAGCCTGGCACAGGACATGCCCTCCTGGTCTGACTGCTTCTCACTTCCACCACCTGGAAGCTTGGTCTCACCTCTCTGCTCCTCCCCACCGCGTCCGCAGGTCTCCAAAGCGCCTTGTCTGGGCAGCTCCCGGGCCTTGTTCTTGATGTCCCTTTTGTGCGGGGGAAACCTGTCCTGGATCCCATCCCTTTTTCCAAACACCGACTTCTAAATTTTAGGCGTCACCACCTCTGCAAGGCCTTCCCAGAGCCTTCCTTCCTCCTAAGAACCATTTAGATTTTTCTCCCAGGTCCCACAGCCTTTTTATTTCTTTAAATGAGATATAATTGACATAGAAGATTGTATTCGGTTTAGGTGTACAAAATAATGATTGGATATATCTGCCTATCACAAAATAATTGCCAGAATAAGTTTAGTTAACGTCCATCACCAAACATAGTTACAATATTTTTTCCTGGGATGGGAACTTTTTTTAAAATTTTTTTATTTTTTATTTTTAAAGATTTTTATTTATTTATTTGACAGAGAGAGAGACAGCCAGCGAGAGAGGGAACACAAGCAGGGGGAGTGGGAGAGGAAGAAGCAGGCTCATAGCAGAGGAGCCTGATGTGGGGCTCGATCCCAGAACGCCGGGATCATGCCCTGAGCCGAAGGCAGACGCTTAATGACTGTGCCACCCAGGCGCCCCAGGGACGGGAACTTTTAAGATTTACTCTTTGCATCTTTCAGATATGCAAGGTGCTTTGCTAACTACAGTTATCATCCTGTACGTTAGATCCCTAGGACCTAACTGAGCTGGTCACTAGAAGTTTGTACCTTGGACCCCCTTCACCCATTTCAACCACTCCCAGCCCCCTGACCGCCTCCTGTAGTAGGTCTCTATTTGCCCCCCAGCCTGCATCGGAGCACTTAGCACCCGGAAACAGATCTGCTTCTCTGCCTGTGGATCTTCCCCAAGACACAGGGTCTATGTTGAAGAGTTCAGTAAATACCGGTTAATTAAATCCTCACAAGAACCCATTCCAGATAGATAATTATCCTCCTCATTTCATGGATGTGGAGACCAAAGCTCCATTAGACTAAATAAGTTGTTTCAAATCATGCAGCTAGGACTTGGTAGAGCTTGATTTAAACTGAGATTTCTTTGCATCCAGAGCTCAAAGGTTTTTGGCACACCACCACTGACCTCTAAGTTGAGAGGCTACTGAATGCAGAATGGGCATGCTAAAACCGTTTAATTACTCAGAAAACTGATACTAATTTCACGTAGGTAATCTGAGTGAATGACTACGTGTTGGCTCTATTTCAGGCTGACTAACAGAAGACTGTACAAAGTTCATATTAAGTCTGCTCTGTGAGATGCTACTCATGGAATTCTAGAGTATTGATGAGGGGTCTTTGTAGGAAAAGGGCCAGAGCTCCTCCTGGGAGCAGCAGAACATTTCCACCCTGGGAGAAAAGACTCCTGCCCACTCCTGCCTTGCCACTCCCCACTGAGCAAAGGGTTGGATGGCCTCCAAATTCTTCCGAGTCATCTTGCCAGCTGAAGCATGGAGTGTGATGATGGGGTGATAGGATTAGCAGGAATTGAGGGCTGGGACTACGAAGCAAGACATTGGAGGTGGGGATGGAGACGAGGGCCCTCTTGCCAGCAGACACCCCGATGGCAATTTTGGTCAAGCTTGGATTCTCTGGCCACCTCTTTATTCGGAGTGGTACAAGAATTGCATTTCTTATTTGTCCTTTATTTTGTGATGTCCCGTTGCTTCCAGTCTCTCTCCCTTGGGAATGAATTTATTTGACTATAGCCTTAATAGTGATGAAACAAAAAGGAATTTTAAAGATTCATTTTTACGATCTTGCCTCTTCTTTGTCCACTTAGATGTTGTATGTGGAGGAGGGATGGGCGGGTCTTTGGACATAAAATGTTCCTTTGGTGTCAGCATCCTTAATCCAAGGTTTCAACAGGGGGTGATGGAGGGCTGCATGGAGTGTGAGAGCCAGGATGGGTAACGGAATGGAAGCCCCATCAAGAGGAAGTAGCCATAGTGAGACTTGGGAATGCACACCTCTCTCTTCCCTCACTTGTACTCAGCCTACAGAAACCATGCCGGGCTGTCGTTAGGGTGAAGAACAGGGTGAGTGTGAGTGTGGGATCTCCCAGAAAGTGAAAAGGGGTTTTAGTGGTAGGGAGGAGGGAGAGAGAACAGAGGAGAAAAATCCCAATCTATAACAATGGGGGAGAAAAGGGTATTTCGAGGGAGATCCACTTTCTTAGGATGACATTTTCTGGGGAGTTCCAAGGAAGGACACGAATCAACAGTTGTCAAATTTTAGTAGGTTTATTACCTACGAAGTTGTTAAAATGCAGATTCCCAGACTTTACCCATGCATTTTTGATTCAACAGGTCAGTAGGGTCTAAGAATCTGAATTTTTAAAATACCACAGGTAATTCAAACCTAGGTGGCTTATGGCCCCAACTGTGAAACATATTGGCTGTCCTCGTTTTTTTTTTGAGTTTCAGAAGTAGCTCCGTGGTCTAAGACAGTCATATGACCTTATGCTTTTCTTTAATGCATGAAGTTACAGTCTATTAATTAAACAATGGCATTTAATTTAAAATATATACTGAGAACAAAAGACCTATTTTTGTACATCTAAAGCAGATATCATTTATCTTATTGTTGAAAGTTCTATGGTAACGTTGTGCTTTTTCTCCAAATAATTGGCATTGTGGTGTTCTTCTATCTTCATTTTTTAATGGTTTAATATGATTTTTCTCCCTGTTTCAGCTTCCTATTGAATCTGCTATGGCCTGTTAAATCAGCTTCCCTTCACAGCAAAGACTGAGGCTGCTTTTGTTAGATTAAACATTTTTTTTTTTTTAAATCTGACCCAGCTTTCAGCTCCATCTACTTAGTTACACCGTTGGTTGGGTAACAGAAATTGCCAGGATGTCACCCAGTGGGAAAATCAATTCGTGAAGAGGCCGAGTGCTGGGTGTTTGACTATAGAGCAGCTCTTTTTCTTCCTCCGAGCGTATCTGTCTCAGCACACCTGGGTACTCCTCCCCGGGGCTCAGAAGAAGTTCGAATTGCCCCGCTCCTAATTAGCAACATCCCTTCCCCTGATATTGCAGGTGAACATGATTTATTCTCTTGTATATATTCCTAAGAGAGAAACTCACTGAAAAAAGACGCCTCACCGTACAATGAAGAGGAGGCCAGTGGTGAGGTGCTGGAGAGGTAATTTCTCTCTATTGTTCTAGGAGGCTTTTAAAATAAATGTTTCTCAGGATAGAAGCCAGCATCCAACTAGGCGTTGGGAATGCTCTTGTTTTGTGAATTTAGATGTTTCAAAGATACATCCCCACCCCCCTGACAGTATCTCTTAGCCTCGCCTTTGGTGTAACTCAATTGGTCTTAATTTACGTGTATTATCATACACGTAGTCACAGGAGTCATACACAGGAGTCACAGGCTTCAGTAGGTCTATAAAATTCCCCAATTTGTGCCTTTTTTGGAGGCAATCTTTATAAAATTCCATGAGCTTTCTCTGTGGAGTGTATGATACCAAAAGATTAAGAACCACGGAACTAATGGCCCAATGTGTCGCCCTATAAGAAATTAATCCCCATGTTGCAATAGTGGTATTTTTCAAGGGGACTCAGTTAATATCCATAGGAAGCTAAACTTAAAAGGGAAGGTCCTTCCTCTTGAGGAGAACTCTTATTTTAGAAGACCTGCAAGATGATCTGTGCCCCTAAGGAGCCTAAGGGGCCATCTACCTCTGAATTAGCTCCTATGAAGTGGTCTGTGATCATTCACATGAACCAACAGCAGGGTGTTTCATCGTAATTAACTCTCACACTCAATTTTAAAGTCTAACTTTTTAAGTCCATTCTGGCTATGAATCAGTTTTTAAGGAATGGAAAAGAGAAAGTGGATAGTAAAAAAGATACAATACATAAAAATTTACCCCATCCCTCTCCTACCTTCTAAAGCTTTCTGATACAAGGATTCTTTATTTAAAAAACAATGCTATAGTCAAAAGGGCAGGTTAATGCCTCTTGTGTAAAGGCATCAGGTTTCAAATGGACACTGAAGAGAAACAGGGGATCTTAATGATACCTTAACATTTTTTCATTACTCTTGACTAGCTGAGTCGACTAAGTTTTACCTTAAGAAAGTGATCTTGCATATCCTCTACAATTTAGACTGTGATAAAATCAAGAGCTTCAGCTTGTCACCTGCGTAATGGGACTAATGAGACCATCTTTTGCACAGGATTTATGTGAGGATTCAATAAAATAATCTGAGCACATCATTAGAGCAGAGCTTGGTCTCTGTATGCACAAAATATGTTTGCTATGATTAGATTACAATATCTTTTGAATATAAACATTGAGAAATGCGAAAATGAGTTGCTTGGATTAAGAGTTAATTGTCTTCTACTTTTTGTTTAATCTTCATTGGATTAGAGTGTTTAATGCCTTGCTGGGTTTGACGGAGTGAACTTTTGGCTAAATCTATAGATGAAGGGTCCTGTCTTAATCTTAGCTTATTTGCATTGTTGTACCGTTATCTTTCTCTTCTCTGACAGCTTGATGACAATTCCATATTTTTTCTGGATCTCTCCTCCCGACCTAAGAAACGTATCCTGTATTCAGTTTCCTCAGGATTCTATTCCTTATAGTGAAATGAGTTTTTAAAATTATTGTTATCAAAGCTGGTAAACATTTTGTGCTACTGGGTAAACAATGCTAGGTTTTATGCCTTTCCGATAATATTTGCCCTTCATTAGGGCCCCTCGGAGATTATGGTCATTGGAAGGAGGGACTCTACTGATAGCAGTTTGGGACACATTGAGGAAGTTTTTTTAAAGGCCAATAGGACTTCCAACTTAGGTACTTTATGGAAACACTATGCTGCCCACCCCTAGGCATGATGACCACACATTACAGAGACAGTTGGGGGTCTGCCTCTGGTTCCACCCTGTCTGGATTTTGTATCTCAGCTCCAACTTACAGGCTGAGTGACCTTGACCAAGTTACTTAACCTATCTGTGCCTACGTTTTCTCATCTATCAAAGAGAAGACTGAAGAGTACCTACATCAGAGGGCTGAATTAAAGCTAATACAATGCAAAGCACTTAGAATAAGAAGTACCTGATACATGTGCTTAGATAAGGGTTTGCTCTTGTTATTTCTAGAACAACTCTAATTTCAAATCTGTTTTCACAAAATACATTGCAAATCAGGAATGAATCCTTTGTCAAACCAAGTATCTTGACTCTGAGTACTCACTTATCAAGACATCTTTCTATATGAAAGTTGGGTTTTGCATTTTTCTTTATCTCTTATGTTCAGATGAGAGGATCAAAGACTTAAAATAAAATTAAAATCACCTGAAGTTTCACCCACACAGGGTGCATTGCACTTACTACTCAAGAAAGTATGGACACGTTATGATTGTGCTTTAAGATGGTGAAAATATCTGAGGCCATTCTTCTCCATTGCCCGTTAGGATGGGCAACAGGCGTTGCCCCTCGAGGACACAGACATTGGCAGCACAGCAGATGGGCCTTTTTCTAAAGCAAAATGAGTAAAACAAGGAACAAGGACAAACCAAATTCAGTGTCGTTCTGTTAGGTCTCAACCTGAGTACGACCAATTTCTTTGACTCTAGAGTTTCTCTTCCAGTTAATCTCTCCTGTGCCTCTCCTTCTTATATACGTAGAGGGATGAGCTGAGCAATGATAAATTACTTACCCAACACTTTAACTCTAATCACATCGAACTGCCCACTTACATGAGAACTGTACCGCACCCCAAATGTATGTCCAGTCCCAACCTCTGGAACACTTCCATCCCTTACCTTACCCCTTTTTCCTTGCTTAGGAGTGCAGGAGACAAGTCATCTGGGCACAGTCTTCTATCCATGACCTAATGAACTGGGCCATGGCGTTTCTTCCCTGTTTAGCAATTTGTAATTAATCTGTGAAACCCATGATGCTGGGGCAGGACTTTGGCACGTCGTATCAATCTTAATGCCATGGAGCATGAAATCAGGAAGTATTTTTCCCTCCACCGAATAATGCATTGCAGAGTCAGGTGTATTTTGGGAGCAGTGCTTCTGCATGGGAGGAGAAGATGGAAGGTAGAACGCACAAACGACAAAGAATTCAACCAACCTTCTGATTATGCCTTCTGTCTTAGTTCATATCGTGGGTTTTCAGTCTCTGCCCTTTGGCCTGAGGCTGACGGATCACATCCAATTCTTTCCTGCTCCTTCCGTGTCGCTATCGCTGAAGTCGCTGACACGTATCTGTAACAGCAAGACAATATGGAGATACCCAGGCCCTGGTTCCAAGACAACTTAGGTTTTATGGCGGTTGTTCTTTTGTCTCCTTGCTTGAGACGGAAGACAAGGATGGAATCAGTGATTTGATGGCTATCCTTTTGGTCATATTTTTGCAAGTATGGAAGGCTGAGCCCCATTACTGGCACCAAACTGAGAGAACAGATTTTTTTTTTCTTTTTGGTTTGTTATTGAAGGTGTTAACTGATGTATGGTAGGGCATCTTTTTGTAATGAGAACTGTTGGCACACAAAGACAAAGCCAGTCTCGATTTGTTGTTGTTACTACAAAGGATGGCAAGAGAAGCTCTAGACCTAAGCGATACAGTGCAGCCCAGGTGGCTAGTGAGCACTGGAAACGTGGTTCGTCGGAATGGATGTGTGTTGTATGGGTGTATTACACACAAGATTTCATAGACTTAGTATTGGCTCGGTTATGGCTCCATTATTTTTATATTTATTGCATGTTGAAATGATAGTATTTTGGATATATTACGTTAAATAAAATGTATCATTAAGACTAATGTCATATATATATTTTTTTGCTTTTTAAATGTGACTATGTAGAAAATTTAAACTTATACATGTGCTCAAATTTGTGACTTACATTATATTTCTATTGGACAACGCTGCCCTAGATGGAGTCACGTGATTCAACGGCTCAGTGTTCCAAGTTAACAATTTTAGCTGAAACAAATACCAAAGAAAACTTCTTGACATAACTGCAATTCAGAACATTATTTGTGTTCTCAGAGCTTGAAAGGTACAAGATGACTTACCCCAAAGGACTTCCTTGGTGCAAGTGCTTCCCATTTTCCAATGTCACCTGTTGAATATGCACATAATTGCAAAGACTATTTTTTTTTTTAATTGAAATTCTGGAGGCAACGTAGTTCTGATTTGTGAAGACGTGAGTTCTACCTGACACACACAGTGCCATTAGTTCATGAGTAAGAGAATTGTTTAGGAGCAATCATCAGACAATGTGAATCAAGGTCGTGTGTGTGTGTGTGTAACACAGATGTTTGTCAGCATTTCTTGTAAATCTTCTACAAATCAAAAAGTCAGGGGATTTCTCCATTAAGGTGTTGGTGGTGAAAGGAATTTCTAAAAGTGACACAAAATGGGATAACCAAAGACTCATTTGAAAGTTAAGAATCAATGCTCAAGTAACAAGTTAGCTAACCATCTGCATAGGTTGCATTAGCTTAAGATAATTTTAAATTAATGTTTGATTGTTAATATTCAACTGAAGTTGAGGAACTAACTAGAACCATCCTTTTAACATTGGTACAATTATTATGTGTTACCTATATTTGGTATGCCAGTCAAGCAGATGATGTCTGGTCCATACCAGGAGGAAGAATATGTCAGATATGGTGGCAGTTTTAAGTGATTATAGACTTCATTGTTCAAGATTCTTTGCATCTTCTAACTCAGGGAATAAATGAGCTAAGACCTTTTGTTCTGCACCATTTGAAATGCCCATGAAATGCCATGAGCTGTGTCAGACAGCTCAATTATATCCCATAGAATTTCAGGAAGTTTGTAATTAACATTCCAAAATAATTTTTACTTGTAGCTGTTTTAGAGATTCAATGGCAAGTCTTTTTTTAAAACTCCTCTGCATTTTTTAAAAGCAAGTTTTATTTACTATTTCAGAGGAGATCCGCACCTTAAAATAACACACCGACAGCAAAAAGACAATCAAAAGGAGAAAACACGCATAGCATAAAAGTTTAGCAAACTGAACAATAGACGGGCTTGGGGAGTTGTAAGTTCTCATTGCAGTTTGATGGTAGGCGAACAGTTTATTTCTCTTATCTGTCTAAGGTTGATAAACTCTGTTATCCAGTTCCTGGGACTTTTGTGAAAGAAAACTAATAAAGCTCCCAAATATTAAAGCACTTGGCCCAAATAAAAGTTCTATATAAACCAAGAGAAAAGCAGTGACTGATGAAATGAGGAGTTTCCACCTCTGCTTTACACTCCAGTGAGATGTGAGGTATGGTTGGAGGGTGACAAGCAAAGGAGTTTATTACAGCGAGTCAAGAATGGTCTGCTTCTGAGTTGGTACAATTCTGAGTGAAAGAGTAGAAAATTTACTTTAATTTCACTATAATTAGTTGACACAAAATGACCGTTTTTTTCCCCCTAAATTACATGCAAGGACAAATATATAGTTAATTTCCAAATATCAGTATATAAATAATAATGATAAGAAGTATGTATCAGGGCCCCAAATCCCAATATATCCCATAATACAGGATCCTAGGATATTATAATATGTCAAGAATAGAAACTATAGAAATGTTGTTGACATAAGAAGTACACAGTATTCGTGCTTTCCAGGGAACTTTTATGGCTAAAAGCTGAGAGACATCTGGGGACGAGGTTAAGTGCAACCATGCAATAATCACTGAATTCCTACCATGGCCTACCATTGTGCAAAAATCGTGGACAGTTCTCATTTAGATGGGGAGTCACGGCAGAAGATTATTAAAAAGTATGAGACAGCATGTAATTAAATATACACTTGTGTGGTAAAGTCAGATGATGTGAATGATGTGGTGATCAAGAAACAGAGAGCATTACATGCAGAGGAGATGGGAATAGCATTTAAAGGGTCTGAGTATAAAGGGCTGGTATCCAAGATCTATAAAGAACTTATCGAACTCAACACCCAAAGAACAAATAATCCAGTCAAGAAATGGGCAGAAGACATGAACAGACATCTCCAAAGAAGACATACAAATGGCTACAGACACATGAAAAAATGCTCAACATCACTCGGCATCAGGGAAATACAAATCAAAACCAAAATGAGATACCACCTCACGCCTGTCAGAACAGCTAAAATGAACAAGTCAGGAAACAACAGATGCTGGTGAGGATGTGGAGAAAGGGGAACCCTCCTACACTGTTGGTGGGAACACAAGCTGGTGCAGCCATTCTGGAGAACAGTATGGAGCTTCCTCAGAAAATTGAAAATAGAACTACCCTATGATCCAACAATTACACTACTAGGTATTTACCCCAAAGATACAAATGTAGTGATCCAAAGTGGCATCTGCACCCCAATGTTTATAGCAGCAATGTCCACAATAGCCAAACTATGGAAAGAACCCAAATGTCCATCAACAGATGAATGGATAAAGAAGATGTGGTATATATACACAATGGAATATTACTGCACCATCAAAAAGAATGAAATCTTGCCATTTACAATGACATGGATGGAACTAGAGGGTATTATGCTAAGCAAAATAAGTCAATCAGAGAAGGACAATTATCATATGATTTCACTCATATGTGGAATTTAAGAAACAAAACAAAGGAGCATAGGGGAAAGGAGGGAAAAATAAAACAAGACAGAATCAGAGAGGGAGACAAACCATAAGAGACTCTCAATCAAAGGAAACAAACTGAAGATTGCTGGAGGGGGGGTGGGTGGGGGGATGGGGTAACTGGGTGATGGGCATTAAGGAGGGCACAGAATGTAACGAGCACTGGGTGTTATATAAGACTGATGAATCACTGATCTCTAACTCTGAAACTAATAATACAGTATATGTTAATTAATTGGATTTAAATAAATTTAAAAAGTAATAATTTAAAAAATAAAGGACCTGAAGTAAGAGGGACAACAATGAAATTTGGGAGCTAAAGGAAGTTCAGTCTGGGCTCTGTGCTTAGTACGGGAGAAGTGACACGTGGGGCACACTAAGTGTCTCAGAATCAGAATGCCCCAATGTGACATCAGGCTGTTTGCTGAGCATTGGTGTAACTTTGGGCAGGTGTCTTGGCCAAGCCTCATTTTGCCATCAGTAACTAGAAATAATAAGTCTGCCATGCCCACCTCAAATGTTGTGATTGATTAGGTGATAAGTAAATACACTGAAAGCGGCCATTTGAGGTAGCAGAACTAGTCTGGGGAGTGGAGAAGAGGTCGGTGTTGTGGGGGCAGAGGTCATGCAGTGGTAAAAATGGCAAGATAGACATTGCAGAGGTCATTGTGCACCAGATCTTGAAAGCTCTGGAAGCTCTGCTATAGAATTTGGAAATTGTCCTGGAGGTATAGGGAAGCACAAAAAAATTAAGCAGAGGAAGGAGGTGATTGGATTTGCAGTTTGCAATTTACAGTGACCACGGGATGGTGGGTGGGTGGCAGGTAGGTAAGAACAAAGACAGGGAAATCAGTAAACTGGTCATTGAGATCATTAGAGTGAGAAAATGAATCGAGACTCTGACATTTGTGAGATACAGAGGAAGATGGCTTTGTGAGCTCTCCCAAGAGAACGCAGGCCTTGATGACTAGTTAAAAGTAGGGCATTAGTGAGATCGGGCAGCTAGAATGACTCCAGATTTCTGTATTGGGCAAGTGTTGGATATGAGAGAAACACTCCTGCTGGAGACGCCCTGCTCCCCACGGCTCCTCTCTCTGCTTAGTCCCGCTCCCTCTCTTCGCTCCCCCAGATGTTGAACCCATGCTCATCCCTAAGCAAGTCCCTACATCTAATCTGTGCCTCGGGTCTGTCTGCTTTCCAGACAGCCCAACACGTGGCAGCAGCTAATATTATGATCTGGGACCTATGCTTAATTCAATTCTCTGAGCCTAAGAGTCCAAATTAAAAAAAAAAAAAAACATAAAGTGAGAGGAGAGAGATAAAAGAAGACAAGGAAGCACAAGGAGCTACAAGTCCCTAAGAAAAAAAGCAGATTTGAAAAAGAATGGAACTTGCTCAATGAAAAATATAGATAATCCTGGAAGCTAATACCCAACAGGCAAAATAAAGTGTGACTTCAACGTGGCTGAAGAAAGAAATTAACCAGGAGAGAATAAATTATGAATAAATCACCCAGAATATAGCAGAGGGTTTTAGAAAATCTTAAGAAGTTAAGAGACACGAAAATAAAAAAAACTCTGACATCGGTCTAGAAGACTTGGAGTTCAAAGGAAAGAGCAGAGAATGGGAAGAGGAAATATTAAAAAAAAAAAAAAAAGAAGATAATGGCTGATAATTTTTCAAAAGTGATGTGAGGTACAAATCTTTAGAATGGAGAAACGCATCAAGTTCTGGAAGGATACCTAAAGTACCCCTAGCCATCTCATGGGTAAGCTCAACACCAAAACCAAACCAAACCAAAACAAAACAATTACAAACAAATCTTAAAAGCAATTTGGGGGAACAGGCTTATCTGGAAAAAAAAAAAAAGAACAATTACACTGATAGCAGAAATCTCAAAAACAACAGCCCAGAAAACAGCAGAATGACCTCTCCGAGCGGAGGGAAATTCACTGCCAGTTGAAAATTTCCCTGTCCAGCTGTTCCATTATTCAAGATTGAGGGACAATGAAGACTTTCCTACACTGAGAGACTATTTACGTGCCCCCCACACCCCCTCCCCTGCAAGCCCTATTAAGAACAACTGGGGGAAGACATTTACCTGAGACAATTGTTGGGAGTTGTCATGCAAGAAGTCATTTTAGTCAGAGGAACTGGCGGTCATCTGGGTAAATGTAAGCATTGACCATAACCCCACTACTGATAATCCCCAAACTGTGAGATAGTAACAGGGATGGCAGGAATAACAACCATCTGATTTCAGATGGCTACATTTTTTTTTTAAAGGTGAATAAGACCATTGTAAAAAAAAGAGAGAAACCAGAAACAGTACTGCCCAGCTGATCTTTGTACAATACACTCCTCTCTCCAGTCACGAAATTGTAACTTTGACAAGGAAAAGGACCCTCTTACTCTATATATTAGAATTTTCTTTTCAGCAAGTATAAGTTAGAAGGACTTCACTTAGAAAGCAAAATGTTGGTTACTCCTCTACCACTGACTGAACTCATTGTTAAAAAACTTGATCTGTCGAATAAATAAATAAAATCTTAAAAAAAAAAAAAACAACAAAACTTGATCTTCTTTTCTGAAGTCAGGCTCTACGACTTAAGACTTAAGAGAAGCAGATCCCGCCCGGGCCCTCGGGGCAGCATTTCCTGCCCTGAACTTCAAAGTCCCGAGAGGTGTAGCGCAGATCTCTAATGACTGTATCATTTGTTCCTACGTGAGTCAAGTGGGTAGTGAGCGCTGTCTGAGGGCTTCTGGCGGGCCTGCAGCCTCAGATGGCATACGTGCTCCGGGAAGAGGGCAGAGCTCCCAGTGTGCTTCATCAGAGCCCTGCAAACTCCCCTCCCTCCCCACCGAGCAGGGTGTTACCACCTGCAGGTTCACTCCCCCCCCATCCACTCCCGACACTAACATTCTTTTTCCATACCTGCCAGCACCCAGGGAGCCGAGTGTTCCATGGAACAAGGAACAAATGGTACTTCTTCACTGAGTCTTATGTGCCCATAAGAAGACACGGTGTGGGGACACCTGGGTGACTCAGTCGCTGAAGTGGCTGCCTTTGGCTCAGGTCATGATCTCAGGGTCCTGGGGTCAAGTCCTGAGTCGGGAGCCTGCTTCTCCCTCTCCCTCTGCCTGCCGCTCCCCCTGCTTGTGCTCTCTCTCTGGCAAATAAGTAAATAAAATACTTAAAAAGAGAGAGAGAGAGAGAGAGAGAGACAGGATGGTATGTCAGGAAGGCCATGGGTAAATGCTCAGACAACCAGGGTTCGGTTCCATTCTTAGAGAAATGAGAAATCCGTATCATTTTAAGATACCGTCTCAAGTCTTAAAAGACACTGCACGCTTTCTGGGGCTACCACAGGCTGTGTTCATTCCTTCTCTTCCTGTGTGGCCCCAAACATTCGGGCACACGCGTGTTCCTTTGCCCTGAGCCACACATCAGTGGGAGTGTTTGCGAAGCACCGATGCATGCAACACTTTTATAAACGGTACAGTTGTACGTCTGTCCATTTACAGGACAGTCTTCATCCCGCATATTTACCACTGGGTTTGCTGGGCTGTGTACCCCTCTGCACTCCAACCGACGGGCCCTCCTTGACTTATCCCCTTGAAAATGTTTTCTTTCTGGCTTTCTTCCTAGGATTTTTTTTTTCCCCTTCTAGTCTAAGGAGCCTTCATTGTAGCTAATAATCCGGAGTGATGAAAGGCAGTATTTGAGGCCTTTTACATACCTGCCCGTTACAGGAAGATGGGTTACCACTTGGAACAAATAGAATTGTTCGATCACCTCAGGCACAAACACAGGACATTTCCTGTCTCTGCAGGCTGTCTGTCCCTATTGTCTTTTTGTGTCCCAACTGAACTCACAGTTGTTTTTTTTTTTTTTTTAAAGTAGACTCCATGCCCCACGTGGGGCTTAAACTCATGATTTTGAGATCAAGAGTCGCACGCTCCAGTGACTGCGCCAGCCAGGCACCCCTGAACGCACAATTTTTAAGGTTCCCCCAAGGACGCTCCTTGAAGCTTATTTGTCTTATCCCGTAGCAATTAAGCTCTGGGGAGAAATATCAGGTTGCTGGAGGTCTCGGGATATCTCCACAAATCCCAGATGTGTGATACTTCTTGCACTGATTCATAAAGACAAACTCGCTCCCCATTATCACTTGAATGAGGACCAGGCAAACGTTTAGTCTGAACAAAGAAATGATTCATGTCCACAAGCTAGCAGCTTATGCATTCGTTGATGGTTAGTGCATGATCGAGTCAAAACTATATGTAAAACACAGAAAATGGGCTTTGTTTTCTGTTCTAAAAGTAATTGTTATTTGCTGTAGAAAATTTGGAATGTACAGAAAAGCACAAGGACGAAACTAAAAATATGCACCCCCCACTCTCTGCCCACAAGGGGAATAGAAACTCAGGTGGTAGGCATTGGGAATTTAAGGTCAGGCAGCGTGAGGTCATCTCGCCCATGAAATGCCAACTCACACAGCCCGGCCACACACCTGTGATCTTCACCCCTGGCTCCTGACAGTACTCTGACATGTGTGCTCCGGGGCCCTAGAATAATCGTAATGCTAGTAGCGAAGTTGTAATGCAGGCTTAGATTCACTTAGCTCTTACTCTGTGCCAGGCACGCTGTCTGCACCAGCTTCGTTAATCCCACGATAAGTCTTGCAGGTTGATATGTCGTTATCCTCGCTATTATCCCCCCTGTTATTAAGATGAGGATACTGGGGCTTGGCGAGGGCATCCACTTGCTCAAAATCAAGTTTACACAGCTAGGGAGCAGGGGAGCAGGAGCTCACCCAGACCTTGGACGGAGAGGCTTTACTCTTGGTAACCTTGATGACCACATCCTGCTTTCCTGAGCTGTTGCAGCTGGAAGGGACCTCCACACTCGCCCTTTCCAAATCGTTTATTTTATAGAAGGGACAACTGAGAATCAGAGATATGGGGGCAATTGGCCAAAGGAAATCGAATCAGTGAACGCCCGTGGTCAGCACCCTGGCATCCTGGCCTCAGCCCGGTATTCACGGGATCAAGCTGGACTCCAGTCGGGGGTGATGGGAAGGGTGTTTCTGACCAGAGGGCAGTTTCTTTCAGGGGAACTATTTCATACTAGTCCCTAAACATCGTTCCCTACATCATTCTCTCTGGTCATCCTCGATGACGCACACAAGCGTTCTGCTATTTCATTTACTTTTTCATATGATATAATTTTACCCAGGAAGAGTGCAGGTCAGCCTCTAGGCCGATGAGCTCCACTCCTGAGAAACTAAAGGCAGTGACTGAAAGCCCAAATTCTAATCCCACAGAAGTCATGAGATGGACTTCTGACTCTCCAGTTGCAAATATTAATCCACTGTGGATGAGCAGGGATAGATTCACTACAAGAGAAACTGGCCTGGAAACCACGTCCCTAACCATGGGGAGGAGGCCCTTTTTTTTTTTTTTTTTTTTTTTTTAGTGCAAAATAGATGAAAGATAGCAAGCACTTTAACCTTAGCTCTGGTGAGAGAGATCCAGTGAAGCATCTTCATTATCTGCACGACTATGGAATTCTTCCATTTTCTATCCATTTTTCAATCAACAGAGGCTCCTGGTATTGAAGGGCAGAGGAAGGCACAAAGGCAGAGGAACCAGGCAGCAAGGGAAAAATTTAAGGTCACAAGGTGAACCAGTCTCAGAAGCCAAGAAAAGAATTCCAAAGGAATCATCTGCAAGAAACAATGGATTCTGTCTTCTCCAATGTTCCGAATGGACAAGCCCATGTTGGGCAATCTCACTGCTTTCTTCTTGAACTCCTTGTTCTCTGTCTCTGTGTCTTACCCTTTTACCTCTTACACAATATATTTCTTTAACCTCATGCTTGCATTGAAGAGTAGGGGAAAGGCCCACAAAAGCTATGGCTCAAAATTCTTGCCACTAGAGTATCAGAAGGATGGCCAAGTATTCCCATTGGCTGGGCATCCCGTTGAATGCGCATTACCCAATTCAGCTCTTGTATCTCCCAAGTGCACCACGCAGGCACAGCCTTCTCCTGGCACCGAAGCATGCCTGAAAAAAGTGTCCCCAGGTTTTCCTGGCTCCTGGAATTTCTTGCCTCACTTTGTCACTTGTAAGTGACCTGCTCTCTTACTGGCTTTAGGTGTGTTTTTAATCAGACGTGTGTGTTTGGAGGTATTTCAGGAGAGGTTAAACATTTTTTTTTTCAAATGTAGAGGGAAAAAAAAACCCCAGTTACTTCACTTCTTGTGTAAGGCTTTATTTGCAAAGGTTAGGAACGTTTTGTAGTCGGAAGGGACTCTATCAGCCAAACGTGTATCATGTTTCCAGTGATGTCAGTTCCGTGATTTTTAACAAAGAAAAACCATCTGGGGGTTGATGAATATGTTTGCCAATAATTAAAATCATATTGACTTTATGGGCCAATTTATTTGACTTATTAGAAACTTTGGTAGGTGAAGAGAAAATCTCCAATGTTATAAACTTCAGCATCACTTAAGGAAAGTGCCAGAAGAGTCACATTTAAGGCCCTGGTTTATGATGTTTTGTCTCTTCTAGCGCTCAGATCGCTGTTACAAGTTTGGCACAAAGTCAGCGGTAAACCTTTAACGTCCCTCGGGTGCTAAATGCTACCTCCCCATTTTGAATCTTTGATGGTGGGTTGGTTTTAAAAAATCTACCACCCATGTGTGTTCCCCCATGCTAGTTTATCAATTCCATTATCATTCAACTAAGTAGAGTGGCCTGGAATTGCCTAAGCTTCCTGAGGAATTAAAGATAACCATCGTCAATAAATATGTATTGAGCGCCCTCTTTATGGTTAAGGGACTGTGCCAGGCACTGTACAAAATTGGATTACGACTTCACCGCCACTGCCCATAGGGGCTTGCAATCGAATTACAGATGACCAGATGAGATAAACACAGACGACAAGCTCTGGCCAGGCAACCCCATATTGTTCACCTAAGAGAGACAGAGAGAAAAGATAGTGCACTTTATTTGGTTAAGAAGAGGATTCTCTCCACTCACCCCTTCTCCCTATCCTTTGTGTTTATTTTAATCTGCATTTAGGGAAATCGCTTTGGTTTGGGTAAATGTTGATAGCAGGGAGGTCCTTATCCAGGAATGCTTAAATCGGAGGCACACTGCATCGTTTTTCTTGTCCTCTCCCTCCTTTCCCTCTTATATAGCCCAGGGTTCAGGCACCGTTTAAGGCAGGAACAGGACGTCTCCAAGGAGTAGCCTCTTCAGAAGCAATGACATGCAAGGCTGTTGATAATGTTCTGAATCACCAAGGAAGTTGGGAGAGTTAGCGGAGAAACAGAATGATGATGAGGGGCTGACAAATACCCCTCATGTTTTATATCAATAGTTCTCAAAAAGGGGCTCCCACACCAGCGTCATCAGCATCATCTGGGAATTTGTTACAGATGCAAATCCTCTGGACTCCCCTCTGGAATCAGAGTCTCCGCTGGGACCCAACCGCCCAGGCTTTAACTAGCCCCGCAAGTGACTAAGGCACTTCTCCTAGGAAGGAGAACCTCTGCTTTGTCTGATCACAGAAGGAATGATTGGAGAAAATGGCGTGGGCGGGGGGATAGACTTTCTGAAGGGACTCTCCTGACTGGGGCTCAGTTTGCTTCTGAAGAGTCTGAGGGTAAACACAAGGGGCAGGAGCCTCTGTCATGACAGTTTCTTTTTGGGTTCTGTCAGTGACTTCATGAAGTGTGAAAGCCACCACAAGTGTATCATCCCCAGTGATGATGATATTCATCCACTGATGAAGACGTTATGAGTGGAAATGTTCTCAGATGGAGGAGAAGACTGCCTGCCACTCCCTGATACCAGGAATCCCAAACGTGGAGGGCTTCGCCTCAGAAAAAGAGGAGATATCTGAGACAGCATGGAAGCAAGACCAATCAGGAGAAGGTAGGAAGAATTGAACATTCTCCCAGCAAAAAGGAAATGCAGCTATATAACGATGTGTGGTCCTTATTCATTGGGCAGGTGTCATCCAAAGAAAGAAAGAGAGAAGAGGGAGTAAAGAAAAGTACAAGGACCAGTGAGATATTTGGGAGGCAGGTCAAGAGAGTGTCAACAACTTTGCATACATCATCTCAGCTAACTCACACTTAGAGAAGTCAAGTGCTTGGCTCAGCATGGGAGCCAAGACTGGAGCTCAGGTCTGTTGGACAGCACACCCTGCCTAATACCAGTGTGGATAAAGCCCTTGCTCCAGTGCAACTGAGTCAAGAGCTGTAAATGCTCGCCTCACCAAATCTCACGATGGCCCTCTCTGTGGTAGTGATTATCGCCACCAGTGTGGCGAACAGGCTGAGAGAGAGGAAGCAGTTTCATTAGCAGGAATGGGGTTTCTGGAATCGAGCCCTGTAGCTCCCACTGTCCTCTCTGGTTTGGTAGGGAAGTCAGACCTCCATTCAGTGTAAAAGCAATGACAGATCTCAGTCATGGGGGAGCCACATGGATGGGAGTGAAGACAATTTCAGGGAACAGTCTTAGGCCTATGCTTTGATTCTTTGTTGGGGGAGAACTTATGTTATCCTAGTTAATGTTCTGGAGTCCAGAGAAGGACTCTGTCTTTAGTGTCTTGTGGGGATGATGGAGGAGAGACTACATGGGGAATGAGCTCTTCCATTCAAGACAACAGGGTGTTTATAGAGCCCAGTCCTGCTCTCTCCGGAATCACCAAAGTAGTTACTTCGAATACAGAAAAGAGTGGCAGGAGAACCAACAATGGCGCTAGGACTGAAGATGGAAAGGCTTTTTGATTTAGGGTCTCAAGAACTCCTACTCCTGGAAGGGACTTCTTCAAACTAGAAGCACCCTCAGAGACCTCTATAAGGACTTAATGAATTACTGAACTGATTGGGAGCTCTGATATTTTTGCTTCTCAAATTATTTTTCAAGGACAACTCTTAGGAGTAGGTAGGCACTTCAGAAGTATAGGACTTGAAAGTAAATAGGGCATCTTATTAAGAATTAAATAAAATTAAAAAAGAATGTGTGTAGTTAATTTCAGTTTAGATTAATAGGGGCGTATTATTATACACTGGTATTCTAGGATGCGCAACAAGAACATTTAATTTTCAAATGAATTTAAAATCTCCCACCCCATGTTTTATATACGGCAGTTTAAAAAAACTAATTCATTTAGCCATAATGTGCATATATATTCTTTAACATAATTGTGTATATATGCCACACAGCTTTCCATTTATAAAATTAATTATGTATAGTTCTACAGATTTAAGTATATACAAATATAATATTTATAAAGACTTATTAATATCAAACACTCACATACATCTATGTATAGCATTAATATTGAAATGGCCACAAAAGAAAATATTAGATGTGTTGTTCTCAGTTTATGCTTTGTTATAAATTGAGGAGTCCCATTTTAAAGATTTGTTTGCTTTGAAATCCTCAGTAAAGTTATCTATTACTATAGCGCATGGGTTGCCTTGATAAAGAATGACGCCATTTAAAGAAATACTGGGTCATTATGGCCTAATGACAAGCATAATTAGGAATGTCTGTCTCCAAATTTCACAAGAATAGAGAAAAAAATTGCTCAGCTGAACCACATCATGCTAACCCCATGGAGTAATTTAAGCCCAGGCTGAATTGGGACAGGGACAGGTGTAATTGGTCTGGTGTCTGCTCCTTCCAGCCTTGCAATTACCATAATAAGATCGACTACAGAGAGGTCAGAAGCTAACGGCCAGTTTGGCTGTAGCCTTCCAAGACTGTCATCGGTAGGAGAACAAGGCATCTATTCGGTCAGAAGGAAAAGCTAAGTAGATGCTGTAATTGGCCCCAGTGACAGGACTGTCTGCCGGAAGACAAGAGAAACAGGCAGGGGCATTGAAAGATGAGGAGCAAAGATGCAATAATATGGGATGAATGACCTCAGTGGATTTATAATTATATCATAAATAGGCGGGGGAAGGGGGCCATTACCAGTTCTCTTGATTTGTTCAAAGTGTCCAGGCCATCGTGCAAATCTCCAGGAAAGAGGAAGCTCTTCTAGTCAATCTGCAATGTGTCTAGGAAAAATGAAATTTCCTAAAAGACTGCTCCAGGACAGTGTACTTTAGAGTGGGATTCAAGAAGAGGGGTCCCTTTAAGCACAGACTGTTCTATTTCTTCTGAAAACTAATATTGCTGACACTCAAGTTCAGGGGTGATCCATTCTCTCAGTACACAACCTGTGCTCAAGGATGTGATCATGCGACCTTAATACTCATTCTATCTACCTTGGACCTGCAGGAGTCTTTCTAGAGTCTGAAGCAAGAGCCCACCAATACCTCTTGCTGCTTCCACCCTTTTCGGTGCAGCTCTGTGTCGCTCTGTTACCTTGGGCTCAGTCCCTGGTGTGAATTAAAAGCTTAAAGAACTCTTTGCTGAGGCTTCTCTACCAGCCTTTCCCACTGGGTTCCAATTTCTTCATGGTGCTCCTTTTTTGATAACTTTCTAATGCTGAATGGTAGTTGCTATAATATTCAGTTCAGTGATAGTACCCCTGTGGTGTTTCTAGGAGTAATGTAGAGTAACGTAGTCATGTACTTTGGAGGTAAAGGACCTCAAGTACCAGAAGAAAGGAAACTGGGTAGAGAAGGTGGAGGCTCTGGCTACTTTGACTGTTGGCCTATTGAACATGGAAATGGTTTCATCTCTCCTACAGTATGCACACTCTGTCCCCCTACACATTTTACATATGCATTACTAGACACTGAATAAATGATCGTTGAATGGATAAATGAATAACACAAAGAGATCTCTAAATGCTGAAGGACTCTTGTGCCCTAATACTGGGTGACCATTGTTGAATTGCTAAAGTCTTTTGTGGAAAATTTCTATTTCTCTATCTATCTATCTATCTATCTATCTATCTATCTATCTATCATCTATCTATCATCTATCTATACATGTAGAAGAGTAAAGAAGAAGCACTTAGTCCAGCCAGGTGCACAGATGTGTAGCAGTGTGTATGGAAGCGAGAGAGAAAAAAGATATGCCTGATATGAGTTGGAATTTCTGGAAGAATTGAAAACTTTAGAAAAGACATAAAATCAAGTCAGTAGGAAAATAGGAAGATGAGAAGTGGTGGAGGATGATGTTGGGGAGAGTGAAAGTAGTTGTACTGTGAAGAGATTTATGAAAACATATTTCAATGGATTATGATTGTAAACAATCATAATTGCTTACATAATGGAAGTGATTGTAATCACTTCACTTACAGGATGCCATTTGATGATTTAAAGATGGGACTATCTAGCCAGATCTATGTTTTTGGTAGGTCACTCTGGTGTGCCACTGCCAGACTCAGAAAAAACAAAAGAACAGAAAAACAAAAAACCCCAAAAGAATGGGAAGCCTAGTTAATTCTAAATTTCAGATAACAAGGAATACTACGTGGGCATAAAACATACCTACTCTAAAACATTATTTGTTGTTTATCTGAAATTCAAATTTAACTCGGCTTCCATCATTTTAGTTGGTTCCCCATTCTGGTGACAGCGTGGATGATGTGTTTGTTGGCAAGGAAACCAGTTAGGTGGGCATCGAGTAGCTTGAACTAGGATGGGGCCACGGGTATGCAAGAGGAACCTGAAGCGACTTCCCAAAGGACCTAGCGAGGTAGAACCAGATTTGATCTCAGGTCTCTCAACTTGAAACCCATGCTTTTATTCCCAGCGGTCGACTCCTCCATTGACTGTTGCATTCACTCCCTGTTTCCTTGTTAAAATTGCAGAGTTGAACTGGTCTGAAGATACCGTTATGTTATGCAAAACCACCCCAGTGGATACCAACCAACCTTGAGGATTGGCTATTCCTAAATAAGCTTATCACCTCTGGATCAGTTAATGGCCACCCCTTCCCCAAGGTCAACTTAGGGTTACTTCTCTCAGCAGGTGCTGCAAGCATAGCAGATTTTGTCAGGGGCCTGCTTAGTCCAGGAACAAACTGGAGGAAGCTGGAAGGATTTAAGGGTGATTATTTACTATGGTTTGCTCTTTTCTCCATTGTTAATGGAGAAAAATCCTTACTGACTTACTATGTTCTTTTAAAAAGTTTTTATTTGTGTATAGTTGACACCTAATGTTCCATTACTTTCAGGTATACAACAGTGATTCCACTTTTCTGTATGTTATGTTCACTACAAATACATTATCCCATTTAATTTTCACATTTACCATAGGAAGTGGGTTTTATTATTATCTTTAATTTTTAGAGGAGGAATCTGAAATACAGTAGACTGGGTAATTTTCCCAAGTAAGCGAATTGGGGACCTGTAGAGTGGGGTGGTTAGTGAAGCCTCGGATGAGTGTCTATCCCCAAAGTTTTGGGGTGGCTAAAGATGGAATTGAGAAATGTCTAGGATCATTAAAAGTATTTCTAAACTTTAAAGTAATTATGGGAAAAGACCTCAAAAGTATAGAGACACAGATACAACTTGGGAAAGACTTTCTTATTAGCTGTGTGAGCCTGAGAAGTTTACTTAAACACAGGGATTGTAAAATGGGAAAAGTCCTCCTCTGTAGGCATCTTATGAGGAGAGCATGTTTTTTTTATACACCAAAGGAGTCTTCATAAATTTTGTTATAAACATAGGTTTGGGGAGATATTTTTAACTCAATGGTAATTTCCTGCATATAAGCCAAATAGTATAATCACAATTTGAACTATTTAGTTCTATTAAATATTCAACTATTACAAGGTAATTAAGATGATTTGCAATTAAGCAATTCAGTAAAAATATTTTATTATATAGCATTTTATTATATAACATTTTTAGCCCTAGTTTTTTTTTTCCTAATATACTTTTTATTATACTTTTTATAAAGTGGAACTTGTCTTAAGGTTCATCTCCCTTGGATCACATCCAAGGGGATTCAGTTCTTGAGAATGATGTCATTAAACGTACTCGTCACTACCTAAGGTGTCCCTCGCCATGCATCCAGGACAGGATAATATCAAGCCTCCAGTGTTATGTAGTTTTGGTCTCACTCTCCTTGTAATAAGAGATATTAACTAGATAAATGTAATAGCTTCCACAAAAATAATCAGATTAAAGATATGTGTATGTGGAATGACCAGATCGGCCAAGCTGTAAGGATGCTGATTGACTGACTCATCCGATTCAGGTAGACTACCGATGTACCTAGCTTCTGAATGACGTAGCAACGTCCCCAAAGCTCCTTACCGTGAAAATACGGAACACTTATATCTCATTTCAAGTGTCTTCACCTCTCTCCATTTCTTTTGTATTTTAAAAGCCTAATGACCCAAAAATGCCTCAATAAATGCATGTTCTGTTTTGTTGTTTGTTTCTTTTTTTTAAGTCACTAAAAATGCTACTGTGAGTTAGCAGAACGCATGCAAATACTGTCTCTAAAAAGAAAACCCTTCCTTTGTGTTTTCTGGGAAGTATGTATTTGCTTTAAAGCAAGATTTTATAGCAAATTAAGAGAGGGACTAAGTCCTTTTATCAGTTTGTCTGGAAGTTCATGAGAAGTCGAAGAAATAAAAGAAATGAGGCAAACACTACAGCGTTGTTTTATGATGTCTGAAAGTAAGCTGCGGACCTTAGGGCAGAAGGCTGGTGGATCTGTATTATTTTAAGCTTGGTTGCAAATATGGGTAATTTGATAAGACAGTTTGTTTTTAGTTTTCTTGGACTATACAGCCCCTGTCCTTTCCCTTCTCTGTACAAATTCAGAGGCCAGCCTCAGGTCAAATTTGGAGGACAAGTCCCTATAATATAAATATGCATCACTGCTTAATGTTAAGAATGGAGTGTGGGATCCAAGATCCTGCCCTCCGGCTTTTTATTTCTTCATTTTTGGAGGGAATGTTGATTGAAGTCTTTAAAAGCATTTTAGGTTGGCATGCTGTCAATTTCTCGGCCCAGGTGGCAATTATCTAGAGAAAAGTAGTTGATTGCCTCAATAGAAGACTTTCATCTGGGTTTGCCAAGGCATTTTTATTAAAATGAATTAATTAACTTTACTAAAGTTGTAGGTAGAATAGCATTTTTATGGTGCTTAATGGAAAGGTTATGCTATGTAACCGGGAGGCTAGTGTCCTGGATCTCAGAGTGGATGTTCCAATCACCAGCTTGAAGTTTGAAGACCAGTTAAAGACAAAGACTGAAAACAGTCACATAAATAATTACCATCCCCTCCTCTCTCCCCACTTCTATGGCTGAAACCTATCTAAGGAAACTTACCCTACCTTTAGACATAGATATAGAACCCCACGATAAATCTATACAGGCAAAATCTGGCCACAACTCTGTGTTTTTCCAAATTGCTGTGATCTGTGTTATGTTCAGCAAGTTTGTTCTGAGTATTCATGTGTTTCAATAAATTCTTCAGTAGCTATGGTTGGAATATATTTTGTGGATATTCAAAAAGAAAGACTTTCTTCTTAGATTTTAAATGCTTTATGATGATTTTAGTAACTCATTTACCCTTTCCTTATTAGGCCCATATCAAAATGAGTTTGCATTTCTGGATAGATATGACTGATAGAGGAAAAATTGGCATGTCAGGAGACAAAGTTAGGATTAAAAACTAGCTCTTGGATCATTGATAATTGGTCAATTATTTAAGCCATTGCGGGAAGGTAGATGTCGATTATATTTTTCTTGTCTGGCACTCCAGGATATTAGAGAGGGGCAGTTCATATCTGCAGGCTACTGTGTGGGTTGCCAAAAATTGCAGAATCTCTGCCACTGATTCACTTCTCTTTAATTTCTGAAAATGAGAAAAAATGAGATGAATTGAAGAATATCATAAGGGAAATATATATTATTTGGGAAAGTAACTTGTACATGGGAAATATGAGAAATGCTCAAGATGTTGAATAACAAAATTCAGTATCTCTCCTGAATGCTTAATACAATTACAAACACATTCATTGTGAGGAGACACGTTTGATGCATTGCCTGCGATACTCTTCATCAGGAGGCAGTGGTCAATATGAGCCTGAAAGAGGGCATGTATGGGGGCATTCTATTTCCCTTAAAGAGCCTTTGAAAATTCTCATCATTGGAAGGCCTAGTTATCAATTGCTTTTTGGAGACCACAAACATAACAGTTCTTCTCCCAGCCTTTTCCCTTCATGGGCTGCAGACACAGATCTTATCTCTTGACCTGATAATTTTTTTGATTAATGGTTCAATGGGTCATGTTTCCTGGTTTCAATTTTAACAGAATTTTTATTATTTGTGGGTTCATAACTTCCTTCTAAAAATTTAGCTCAGTCTCTAGTCCAGGCTAGCCATTAGGCAATTTGTTCATTTATTTATGAACTTACCCCAAATAAATATCAAATGGTATGTTGAGTGAAGACAATTTTTGGTCTTCTCAGCACACTGACCTAGGGTGTAATATGGGAGACCTAGCTGACAATGGGAGAGAAATCAACATGGTCCAGAGGGAAAAGAACTGCCTTGGACTCGAGTCCTGGAGCCCTGGAGCCCTGGTTCTGATACCGATTATTTGAGAGACCTCAAAGCAATCATTAAATCTATGCTGGCTTCATGTGTTGGAAATAGGGTTGTACCAGTGCCTCCCCCAGCATAGGTGCTGAATAAATGAACATTGAATGCAGTTTCCTTCTGTCTCTAAAATTCCCTAATTTTATAATTATCATGATTACAGAGATACAGAATCTCAGGGATAGAACGAATTGTCAGGTCCATGAATTCAACATTTCCTCCAATTGCAAAATCAAAGGGAAAGAAACAAGAAGAGAAAAATCAGGTGTGTAAGTCAAGAAGGCAATTCATTCTCTTTTATGATGTAATGAACAAAATACTTTCCTATGGTCCGCTCAGTATCTCCTATAGATTACTTACGAATGCGGCTGACAGGTACGGAAAGGAATCCACTGTTTCCGGTTGACGTTCGTTCCAGCATATCTGAAACTCTGAGTTCGATTATGTTGTGTAATTTGTATCCACTTTCCAATGTTTTGCATAAAATCTGGCCACTTTGGTTAGTTGGTTGACTGCCATTTTCTGGTTTTATTGATCTGGAGTTGGCCCAAGTCCTGCCTGGTGTGTCACACATTCGGTTTCCGAATTAAAACAGGAAACACTAAAGCAGATTAAAACGGGAACATCAACAAAGTGGTATTTCCAAACACGAAGACAATATTGGTTTACAGTGGAGGGGATTTCCATTACCAGGAACGTTTTTTTCATTTCCCTAACTCCATCAGAATTGTTTTCCCAATCTGGAATTGTGGGACTCTGCTGACAGGCACTGATGAAAGATGAGCTAGAGATAAAGACATGTGCGAGGAAGGAATGAAGCCAGAGGTTCACACCCAGGGGAGGGGCACTGTGCACCTGAAGACTGTCCAGGTGCCACGGTACTTGATGTTCAGTTTTTGCTTTGTTTTATTTTTAAAGAATACCTCAACCATGCCACATATCTGTGGCTTCCTCGCTGGGCTCAGTACAGGGAGCTGACTGATAATCTTCCCACTAGATTAGACCTGACGCCCGAGCCCAACATCTGGGGCCAATTTTGCAATCCCGTCTTTACATCACCAGTGAAGAACTGCTCTCTGCAAACACTCAGTAAGCCAAATAGGGCTCTTGCATAGCATAAATAACTGGCTTGAACATTCTTTATGGCATTTCTTTCCATGGTACTGTCCATTCAAGAAAGAGTGCAAACGAATACTTTCCGAAAAAGATACCGTCATCTGGAAACTTCACCCAAATTCCTAGAATTTAGCAGGTGAAATAAATCTAAGTGGATCTTTTTAAAAATATATGATTAGATGTTTTGGTGAGAAAGAAAGAGATTTCTTTGGAGAACCATGGCAGCTTGGCTCCTTGAAGGCTGGCCTTGCTTTTGTGAAGTATCATGTCTACTCCATAAACACAAGCTAACAAAGATTTAAATAAATAAATAAATGTTAAACTCATTGGTGGAGCTGAGGAATAGTTTATTATATTCCAAGACGAATAGTTCCATAGGTTCTTTGATTCAAACACCTTGTAGTCAAGATAAATGATACCTTTATTCACCAATAATTTATTTCTTTACCCCAAAGGAATAAGCGGGTTGAATGGCCTCTATGTGGTATTTTACATGATAACTGAGAGAAATGATGTCTTCATGGAGAAACTGGCACAAGGTTGATCTTGCGTATTTCACTTGCCAGTTGACTTCCCTCTTTGGGCAGACAAGGCTCATAAAAGCTATTTCGTTCATACGCAGGAGGTAAAAGCTGTGAGACGCACATAGCCAGACGGTTATTTGGATTCCATTTGGCCTTTTGACGAATTAATGGGATAACATCTTGTGTGTGAAAGCCCCTTTGATATGTATGCAGTTCTTTTTTTTTTTTAAGATTTTATTTATTTATTTGAGAGAGAGAGAGAAGGAGAGAACGCAGGTAGAGGGGAGAGGCAGAAGGAGAGGGAGAAGCAGGCTCCCCGTTAAGCAAGGAGCCCAATGCAGGGCTCGATCCCAGGACCCTGAGATCATGACCTGAGCTGAAGGCAGATGTTTAAGCAACTGAGCCACCCAAGCGCCCCAATAAATAGGCAGCTCTAAATAAATGTATGGCGTACCCTATTATTGTAACTTTCCCGCCACAGAATACAGCCTGTTTCCAATGTCAGCCTGCTGTGTCGAGATCTTTTTCATGATAAATCTATCTAGAAAAGCATTGGCTTCTTCCTTTTTCTTGTTTTTAGTCATACACTGAGTAGACTGTCTTTGTAGCACATTTAATGTAATCATTGGCCCAAGTCTAGACAAGGAAAGGTACTTCAGCAGAACTAAAGAGGTAATTACTGTGGATAGCTAGTTATTAAATTAATATTGAAATAAGACATAGGCTTTTTAGATGGCATAATTCTAGGAGAATGCACCTGCCTTGCCCCTACAAATGAGAAATGCCTTAGGTTAGACCTATTCCTAACGATCAAATAACGCTTTATCCAAATATAATGAGATATGATTCTAGAAGACACTGCAGACTATCCCTGGATAAAACCAGGGAACTCAGGTTTGCCTCCTATGAGTCCATGTAGTTCTGTTTCTACAGCTTTAGAAAGAAGATCAGCAACGTATGTATTATTCAAGTGAAAAATGTCTCAGATGAAAATCCTACTGCTGTTCTCGAGCTCATAATTTCATTAATACTTAAGGACATTTGCCACAAAGAAATAATATTATGTATGTCTTGGAATAAGCAGAGTTGAAAACATTTGATTAACGCCTGCAAGTATTAACATCAAAAAATATATAAATTCCTCAAAATGGATTAAAGATCTAAATGTGAGACCTGAAACCATAAAAATCCTAGAAGAGAGCACAAGCAGTAATGTCTGACATCAGCTGTAGCAACATTTTCCTAGATATGTTTCCCGAGGCAAGGGAAATAAAAGCAAAAATAAACTATTGGGACTACATCAAAATAAAAATCTTCTGCACAGCAGAGGAAACAGTCAACAAAACTAAAAGGCAACCTATAGAATGGGAGAAGATATTTGTAAATGACATATCTTTTGAAGGTTTAGTATCCAAAATATATAAGGAACTGATACAACTCAAGACCCAAAAACCAAAAAATCTATTTAAAAAATGGGTAGAAGACATGAATAGACATTTCTCCAAAGACATCCAGATGGCGAACAGACACATGAAAAGATGTTTAATATCACTCATCAGGGAAATGCAAATCAAACCACAGTGAGATTTTGCCTCATTACTGTAGCTATACCTGTCAGAATGGCTAAAATCAAAAACACAATAGACAGCTAGTGTTAGCGAGCGTGTGGAGAAAAAGGAACACTCATGCGCTGTTGGTGGGAATGCACACTGGTGCAGCCACTGTGGAAAACAGTATGGAGGTTCCCCAAACAGTTAAAAATAGAAGTACCCTATGATCCAGCAATCACACTGTGGAGTGTTTACCAAAGGATACAAAAACACTAATTCCAAGGGATACATGCACCTCTATGTTTATAGCAGCATTATCTACAATAGCCAAATTACAGAAGCAGCCCAAGTGTCCACCGATAGACACACACACACACACACACACACACACACACACACACACACACACACAGGAATATTATTCAGCCATAAAAAGCATGAAATATTGCCATTTTCAATGACACGGATGGAGCTAGAGAGTATAATGCCAAGTGAAATAAGTTAGAGAAAGACAAATACCATATGATTTCACTCATACATAGAATTTAAGAAACAAAACAAATGAGCAAAGGGGAAAAAAGAGAGAGAGAGAGAGAGAAACCAAGAAACAGAATCTTAACTATAGCAAATAAACTGTTGGTTATCAGAAGGGAGATGGGGGGGGGATGAGTGAAATAGGTGATGGGGTTTAAGGAGTGAACATGTCGTAAGGAACACGGGGTGATGTATGGAAGTGTTGAATCACTACATTGCACACCTGAAACTAATGTAACGCTGTATGTTAACTATACTGGAACATTTACACATATACACATATACATAAATTCCTCATAGTGAAAAGCAGATATATTTAATCTTTTTGTTTGTTTGTCTCTTGAATGTCAAGGAGCAACTCTTTATTTAGAACCCCTAGGGGCATAGGTCCTATGAATAAGAAAATAGCCCTGTCCTCAAATAATTTGGTTTAGAGAGAGGGAGAAATAAGACACATAAAAAAAATATGGTAAGGGTTATCATGAGTTTCCTGCTGGGGTGCTAATCTGCATACCGCTCATGGGAAATTAGGTCAGGCCACTTGAGGCTCTATGCGTGATGACCGATAGGTCTTCTGGGAGAAACAATAAAGAACATTTTTGTCACTTTTTTCCAGGTCACAGGGTAAAGAGGTTCAAAATAGAAGGAGTAGAAGAGTCTGCTTTAGCCCATTTGGGAAGTGCACAAAGAAAAGAGGGAGTTTACCGTGGAAAGGAGAACCTGGGGCTGTGTGCTGGACCACCGGTTCACAGGAAGCAGAGAGAGACACTTTTGAGGATGATACATGACAAAGCCGTTCACATAGCTTTCCACTCACTCCCTGGGGAATGTGATCTTCAGTTTGGGGAGAAGAACAGAAACATACTTCAAAAGCTGAATGAACAGCTCCTCATTTGGTATCCATAAAAAGGTCAAAAGCTAGATTTTCCAATTGGGGAATGTCTTACGTTGGCTTAGGCAGCCATGACAAAATACATAGACAGGGTGACTCACATAACGAACACTTATTCTTACAATTCTGGAGACTGGAAGTACAGTTTGGGGTGCCAGCATGGTTGGGCTCTGGTGGAGGCACTTATCCAGGTTATGACTGCCAACTTCTTTTACCCTTACATGTAGGGAAGAGTGCAAGCTGGCTCCCCCGCCTTTCTCATAAGGGCACAAATCCCATTCAGGAGGGGTCTGCCCTCATGACCTAATCCCCTCCCTAAGGCCCCACCTCCAAATACCAGCACATTGAAATTAGATTTGAACATATGAATTCTGCAGGGATGTAAACATTCAATCCATAATAAGCCATATTATAACCCATTAATCTATCATCCTATAACTGGACATCTGGGTTGTATAGATAATTTATGACGTTAACTTGCGTTTTCGGATCTACCAGTTATAGGTATATCTTCCTCTCCTTCCCTATCCAAGACTTTGGGTTCATTGAGTGTCTGGGATTCTGTTTGTAGGTTCCAAAGGTAGAAGGTTCTAGACCCCATCCCAGCTTTTTTCTTTATAAACCCAGGCTCTTTAAGAGTATGGGACCGGATTGTCTCTGAGGGCAGAGAAGGGAAGCATGCATTTTGGAGGTGGACAAGTGGAAGAAACTGCTTTCTCAGTGCCCCCTCATTCTCCCTTGTCCAGCACCTCTCCGTCAGAATCACACATAACTGGAGTGACCTTGCTACCATTGCAAACAAACCTTACAAGCTTCAACTTCCCCCACGGGGACCAGAAAAAGTCCAAACTCTTTTGCACAGCTGATGAGCTCCTCAGGATCAGAATTGTACTAATCTGTTTGTGTTCACCTCTAACACACCCCATTATGCGTGGGCTTCATCTCCGACTCCTCCCACAGGCTCTGTCTCCATGGCAACGGTGTCCTTGCTCTACTATGGTCTTTTCAGGTCCTCTTCCTCTCCCCCAGAGTACTCACTCTGCTTTCTTCTCTTACTAATTCTTACTGCTTCTTCTTCTATTTTTTTAAAAAATATTTTATTATTGATGAGAGAGAGAGAGAGCAAGAGTGGGAGAGAGCACAAGCAGGGGGAGGGGCAGAAGGAGAAGCCGGCTCTGCACTGAGCAGGGAGCCTGATGCAGAGCTCGACAGAGGGCTCCATCCCAGCTGCCCGGGATCAGGACCTGAGCGGAAAGCAGACCCGAACCGACTGAGCCACCCAGGCGCCCCACCCACTTATTCCTACTGCTTCTTAAGGTTAGCTTAAAAGTCACTAGTTCGAGGAAGACTGTCCGGACCCCAGGTTTGCATTAGGCAACATTTCTCTAGAGCGCCATAGCCACCCGGCTGTGTTTCCCATCAGAGGCCTTCACACCGCTGTGCTCTTGTCTGTTGACTTGTGTCACTAGCTAGACCAGAAGCTTCACGGCCTCAGAGTCCGCGTCTCCTTCCTCATTTCTGACCATTCTCAGTCATACTTGCCCTTCCTTACTCCAGTCACACCGAACTATTGGCAGTTCTGTGAGCTCCTCATGCTATCTTCCTTCTTGTGTTTGCATGTACCGTTCACTGGAGGAATACTGTCCTCACACATCGCCCTCCGCTCAGTCTCCTTCCAGAAAACTCCTATTCAGTTGTTAGAACCCATCTTTAACACCTATCGCATCTCGAAGCTGGATTAGTGGTTCCTCTATGTCCTCTAACACCCCTCTACGTTTATCTGTGCTCACCTGTACTATAACACATAGAGAAGTGGATAATAATTAGGAAAATGAAGAGCTCATCTGAATAGATTTTCTAGAACTTGTTATTAGGACCTTCATCTTTTATTTTTAAAAAGAATTATTACTTCTCTTCTTTTAGAAATAAAAATATATATCTGTTCGTTATCTTTAAAAATTCAAATAGTGGAAAATAAACAACAACTACAACAACAAATCACTACAACTTCCCCTTTCTGAAACAAGCAGCACTAACTTTTAATGAACATTATTTCAGGCATCCCTCTGCATCTAGGGGGAATGACTGTTGCAGAACAGAATATAAATTTATACACCTCAGCAAAGGCAGATAAGTAGATCAACAGAAAAATAGTTTTATACCAATGGGATCATAATCTGCATGCCTTTTTTCAAAAAATAGTTTTTAATTTTACTTTAATTGGGATAAAGAATTTCCTAAAAGTCAAATTTGTTTCACAAGGGATATTAGTGACTGGACTGTCATAAAGATTTGAAAATACTGAATAAAAACAAATACAACAAAAAGTTAAGAGCTGTGATATTCTTAAATTATGTGTTTCAACATCAAAGCATATCAATTGACCATCTTCAATAAAAGGCTTCATAATTTTGTTGCTCATGTTACTTTTCTGACACTGATTGCTACTATGTCTACATAAAAATATACATATATTTATATTTTGCTCTGCAATAACAATTTCCCTAGGTCTTTAATTATCAAGCATTTCTTTCTTTTTCTTAACTTGCATTTCATATTTCTTGTGTTCCTTTGTTTGATTGTTCTGGATAAGCAGTGTTTTCCTCAAGTCCTTTTGTTTCTCTTCAAAAGGGCTCAAAGGTACTCATGAGCTCATTTGTGTTTGAGCATTTCTCCATTATCATTAGATTTATCTATCTATCATCTATCTATCTATCATCTATCATCTATCTATCTATCATCTATCTATCTATCTATCTATCTATCAATCAATCATCTATCTATCTATCTATCTATCATCTATCATCTATCTATCTATTTATTTACTGAGAGTGTGGCACTTGCAAGCTGTGGGGATGGGGGTGGAGAGGGAGAGAGAGAATCTTAAGCAGGTGCCACACCCAGCCTGGAGCCTGACGTGGGGTCCGATTCCACAACCCGGAGATCGTGACCTGAGCCAAAATCAAGTCAGGTGCTTAACTAACTGAGCCACCCAGGCACCCCTATCATTAGATTTTAAAGGCAGTTTAGCTCCATCCTCTCCCTTGCCCTAACCTTCTCCTTCCTCTAGGACTCCTAAGTGCTGCTCAGCTGTCTCCTGGGCGGGATGTGGCAGTAAGGGAATCAAACCTCTCCCTACTCTCTTACCCTGCCTCCGACATTCACATCTTCTGGCGATTTGCTTTTTCTCTCCAGGCAAGGTTTGGAAGTCCCGTGGGATGGTGGTATGTAAGGATTGTGATTGTGTACTTCTGTGGGAGAAGGGGTGGGGGGGATTGGTACATTGGAAAGAAAAGGTTTTTAAAAAACAGATTCAGGGTGGACAGGGAGTATTAATCTTGCTTTTGTGGTATGAATTCATAGCCCTGATGTAGTTTTGAGGATATCTTTTTTTGGTGGAGGGAGAAGGAAGAATGTTTAGTTTAATTTTTTTTTTCTTAAACCAAGTGACCTCAAGGTTATTCAAGAGGAGAGTCTTATCCTTTGATGTCCTTCTATCTAGAAGAGCTTTAATTCCTCTATGATCTATGCAAGGGAAAAGAATAATGCACGTTGAAGTCAGTGCTGCACAAAGGACTTGTGACCATGTTATTAAGTGATGCGGGGAGACTCTTTTGGGGGGAGTCTTACATTGCAGCATTGGCTTCACATTCCCACCCAAATAAGAAATATTTTCTTATTTCCTGTGTCATAATGGGAAATTTTCTTTTGTACAAAAAATGTTAAATAATATTTACGTGCAGTTTGTTTTATTTTTGATAATGCATTGTTATTTCTTCCACATGCATCTCCATGGTACGACCATAAGATAGGATGTCACGGGCCCAGGAGCAAGACCTCAATTAGATATGCCATTTTGGGGGAATAATTAATAGCATGGTTTTCCCTTTATAAACTACAACTTTATTTAAATAAGTTAATACAAGCAGTATTAATATAAATATTATGTCTACTTAAGATTACACTTGAGAATACAATTTGAAGACATAAATACAATTAGGTACATTTATACAGTTACACCGTAGATGCTATTAGCCTCCCCACAGATTTACATGTTGAGCCCTGCTCAACAGCCCAGATTCTCCCTCCCTTCAGGGACGTTAAGTGTCCTTTTCTGCCAGGGGAATTTAGGAGGTGTCCTCGAAGTCTACTCAATCAGGTTGTGTTAACTTCAAAATCTGTGGATTGAAGCATGTGAATTTTTATTCTTCCCTTTCTAGAAGCTTCTTTGTGCAAACTAACCCAACCTCAACTGTCCTCTCCCTTTGCTCTGACCGGTTAACATTGCCTAGTGAAGTAAAAATATTCTTTTATACCTTTTCTCCTGAATAATGGGCATCCACTTTCCTCACGTTTGCATTCCTAAGAGAGGCAACTTAGATTATTCCTGAAGTAAGTTTGCCACCAAGCTTTCTGCCTATAGAAAGAAAAATCTACTAGCTTCCCTCAATTAAAAAAGAAAAAAATCTTTCTGTAAAGAATCAAGGCATGTTTTGTAGCTAGAGTTGAATTTAAAGACAATTTAGTTCAAGACCCTACTTTTCTAGATGCTGAATCTGAGGTCCAGAAGTAAGTCACGTGTCTCACAGAGCAAATTAGTAGAAGAATTAGGGCCAGAATCTGGGCTGGTGCTGGGACCTTGTCAGATGATCAGGTTTGTGTGTTTTAATTTTTGCTTTTTCCTGCATGGTCAGATGTGGCCAAATGGAATGTCTCCTCCAGTTTCTGGCAAGAGCCACTATGAACTATCACCAGCTTTAGCAATGGGGACTTTTTTGTTCTATGGTTATATACATACAAAAATGCAAGATTGGGCATGTAGATAAACCTTTTGTGTGCATGATTAATAATTAATAAATGTGCATAATTCACACTTGAGTTTCTGTATCTCATTAGAGGTAGTTGTCTCACCTTTAACTAGAGAAGACAAGCTTTATTTTTGTAGTGCTTTGCCCTATTATGTTCAACAATAATAATTCACAGTGACAGATGTAATCCACCAAACTCATTATTTTCAACCCCGATCCATTTATTTTGCATTACCAATACAGTTTTGATGCCTATCGTTCCCTGGACTGGAGTGCTTGATGAAATGTTTTATTGCAATATGTCAGAGTCTAAATAATTAACAGCAGGAATAAGGCTGAAGCCTTCCAAAGTTACTGTGTGTATTATAAAATAGTATGTAATGTGCCCTGTACTCACAGGAACATGTCCTAGAGATGTGGTTTTGATAAGATGATTACATTTGGGGAAAGAAGAATGGAATATATCTCCTCTATCTCCTATAGCAGGCCACATCTCTTCAAAGATTAAAAATATATATATACGGACTCAATCTATCAAAGAGAATAGTAAACAGGATTCGAGCCTCTTTTATTTTGCAGGGCTAAAAATCTCCCAAATCTATTGTGAAAAATCCCAATCATAATTTAACATATTGCACTATAAAAACAGTTTGCTTTCTTTTCTTGATTTATATTCTGTCGCAATCCTGGGGTGGCACAGAAGGATACTGTCGTGTGAGAGGCGGTGTAGAGCTATGTGACTTCCCTCGACTTTAAAGGAATCGCAAGGAAGTTTGAATTGCAACTATTCAACCTTGAAGGGAGAGAAACTAAATGAAACACCTGTTTTTCTGATTACTGTACCACAAGGCCTTTTAATTAGTTTGTGGAAATAGAAGTTTTAGTTATTGAAGCATATGGTTATTTTCCTCCAAGAAAATGGACATGTGACCACACATCATTAATTTGTGATTATTATTAAAATAAGAATGCAATTTGAAAGATTGTACATTAATAGATATATTTTCGAGACTAGAAGAGAGGTAGAGAACAAGGCAGGAGGAAAATCCATATAAAAATGCCAGTCTTTTATCAGCACCTTGAATTGGCTGTTTTCCTCATGGTGTTTAGAATATTTATGCATGTAAGAACTTCAACTGGAAATGAATAAAACTATTGATCGTGATTTTTTGGATATTTATTCTTCTAACAGCACCTCATTCACCTTCCTCCAGTACTGAGAGAGCAGTAAATCGTTGTGGGAAACAAAGGCTAGAAAAATGGGAACGGCCAAGGTGAATATATTCTCAACACATTCCCTCCGCATTGTTCTCATCATACAGAAGTGGAGATTTCTTTCCGGTGTGTTCTAGTATTTAATGTGGGAGTCAGAAAATCCTACTCGGCTATTGGGCAATCCTTCCCCGCAGCTAGATGTCATCCTCAGGTCACCGTAAGGACCGCCAGGTACATTTATACAGTTACATAAATGTACATAAATGTACATGGGATTGTAAAGGAAAGAGAACCCGTTCGGTTTATTTGTAATTGGTCCGTAGTAAACTCTGCAACAAAGCTGTGAGGATGATGTTCCTGTTGGGGCCACTTAGGATGTCAGACTCTGAGACTTCCTGGGCATTCACACATGCATCCTAGATTTTAGATGCAAAGTGCCTGAGGTATTAACACCTTGTGATCATGTCTTGTATTATGTTTTCCCCCAGGGACTCCTGCTTTGGGCGTAGAAGGCATTGGACAAGTAGGTGAGGTTTGAGTCTCTCTCTCTGGGACAGACCTGTATTGAATCACTGCTCAGTAACAAGTGAAATAAAGCATGGGTAACGGGATGGAAGTGTAAGAATTTAAGTGGACAAAAACCTCCTCAACAAGAGAACAGCTTTACTGTTAATAAAATCATGAGAGTCTACAAATAAACTACAAGCATTAACGGAGGCAGAAATGACTCAACTGTTGTGAAATTGGAATTTCTCTCATTGTTTATGTCTAAATATGAAACATACCTGGCAACAGCATGAGACAGAACATGCCTTCTCATTTTTCCATATTATTTATACCATGTGTTTGGCCAAAAGTGCTGATTACAAAATAGGACCGCAATTGGGGAGCACAGCAATACGGATTTCCACACCTATGGCATAAGGCTTAGTTTGTTTTGATTAAGGAAATAATTGTGATCCAATTTCATAATGTTGATCACAATTTCATCACCTGTGCCTGGAAGGAGAGGAAAATATATGAGGGGTATAGCGAAGTGCAAACTCATTAAAAACTGTCTGTACGAAATTATGATCATTACATTTAGAGCGAAGGTGTGGTATTGTGCTTAATTAAACAAAGTTTGCAAAGTGTTTTATGAAGTTTGCTTGGATTGTGCAAACTTAGACAAGGTACTCTATTAAAACTTTGTTTCATGAAGTATTTTAAGAACATACAACTTGGGAAGCAGAGAGGTAAACTACCACCAAAAAAAAAATTCCTTGCATAATATTTTGCTTCGCAAAAACTCTTATTCCAAGAAGGTGAGATACAGAAGGCCTAGTCAATGCTTGAATGTCAAAATCAACATATTTTTTCATAGGATGTTTACAAAGGAAATAAAAACCTATTCTTCACCAGCTACACAATAGATTCTTGGAAGATAATGAATATTGCAGCAATGAGTTCTTAACTTTTTTATGTTATTAGACCCGGGTCCATTCTCAGGTGATTTTTTTAAAAAGCTAATTAACACACGTGTGTCCTAGGAAAGCATTTCAAACTCAAGCGAACTGTCTCTCCTTGGTCTCTTTACTCATTATTTCAGTGGAGCTCTAGACAAGAGGCTGCCGAAGATATGGCAGAATATGCCACGGACCCTCTCACTGCTGGTCCAATTATTTGGCCTGAAAAATATTCCCAAGTACCTGGCAAAAAAATGAATGGACAAGCGCTATTTTAAGCAGCATCTGCACCCAACTTTGAACTGGGGTTTGTTCTTTAAGTATTGCTGGGAACTCGTTTTTAGAGAGATAATTCAGTTAACCAGTTGTACGGCAAATGTCATTCTTTTTTGTTCACATAGGTTAAAGGGAGATAGGTATTCATTTTGAGAAGATATAGAGAAAGTCCAAGAAATAAATATTTAAATTTTAATTTAAAAACTCTCAAGTGAACATTTTAGTAGAAATATTTTAACATACACTTTACATTTGAAAAATTTGTTACTGACATCATTTTTCAATATTTTCATGTACCGCAAGGGAGCATCCCATGCCAAGAGGCTTGGAGAGGGAGAGGAGAAAGAGGGTTATCAGCAGCAATGTAAAGGGAGAGGCCACACAAAATAAAAATATGGCATGTTATGCATCTCGCACAGGTGAGTGCGAGAGAGCTGTGAGGTCTGGGTTAGAGGTGTGGTGATTAGCAGGGCGTGGAGGTAAGCACATGGCACCTACTGTGTGGCTGATGGAGGTGTGCGGTGATCAACTGATGCCAGTGGGTAAATGTCATGGGACAATGTGGGACCTAATGATGAATTTGAAATAGATAAATACACTTGGCAAGTGACAGAAGTTTGGAGTCAGAAAGTCCAAGCTTGAAGGTCCAGCAAGGGTCTTTGGAAATTTCTGGGGAAAGTTGAGTCTGAGTGGCTCTTTAAAGAGGGATCAATTGCAACACGCTGGGGAGAGAATCTCTGTGCACGCAAATGCATTTCTAGGAAAGAAGGCAAACATGAGACTAGCTGAGCATAATTATACCACATAGCTTTAGAACACATTGCAGCTTATGGAATATTTTCATGTGCGGGATCTCATATAATTCTTAGTGCAACCTGGTGAAATAAGGTGGGACAGTTGCTGGTATTACACAGTTGTACAGATGTGTGAACTGTGGTTCAGCTGGAGCTGAATCTTCAAACACATGTACTTGACACTGTCTGGCTTACTGCAATAGCTAAGGTGAAGCGTGAGGAATGCCGCAGTGGACGAGCTTATGTGGAAAGAGTATCAGCCGGCAGAACAGCCAAAGAAGCCCAAATTCATACAAAAAAATGGGAAGAAACTAGTTTTTTAAAAAGCCTAGGGGCACCAGGGTGGCTCAGTCAGTTAAGTGTCTGCCTTCAGCTCAGGTCATGATCCCAGAGTCCTGGGATTGAACCCCACATGGTCAGGCCCCCTGCTCAGCCAGGAGTCTGCTTCTCCCTCTCCTGAAGCCCCTCCCCCTGCTTGTGCTCTCTCTCTCTCACTCTCCATCTCAAATGAATAAATAAAAATCTTTAAAAAAAATTAAAAATAGAAAAGCTAATAAGCACAACACGAGATATCTCATGGATTTATGGTAACAACTAGTGAAATATAAACTTCTTTTAATAATTATTTTCAACCTAAAGCTAGCAGGAAATGCACCGGGAAGATAAAAAAAAAGAAAGAAAGAAGAAGGAAAGAAAGAAAGAAAGAAAGAAAGAAAGAAAGAAAGAAAGAAAGAAAGAAAGAAAGAAAGGCAAACATGGCAAAAAAACTAAACAAAAAAGTAAAGAACAGTGACACATATCAAGGCACAGCTGAGTTCTATGTGATTTGTGTTTTCTAGACGTTACGGTCCCTGTGGGTTGTAGCTCACCTGTTGTAATTCAATGATCACTGTTCATTGTGAAGCCAAGCACAGCCTCCGTACATTTTACTATGGCCATATGTGACCTTGCCCCCTGAAGATGGGTCACCCAGCATTAAGACCATCTTTCCAATATGTCAACAAAAATAGATCATTTAAACAGAGTGGCCTACTTTTTGAGGTCAATTTGTCTACCAACATGAATTCGCCTATCTCAGGACAACATGCAGAGAGGCAAGGGTTTAAAATGAATGAAAATATGTTCAATCCATAATCAAATGAAAAGTTTCGGGATTGGTGCCAGAAAGTATTCCTGAATTAGCCTTTCTTCAGCATCTAAATTTAGCCATCTGGCATTCTATTTTAAGAATTATTCAAGTTTTTGAAATGAAGGATTTGCCTTTTAATGAGGAAACCATAATTTTATTGTAAATATGGAACACATTGTCCGTGACTCTGAATGTACTAACTTCCATAAGATGAAAGAGGTGACATCATCAGCCACCTGTTGTACAACCAGCAGTGAGGAGAGGAGAGAAACAAGAGTATCGTCCTAGAATATTGGTAATTGTTACAATGAAAATTATTGGTTTAAAAAAAAGGGTCCAGTCTTCTTATTAAGGGCTGAAGAATTATAAAATACAAGTAGTGTACCAAGGAAGTCTCTTAAACTATTGATTACTGTGGGAAGAGATCTGAAATTTTGGTAAAGCATCTAGTGTTCTTGCATTTTATTTCCAAAAAGATTATTAAGTTACTTGAAACAGCATTTGCTATTAATTGAATAATCTGATGGTATTACAAATAGTTAATATTAATACTATTTAAAAAGTTAGGGTATTTTAAATGCAGTTCAACACCACCAAAGACAGTTGTAACTAAAATTTCTGCAGGAATATTATTGTACGGCAGAGAGTCCTCATTTATTTAACAGATATTATTATCTGACTATTATATGTCGGGTATTATTCTAGTTGTTCAGGCTACAATTATGAATAAGAGGAACATAATATTTGTTTTCCTGAAGCTTATAGTCTAGTGAAAATTATAAAGAAATAAAGGAGCAGTTAATACAATATGGTGATGAGGTTCTGGCATAGCATGCTTGGTAGATGAGTCCATAAAAATACATATTTCAGATTAAATTATTTTTAAACAAACTGCTATGAACTGTTCTAATTCTCCATGTGGATTCATGTTTTATTAATTCTAATAGTCTACCCTTTGCCAAGCACCTTATTAAGTCCTTTGCATTGATTCACCCATTTAACTCATGCCAATGGTTGTTTGAAGAAATAGATGGTATCAGTCGTATTTTGGGAGACTGAAGCTGAGTGGGGTAAAATAGCTTCCCCCGGTCACGTTTTGTCAGCTATCTGACAGAACAAGTGATCTTCACCTTATGTTACATCTCTGAGTCAGTTCCAGCATGTGGTGGAATACGTGTAGTCTACTGACTGGTCAAAATTCTTGATTACAAAGACGTTTCATTGTAAAGACTTTACATAAAAATAATTTGCTTTATTTTTAAAATAAGATTTAAGACAAATGTATTAGGTATCTATTGCTACCTAACATATTGTCCCCAAACTTAGTGGCTTTAGACCACAAACTTCTATTATCTCGTGTAGTTTCTGAAGGCAGGAATCTGCCAGCAGCTTAGCTGGGTGACTCTCCATCAGGGTTTCTCAAGCAGTTGCAGCTAAGATGTCAGCCAGGGCTGAAGTCTCATCTGAAGGCATGGCTGGGCTGGAGCATCCAGGTCGAAGCTCCCTCAGATGGCTTTTGGCCAGAGGCTTCAGCTCTTCACTACATGGATATTTCAAATTGCTGCTCAGGTCATAGTGGTCAGCTTTCCCCAAAGCATATGATCAGAGAGTGTATGATAAAACAGAAGCTACAGTGACTTTTATAACCAAATCTGGAAGTGATTGGGTTGGTCAGGGTCCAACCAGGAAAGAGGAAACACAGCAACTCGAATAGGGAAAGTTTAATATAAAGAATCCATTAACCGCAATGCAGAACTAGGATAATGAAGGATTAGCCAAGGGGGGAAAATAACTCTAAAGAATGTAGTAATAGACAAAATAAGAAACAACCATTACCTCTAGGACCAAGGAAACACTCAAGGGGAGACCCTTCCTCAGGACTATGATAGACTCCGTGCTGCAGAAGGTGTGACCACCACACACTGAATGTCAGAGAAGTCTGCATGGTCTTGCTCTTGTGGAACTTGCTAGAAATCTGCTTTCCAGAGCATGGTGGAAATCTACCCCCAACGTTTCTGGGTAAAGCTCTTTCTGGGTATGTCTCGCTAGAGATACTCTGAAGTCACCTGCTCTTGAGGAGCTTGGTGCCAGAGAAGCTGGCCTTATTGGAGGAGATGGGAGCTAGAGAACCACGGCTTCAGAAGCCTGCCACGTGCGCCCAGCAGAACCACGGACAGAAAGCCCTTTTCTTCCTGTAAAGTCTCCACAGTGCCCTCTATTGACAAAGCTTAACATAGTGCCAGGTGGCAAAGGAAGACTATTTAAAGAGCAGAACACATTCTCATCAACCAGGCAAAGAAGGTGACTTTGGAGTTGAGAAGCAATAAATCAAGAGCACAGTAATACACCATCACTGCTGCCCTAATCTGCTGGCCACACAGATGATTTCTGGCGCACTCTGAAAGGGGCCTGCACAAGGGTGTGAATGCCAGGAGGCAGAGATCACTGGAGACCGTAAACTGCCACAGTCTACCCTCCACTACTCAGTAATTCCCCTCTCTCCCACATGCAAAATACATGCGTATTAATTTCTTCTCATTGCTACAGTAAGTTACCACAGACTCAGTGGTCCAAGACAACACAAATTTATCTTACAGTTCTGTAGGTCCCAAGTCTAAGACCAAGGTGTCAGCAGGAAAAATATGTCTCTTTTTGAAGACTGTAGGGGAGAACCCCTTTCCTTGTTTATTTAAGTTGTTGGCAAATTCAGTTTCTTGAAGTGACAGGACTGTTCCCTACTCCTAGTTCACTGTCAGGTAACCTATCCCCAGAATCTATGGTTGCCCAAATTCTTTGGCTCACGTTCCTCTTCTTCTGTCTTCAAAGTCAGCAACAGCGCATTCAGTTCCTCCCACACTTTGATTTCCTTCTGCAACTGTTTGTATTCAAGGAGACAGAGATCACTGGAGGACATCTTGGATGCTAAGTCTTGGAAAAAATATTTTTCTGGTTATTATTCTTTAAGGAACTGTGAATGTTCCTCTAAGGAAACAGCAGTCACAAAATTACAGTTGAAATGAGCTTGCCTCCTAGTTTGAAAAAGAAATAGCTTGGTTGCGTGATTTATAATGGGATTTTCATAACTACCCAATAAACGTAATGATACACCTAGCACGGGAAAGACATGTTTTGATGTTAGGAGTTATAAACACATTATGAAACAGAACTTTTATGAAAAGTATTAATGAGTTTTAGAAATTAGTTTAATCTGACTAATTTAGGCAAACATATTGAATAACTTCTAATTTATTGGCCTGTGAGTTTTACAGGTTTGCTTCTTCACATACTTCTTAGCTTTAATTTATTGCAAAAACACTTTCCTGCCAGAAACTACTTTATTTGTATTCCCCTATCATTCACAAATTACTCCCAATTCAAGCAGCAAAAAGTCGGTAGTTGTACACTATTTTTCATTTCCATATTCCTTTTCATACGATTCCATCCAGCAGATAGTGACCATCTTATTTCCTGAGCTTTAAAAAGCAGAGCACATCAGCTTCATTTGAATAACGGATTCTATATGATCAAGAATAATGGAATGATGGATGTGTATGGGAAATTAACATAAAGGAAAAGACAGTCGTGGAGAGATAGTAAAAAAAAGAAAAACCGGTATCATTTTTAGTTATTGAAACTACCATGTTGCCACTATATTTACAATATCTTCCAAAATATTGGTTAACCTAGAGCACCAGTTATTACTATTTTATTTTTCAAGGGTCAGTCTCCTTTGAGAATGTCCTAAAAGTGATGACTGCTTTTACCCCCAAAATGCACACATATGTAATTCATGTAATCTGTGGATCTCCTGAAGCCATAAGTAGAATATATTGTACTTCCATATGCCATGGACTTCAGGTTTAAAATTATTGAGTGCGAGGAGGGTCACTAAGGGTAACACTTATTTCCTGGTGATATTATGGTTGAGAGATATTCTTTTTCTTTTACTTTTCTTTTCTTTTTTCTTTTTTTTTTAAAGTAGGCTCCTTGCCCAGCATGGAGCCCAACACAGGGCTCAAACTCATGACCCTGAGATCAAGACCACAGCTAAGATCAAGTGTCGGATGCTTAACCAACTGAGCCACCCAGACACCCCAAGAGAGATTATTTTTCAAGGTCAAAATGTGCTAGAACACAACACGATCCTTCACAATAAAAGTTAGCCTCTGCATGAATATTAAACTGAGCATATTATGGGATACAAAATATTTTATGTTTTGTTGGCCAGAGAGCCCAGGTTTCTTATTTTAGGGGCATACTTTCTGTGTGGCATTGAGAATATTTCTCCTACACCACCATACACATATATTTACTAATTATCCAGTTTATTCTACTCATGTAGCAATGAGGCTGGGCAGATTAAGCTAACCTTCTCTTACAGGTTTTATGTACTCATGGAGTCAGAAATTTCCAGAATGTCAGTTCACATTCCTCTAGATACAGCTTATCTAATGGGCAGCATGGAAAACCAAAAAAGCATGGAATAAAATGAAAAAAGGTTACTGATCCAGTTATGATGGCATTCGCTTTTTGAGAGAAAATTCACCCAGGAAAGAAAGTGTGTCATCAAGCAAGACAAGCCGGGGCAGAGTTTTGTACATTCCAGTGAAAGTTTTCAGGCAGTTCTGTCCACGAATGTACCCTTAAAGGATGTGACCCAGGTGAGCCTTACCTGCTGAAGGCAACTAATCCACAATGAGCAAATTATCCTCCCCTGAGGGGCATGCTCTCATGTCAGCCACATGCTTCAGAAAGAAAACAATCATGTGTTCCTAGAAGAGGAGGAAACCAGGGGCTAGCGGAGGCTTGCCTGGAAATGGAATTGAAATATAAGCTGAGAAGTTTTAGTTGATTTAGAACGGGAGGGTATTCCAATTAGGTTACTAAACGCTTCTGACATGCAACAGACTCTAATAAGGGAACAAGAGTGGCCTCGCACAGAAAGGAATGTAACCAATCTTGGCACTTTAATGTGCCCTAAGGAGGTGAGTAGTGAAGAACTTCTAAAATCGGGGCTGATTTGGCTCCAATACGCTGTGGAATAGCTTAAAAATAATGAATAAAGCATACCGGCCATCAAAATAGAAAATAGTTCTTCTTCATTTCCCCAACCACCTTTTTCCTTCTACACACTTGTGCATACAAACACTGCCCCCCTCTCTGATACACAAACTTCCATACATTTATGGGGGCAGCACAGAACTGATAGTCTGGGGAGGATTCCTATCAATGGGACAAAAAGAATGGACCTCCCGTTACTGGATCCAAAAGAGAATCCAACGCTTGCACATAATATGTTTATTTATGGGTAACAAGAATCGAAAGGAACCACCTTATAATGCCATTGCACATGGGCGCGGCTACGTCAGCAAGCGAAAGCGAAGAAGGCATGTCTGTACCTTGGAAATTAAAAATGCTGTTTTGTAGTGGCAGTGCCAGATTACGTGAAGGAAATTGTCCAAAGAATAAAAATGCCATTCATTATTAGACACAGTCCTTGGCATTTTTGGTTTATTTATTTTTTAGTAAAGCCAAAGATATAATTTAAAATCAGTACGGGCCTAAGTCAAATGGCTGACAGATAAGGGATCATGACATAGGCTTTAACATTCCAGCTCTGTTTTGACACTGTCGAGTATAAACCACAAATGGCTCAACAGGTAATGCTCATAATAGCTGACCTTTATATCAACTTTTTCCTTTCCGTTTACTTGGTATAAATATATACTTTTCTAAATGATGACTTGTCTCTTACAGAGCAAATTATGGCAGTCAGAGAGAAAAACAGGACAATGAAGTTAATTTGTTAGTATGGGATTCTAGAACAGTTGCTTTGGATAAATTAAATCTTCATTTTAACTTTATCATCAAAAGTGCTGGCTGTTTCATGATTAAAGAAAAAAAAGACCAAATCAGATAGATATAAGCATAGATTTAGATACAGATATATGCATATAGATATGTGCACAGCGCTGTTAAACATGCAATGATTGCTCAGATTAAATTTAATTATAAGAGTCAGGGGCTCTTTACAACTTAAACATAAGGAAAAACATACTTTTACTGTGCTTCCGCATTTGACCTTGTGATTTTATCTTCTATGATGATTTGGTAACTTTAAAATACCCACACAACAAATTTTAAGTCTTTGCTATTCTTCTTTACTGAACCTTAGAATTACCCAGTTTATCAGCTAAAATCTCCTCTGAAGTATTGTGGGTTTCCTATGTATCAGATTATAGTCAAATACACTAGAGAAAAGCCAGAGTCACAAATCTCTTCAAGACAGGCCCTTCTCTACTTTGGTCAGTGAGTGGGAGGGGGTGAGATAAGACTCTTAACATTCTTGGATGCCCTTTTGTCCAGATAAGGGAATCTTTGAGGGGCTGACTTCTGTCAGTCTGAGGTCTTTATCAAAGAACTTCAGCTGCGTCCTTGGATTCGTCTTGGTCAAGCTGCACTGGCAGCCTTGTATTTGTTTGTTTCCTTAAAGCCACTTTTTACTGTGAAGACTTTTTGCTAACTGGAGAGGCCTTCCCATTTCCATCAAATTTTGATTAGAAAACTAAACAATTTCTCTTTGAGCTTATTTCTCTCTTGAGGTAACTTACACATAGTTAAAGGAAGACAACTGGCACCGTCAACATTTGTTCCTCGAATCTTCTCAGCCAAATCTACACGTTTTGGGGTGCTTGTTCCATCTTGTGAGTTCCTATGGGTAGCAGTTTCACTAATTTTTCTGCCCCTACTTAACTGGCTTCTGTTTTTTTCCACCCTCCAAAGCAGTTTCCTTACCACGTTTCCAGGCTCCACTGAACAGTCTCATTGCTGGTTTTCCAGGCTCTTTCTGCTCCCCGCTCCTAAAGATAAATACCATGTTTCGGGTTTTGTCACAGGAGCACATGGCCTGTACGTATCAGTTTCTGCATCGGTTGTTCATTATTGAATACCAACACTGCAGGACGACTGGCTTACAATGATGACTATTTAACTCACTCATGATTCTGTGAGGTAAGCTTTTGAAAAAGACCCAGCCTGGATGGCCTGACTGTCTCGCAATGCTCGAGGCATCAGTTAGGATGCTGTGTTATCTGCAGTCTGGCTGAGAGGGTTGGCTCTCTTTCTTCCCTTTGTCATCTGGAAGAGTCTTACTCATAGGGTGCTGGCTGTTGGTAGGGTTGCCTTGGTTCTTCAGTGTCTTCTTTCCTCCTGTGGTCTTTCATCACTGAGTAGTTGAATGTGAGATTCTTTACGTGATGGCTGGTTTCCAAGAAAACAAAAATGAAAGCTGCTTGTAAAGATGAGGCTAAAAAAGTCGTCATACAGAATCCTTTCTCCTGCACTCTGATGATGGGAGCAAGCATAGGGTTGGCCCAGATTCAAAAGAAGGGATACAGGCTAGGGTCTTGGTGGGAAGAAGAGGCATACAGGCAGTAGAGGCAGGGATTGCTGGTGGCTTCCATGGGCAATCTGCTGCATGTTGCTCTTTAAGTTAAACCTGAGAACAGACCATTGTTATCACTACTCATTATACATACATGTCACATGTGTGTATATGTGTCTGTCTATGCTCAAGTTTAATAGCACATGTGTCTATCATCCCCACACCTCCACACATAGTGCATGGTAAAATGTGAATAGTGTGTACGTTATAGTCCTGGATATCACTCCACACATGTGGCTAGTGGAAGAAATAGAATTTTAAAGTTTTATTTAATTTTTCTAAATTTAAATTTACATTTAAGGGGCACCTGGGTGGCTCAGTCAGTTAAACCTCCGCCTTCAGCTCAGATCATGGTCTCAGGGTCCTGGGATTGAGTCCCATATCAGGTTCCCTGCTCAGTGGGGAGTCTCTTCTCCCTCTCTCTCTAACCCGCCCCCTGCTCATGCTCTCATGCTCTCACTCTTTTTCTCTCTCAAATGAGTAATTAAAAAAAATCTTAAAAATCAATCAATCAATCAATCAATTTACATTTAAAACTTGCTGAATTTAGGTACTGGGACTTTTGAAAGTATATGGAATAACATGGATGATTCAACTGTTGCAATTGTAAATTTCATGACATCTGAACTCAGATCAAAAGTTTCCAATGAAAATTCAGCTTCCAAATTGAGTTGTGTTCTAAGTGACTGCTAAAAATTTGAAATGACCTCTGTGGCCTGCATTGTATTTCTGTATTTCTAAATGATCAAAAGGTGAGCATTTATGGTGGGGAGTGGTAGGATATTTAAATTCGGGGATGACTGTACAGTTAGAATAGAGGACAGCTCTTTAAGAAGGATAATGCATGGGAATGTTAAAGATTTTGTAAAGCTGAAACAAAAGTTTACATTTAGGAGAGGACTTGTTGGAGATACAAATTGTTTTGGAAACTATTTTATTGTAATGGAGTGTCTGGAAGCCATAAAAAAAGCTTGTACTTGACTATAAAATTTTTTTTGTTTTTTTCTCTTCTCTTTTACCAGCTGTTATAGGAAATATTTCCATTTAGAAGACATTGCATCAGTTAATTATTTTATATAAATGTGGGGGCAGAATGTTGATAGGATTTTCCAATATTTAGGTGTCCAAGGAAAACTTCAAAGTTTATCCCAAAAATAAAATATTAAAAGAAAGCTTTTGGTATAAAACTAGTCCTTTAAACCAAAGAAAACTTCACTTTAGCATCTGTTTTTGAGATTTTTCTAAGTAATTTTGGCCTTTATGGTTAATTACATTTTCCTTATCTTTGGGCTCTATATTATTTTAAAAATATATTACAATAACTCCAAATACCAAACCCCTAGGATGAAAATAAATTATTCTAAGACAGTGCCCCCACATAACATGAGTGATCCATCACTTTTTGGTAACCGATACAGAAAAGCATTACTAAACATTTGTTATAATGTAGTTTTTTAAAAATGAATCTATTGTTTCATAGAATTCTCATTGGCCCCCAGGATTGGATCAGAGATTAGTAGAATTATTACCCTCAAGCCTGAGAATAGCGTCACAGGTAGAAAAAGATCATACATAGCCTCAATACATTTCCCATAGACCCCAGGTGGCAGAGAGTTTCAATTTTTTTTCAAGCTTTTATTTATTTATTTTAGATAGATAGTGGGGGAGGAGCAGAGAGAGAGGGACAAGCAGACTCCGTGCTGAGTGCAGAGCCCTACATGGGGCTTGATCCCACAATCCTGGGATCCTGAGATCATGACCTGAGCAAAAATCAAATGTCGGACAGTCAACCAACTGAGCCACCCAGGTGCTCTGGCAGAGAGTTTAAATTAAGTGGCCTAGGGCCCCACGGAGTCTCAGAGTCAGCAGCAAGCGGAGAGAATTCTCGACTCCAAGGCAATGCAGACGCCTGCTTGAATACATAAATATTCCAAACCTTCTTGTTAGAGTGTTGGTGGTTTTTTTGTAGTCCAGTCTAACTCTTTCTGTCCTGGAGAGTTGTGTCTTTTAATCACTATCTCCTGGGATCATTTTGAGAAGCACCGGTCTAAGGTAATCATGATAACTTCATTCTCCCCGACCGTGATGGGTGTAGGATGCACACAGGACACGATTCTGTGAGCTGAGACATTTTCCTCATTGTGTAATCTAGCTGAGCCAGGTTTTCTGTTAACTGCAGCCAAAAGCATGATAATTGTTATACATGACCAAGGGAGGATCTCTTAGGCTGTTCAGTCTTCAGTGTAATTTTAGGGCAGTCATTGCCTCTCTCAAGAGCATTCATATTTTAGATCCTCTACTGAAGACTGAAATGCATGTGTTCGCATTTGAATTTGAAGCATCAGGATAGAAATGGGAGGCTTACACTACTGTGATTATATGTGTACTTGTCTGTGGGAGTGTGGGAGTCACCTACCGTGGCTTGTAGGTGGCCATTTGGGCAATGACAGAGCCTTACCTTAGACTAAGCGTTTTCAAGGATGAATCCTACATTTAGGGCTCAATCAGAAGCTTATATTCCCAATGCACAAAACTTCTTATAATGTTTCATATTGAAAATGAAAAATATCTAGTTGTTTGAAAAATCATTTCCCCTGTTATTTTGGCAGAAAGAGAACAGAATAGAAAGCACGATGAAGTTTAATACTTTTCTGGGAAGAAAGCATTTTGAGAACTATCTTTGTATCTCATGGGAATCAAACTGGGTGCCCCATAATACTGATCCTAGGCAGACTGAGAGGGACCACCCACTGATGGAAGAGAAACATGACCCCCCACGGGAGTAAAGATGGATGAGCAAGACAAGACTGGTGGCAAATGGTGTGTTTCCCTCAGCCTCAGGCATGGGAGGGAGAACACTTAGAAGTGCTTGACTCCCCTGAGGTCTGTGACAGAACAACGTAATTTATAAAATAATTAGGCATACGTTTTGGCTGGTATTAGGGGGTATATAAGTCTGTTGACTGTCAAAAAAGGAACTTTTTTTCATTAGTTAACTAAAGATAATCTGATTCTCTAGGCAGTGCATGGGCATACGTACACCCAGAGGGCGTGCCAGTGTTTCCTACTCTGGGTGTGGAGCACAGGTGGGTCCTCAGTCCAAGCAGTCTGAACAAAAAAGTCCCTACAAAAGGGACGGGTTGACCTGCAGTTGCTCACAGAACATGACACTCAATGGTCAATTGGGGGCTTCCTTTGTGAGCACATCATCCCTTTCCCTAACTTCAGTCCAACCCTTGGGTACTCTAAAGACTTGATCCAAATTGTCCGGGAGAGATTTAGAGCTCTGTAACCACCCTTAAAGGATGGGATAGCCTTGAGAGCACTTGCAGATGACCTCAAATATTTTCATTTCATTTTCTCCCCTTAATACTTTTATCAACTGCTTTGCAGCAGTATTGAAAGTCTGTTCTACCCTTTGCTCCAAGACCATGGTTATGGCCCCTGGGAAGTTCAGGGCAGCACACCAGGGGGTTGCAAAGCTTTAGGGATAGACAGGCTAGAGTCCCTGGAGCTTTCAATTTTCTCCAAACTTTGTCTAAAAATATCTTTAAGATGAACACAGATATTTTATGGAACAACATATACATTGTATATGAACTTTTAGGATAAAATGTGATACTTCTAAGATATAGCTTGACTTCAGGTGGCTGAAGTGCTTTCATCTCTGTGAATAAGGGCTCATTCTTCTCTGCTATTAAAAGTAAGAAGCATTGGAAATACTGGTTTGGAAAGCTGCATTCCATAAGCTAAGCCTAGCCATAGGTGGGCCTGTCTGGGTTTGTTCCTATAAAGCACTTATGTACCCAGGACTCTTAGAAGTTAAAGCTATTTGCCCTTATTAAACTTTCTGATACTTACATTTTCTTGACTCTTTCATTTGTGCTCTGTTATCTTTTTATAAAATAGTCTTTGGGAGGACCTGGGAGGCTTAGTCAGTTAAACCTCTGACTTTGGCTCAGGTCATGATCTTGGGGTCCTGGGATGGAGCCCTGTGCTGGGCTCTGCACTCAGGGGAGAGTCTGCTTCTCCCTCTGCCCCTCCCCCCGCTCATGCTCTCTCTCTCCCCCAAATATATAAATAAAATCCTAAAAATAAATATTCTTTGGATTTGTCTATATTACGTTCTGTCATTGTCACTCTTCCTAGACCTGTAACCAGTCTGATCTGTATCCTTGTGTTCACCACATCACCACCACCTCCGAAATCATCCACAACCTAAGTTGTGACCCTGAAGCAATCTTTTTTCTTTTCTCAGCACTGTGCTGTGTGCTTGACCTTCTGTATCTCATTTAATACTGATAACCAGCTTCTGAAGCAGGTCCTAGGACACATTTTAGGGAACAGAGCTTTGGTAAACAAATATGCTGAACCCAAGTGTTTCCAAAGTGGATGCTGTGCCTGCTGATCTCGAATGGTTGGAGGGGAGCTGCGAGGAAGGGTGGAAAAGAGAACTGGTTAGTTTATTTACTGTGATGAAGAAAAAGAAACACGTCAAGTTGATTGACATTCTATAAATTCAACAAACTAATTGAATTTATCACTTTTAACAAGATGTCTGACATGCGAAGAAACTTGACAAGGTGAAGTTGACTGATTTTCGCCATGATGGTAAATCTAAAAGATGCTTGTATACAAAGTGCAAATGTCAAGGGAAAGTTACTACTGGGCTCTTTTGTTCAGTAAAAATTCCATACCGTATGACTTCATGGTGATTTCAGAATAAGTTATCTTGTGCTAAGTCAGCCAAATACAGTATTAGAGAAATCTGAGTCATGTGAACATCCAAACATTTGAACAACATAACAAGTTTCAGCTTCCACTGCTCAGGAATAATAGTAACACAAGGCACATTTGGACATTTTCTAAGCAATTTAGGAAGAAAAACAATTGTTTATAACAGATATTTTTCAATATTCTAGATATTTTGTATTAATTTCTAGATCTGAATGTCTAGATTCTATAGTGATATGGACTAATGGAATTGGCCCCAATGTCGTCAAATCAAAAATTAATAAAGTATTTCTTAAGATACTCATGGGTGCTATGCACTCTAAGGGGTAGAAGTGGTACAAGTCATCATCCTTCCTTCCCCAGATTATGTAAATTAGTTCAGGGTACGTGTGTGTGTGTGTGTCCCCGAAAGGGTATAACTCTAAATTCGGGAAGTGCGAATCGCATTCCCAAGCCTCAGTTGGTTGGTGGAAGGAACAGTAATTTGTATCTATGGGATGCTGACAGGTAGACTGTTCCTACTCAGAGGCTTAGCTACATAATCGTGTGTTAAATTGTATAATGGGTTCACTAGATTCATTGAAAAGAATCCAATATCATCATAAGTTCCATGTGATTTCACATAATAATAATGTTGATGGTGATAAGAGTGAAGGAGCTGTGTTTTTGTTTTAGTTTTTGTTTTGAGGCTTGCAAAACACACCAGGGATATTTCTAAGTATTGTGCACGCACTGGGTCATTTACTCCTCCCCCAAATCCTCTTTGACTCACAAGACAGAGAGAGTTTTAGGAACTTGTCACAGAGATAATAACTCAAGTCCATTCTCTAGTTCATCTCTATTCAGATTGGATTATTTTCATGGTTTCATGAAAAGTCCTCAAACCTGCAAAAAAAATTTTTTTTAAATTAAAAAAATCAACTCTATATCCAGGCATTTTTCATGGTTAGATAAGGAAAACTTTTAATAAATTCCTTTTGGTAGGCCCAGCCTGGGAAGTATTCTATTATATGGTGAAAAAATTTGAAATTGATTGAAAGTACATATGATTCATAGACAATTTTAAATATGCTGTGTGAAATATCCCAGATTAATTGTAGTGTCTTTTAGGAATAATGATGATAACAATAACAAAATTATGGAGATCCCCCCCCTCATGCTTTTCTTCCAACTTTGCTAACGTTCCTGTAATTTCTGCTCTATGGAAATACAAATAAATCCACCACTGATTTCCACTGGGGCTTCTCTCTGTTCACTTCCCCCATCCCAGAGCAAGAGACTAATTTTGACTCTGGCTCCTTTATCTGACCCCGGTGATAAAGTAAACAGTGGAAAAAGTTTTTAAATATAATGAAATCCTGTTCCAATGCAAGAGAGCCCATGTGCTTTAAGAAGAAAAGCCGGCTCTTTAACTCTAAAGTTTGGATTGCAAAGGAACAATTTTACAGTAGTATCATATTGAATAACAGGCAATAAGCCTAATTGAATTACAGTCATTATGGGTTGAAAGAGGAACAGTGAGTAACTTGTTTTACCAAATGCTATGCAATTTACTCTGTGTCTATTTAGACTTGATGTATAGACCCAGGTCAATTACTATGATTCTTTAGTGGTTCATGGCGTCCTCCCTGAGGAAAGGGTTTGCTCTGCAAATGGGCCTGTTCTGGTGGAGCAGCTACTGAACCGGTCTCTGGTAACATATGTTACTACTAAATAGTTATCTTCACCAATAGCCAACCAAATGACGTGTGAAACAGGTATATGTTCACTGTGAACATTTCTCTTGATCAGGGGTTTTGCAGAAGAGTAGAAACATATTTCACGGCATGCTCCTTTATTTTGATAGGGACGCATGAAGTGAAATGGGAAGAATAAACGAGACCCCTGGGTATGTGAGCACCTTTCATTCCAAAATTAAAAAAAATAATAATAGTCATTTATGAAATCTAGCTAAGTAGAAGGCTCCAAAAGAGGATGAAGTCAGAGAATTTTACAGACTGCGATGCAAACGTACCAAAGAAAAACACTGAAAAAGAACAGCTCCACAGCATCTTTAAACAACAGACAGTTTAGACATTCTGTTAAAGAAGAATAATTGGTGATGGAAATAGCCAAACAGCTGATCGACATACAAAACTCTAACTAGTTTTTTTTTTTATTTTTTACAGTAAATCAGATATCGCTTTGATTGGTTTTTATTTATTTCCTTATTTCCTTATTTGCATTTTTCTCGATTGTGTCGGCATCAGTCAGTTTTTCTAAACTAGCATGGCTAGCCTTCAAGGGACTGCGCTGTCGGCTTACGTCTCATCTGTAAGTCAGTGGGGAGGACCGCACCAGGAGCACTCGCTCCCAAAGAAGCAGTGTGGTACGCACGCAGCTCTCCAGTGTGGCCCGCAGGAGTTTCGGATGTGATGTGATGTGCTGAACTAGAAATGGAAATTCAGCAATGCTGAGTTTCACCACAATCACTCATTTTGATCTGGCTTCAGCTGTGAATTCTTCTGATGCCGGGTTCTAGATTGTTTGGAGTCCTTGCTAGGCGTTTCTGCACCCACAGCTAGAATCACCGGAACCTTGGCTGAACGGAGCCGGAGATTAGATGCGGAGCAGTGCCTGGACACCTTGGAAGCCGGAGAAGCTGAAGAGGGGACGGTGACTGAATGCACAAGTCGTGGTTGGGCAAGGAGGCCACAGCTCAGCGCTGAGGCTGAGCCATCCCCGAGCCCGAGGAGAAGGGACAATGGGCATCCCCTCTATGCCTTTGTCAAAATCCCCGCTCATAATTGGAACCAAGTAGAAACAGTAACACAAACTCTACAGTAAAGCATCATGACTACGTAAAACGCCCTGTGCTGTCTATCTCTCTGCCATGTGTCACCTTTTATAATCCCACCGCTAGGAACGGTGTGGCCTCTGACTGTGTGCCCAGGGCCAACTGCGAATGATTGTTCCCTTCACACGGGAATGCAGGAGAACAAAGCAAACCACCATGTGTCTTCATTCTAAGATGTGATACTTTGTTCGTCGGGGATTGCTTGCATTCATTTTTATGTTTTAATATACTGCATTTAAATATTGCTAATCTTGATTACTGACAATTTGGGGCATCCTTTTAAATGGATTAGGACTGGCTCCCCTGGTCCTAATCCTGGCCTTGCCACCATTTATGTGGGGGGAGGGGTCCCAGGTCAGAGAGAGTCTACATTTGGAAATGTTCTGAGATCTTCAGTATCAATCACATTAAAAAAAATGAGGAGGAAGAAGTAGAGGAAGGAAAGGAGGAGGATGAGCGGGAAAGGAAGGGTCCGCTTTTCCAAGGGTCATATGACTTTAAAACTCACTGGAATCAAGTGGAGAGTTCAGTTAAACAATTCAGAGATGTAACCGAATCCCTCCAAGATGGTTGGCAGGGCAGGATCTAAATCAGTGCTTTGAGGTGTCTTTAATGTAATTCATTTCTAAACCGAAATTATGCCCTGAGGAAAGGTAGCACAAAGTAGAATTAGACATGACCAAAAGCCTTGGCTATGCCTTTTGACTGTGACCTGGAAATGTCAGTCCCCACAGCCTGAGCTGTTTAAAACTCACGGTGAGAAATCAGAACAAGTAGATATTTGCCACATCCAATCATGCCCGTGCAGATGGAGCCATAGGGACAAAAAAGAAACAATGTGGTTAAAAAAAAAAAAAAAAGGCTAGGTTTCTCATAATCAGCAAAAGGTACTTACTAAGTTCCAATTTGCACAGTGCGAGATTTTAAGTGTTTTAGCAAATTAAGTGGTAGGCAGTCTCTCCTGGTGAAGGCAGTGACAGGCACCTGTCCGACCAGACATAACATCTTAGCAATTAGTTTAAAAGCAAACAACTGACCAAAAGCTTAATGCATGTGGAGTGAAAGAAGCAAAAATTGTATATACGACCTCAGTGAAGTGACTCCAAGTCTTGGATTTTTTGGGAAGAGTCCGATTTTCAAATTTTATGTTCCATTGTCTCCAGGCTTGCCTCAGTCAGACCAAGTGGGGATATCTATAGGCCCCAAATAATGTCATATTGGCAAGGGTAGCGTTACCTACGTGCCTATTTTGAGGCATCCTAGGAAGGGACACTTTGCTTCCCAAAATATCTTCCCACATTCTCCATCTGTGAAAGGTCCAAGTGGCTATACTTCCATATCAGGACTATTGGAAGGATTTTAATTTATGCCTCATGGTGATGGACAGTCACTGTTCACCAACTCTCCTTTTCTAGAGGCCACATGTTTCCAGACCAAGATCCGGAAACCAACTTAGTCTTGGAGAGAAATGAAGTGCCAAAGAAAGTGAGCATGGAAAAAAAAAAAAAAAACACTTCAAACAACTCTGGTGTCATCAAAATCCCCTAAGCTGGAGCTGAGCGGAAAAGCTGAGCAGTCCTCCAAGAGGGCCTGTCCCCTAAAGGTCACTTCATATGTGGCCAAGTCGGACAATGGATAAGAAAGAAGCCCCAGAGGGGGCTGGGATGCAGCAAGGGCTAGAGCTGATGGCACTTTCCGGGCCCTCCTGGATCTTCCAGCAGCTCAGCAGATGTGCCATGGATCACGGCGGCTCTCTGTCCTCTGGTCTTCCTCCTTCCTAGTGGGAGTGTCCATTGGGGTTCTCCCGTCATCATTTCACTGTGGCTTTTAGGGTGTGAGTATGTGGGGGAAATGTGGGGGGAAAAACAGTTCCATTCATACGATAGGAGTCAAAAAGACTCCTATCTAATTTTGATGAAGATGCCACTGAGCACTTTGAGTCACGTGCAGCGATGGGCCAGGATGTGGGGTTATCTACCGTGGGGACATGGGTGTGTTTTCTGTGTAGGAAGAAGGGAGCCAAGGGTACCCAAAGAAGCCACGATCATTTTTGCTCAGCCAAAAAGCCACAAGCTGCCCACATTTCATAAATTCCCTGGTCATTCGTTGAGGCACCTGACTTGTACTGGCCAATACACTGGGAGAGGAAGAAAGGACTCTGGGGCGAGAAAGAGCCCATGTGACTCCTTCACTTCTCTCTCTCCCTGCCCCTGACCTTGGATGCTCGGTGATGGTCCAGATCATGCGGCTACACGGCACACGCCTTTACACGAGTGAGAAACAACTCTGAAATTCTTTAGCAAGGACGCATTCTTTCATTTGGAGAGTAGAGATAGGTTTGGAAGACAAATACTCCTCTGAGAGGGAATGCAAGTTGTCCTATCAGAAACAAAGGCAGATTATTTCTTGATATCGGGTTTTGTTCCTGGAAGGGCAGTAGATATTTTTAAATGAGCAGAAAAAAGCGGAGGGAACACTAGAGAAGAAAAAAAAAAAAAAAGGAACTAAATGTGTTGATGAGGAATTAGGACACATTTTGCCCATTTAACTTAGCTTGGGACTGGCCTAGAACGTGGGAGTGAAGGGGGAAAATGTCACATTTGGAGTTTTTATTGGAAAGGGGAACAGCTCTAGTATGTAACACAAGTGTCCTAAATCTAAATGGGTTATTTAAAAAAGGAGGATCTCAAATAGCTTTGTAAATTGGGCCCCGTAGTGAAGGTCACAATGTTTGCTCGACTCATTCTTTCATCCTGTATTCAACACACAGAGGAAGCCTCGAACACTTTACAGAAAAAACAAACAAAAGAAATAAACCTTACTCCAAAATTAAAATAATTCAGGTGTAGGTAGGAAGGTGAAAATTTACCTCACTCAGAGAACAGTGCTTCAGTTTCATAGGTCTGTAAAAACAGACTTGACAAATGTATAACTTTTGAATCACTTAGGATCCGTGCAGTTATTTTAGTATTATGTGTAATGAAAGTTTAGTTGTATAAAATTGAATATAGTATAATGTTAAGATATTTTACCAGGATTAAGCTAATCCTTCTCTAACACAAGGAAAAATAGTTGCCAATAAACTCTCTATTTTTAACAGCCACTTGAGAGAGACAAGATGAGACTTATAAAAATCCCTTTCAAGAAGTTTTCCAGTACAATAACAGTTTACACCCAACACATACATAAATACATTTCAAAAACTTCGCCTCTGCCAAGTTACAAAGTCTGACTTGTCAGACTTAACATCATGTTTTCAAAGCACGTTTGAAATGAAGCTTGTCATACATCAGCCTTCAGTGAATCTAGAAAGGACTGTCCTTTTTTTAGAAACTTAATGGGCTGCATTCCCTTTGAGTTTTTCAAAGAATTATTTTAGTATCGAAATTCTACACATGGAATGAGAAGCAGTGGATTTTGTTGCATTTTTTGGAATATACTATTTTTACTCGTTTCCCATGTGCAATGGGCCTTCCCCTCGCCTTTATAATGTTCGTATCAGAACACAGAGATAAAACCACTAGAGAGAAAATGCTTTGACTCTGAGCCCTTCAATATGCACTTTCTATATTTTAGTGTCGAGCTGGGTCATGATTTGGCATAGCCACGGCTGGAGAATCTGATCTTGGATTTCAAGATTTGCTTGTGGGAAGGAAAATGTAAATAAATGGTGAGGGTAAAGAAGCAGAGACGAAGCAACTCTTTAAGAGCTGGCCTGCGAGCAAGGATTCATTTGAAAGATCTATCTATCCAAAAACAGGTTAAGTTGTATTCTCCGCATGTTTGTTTTGCTGACATATTATGAAATTTAGAAAGGTGGGCTCTGGGATCAGAATGCCTGGGATCACATCCCAGCACGTTAATTTAGGATAGTACGATCTGGGGGTGTGTGTCCAAATCTCCCCGATCCCATTTCTTAATGTTATTTTTATAATCTCCTAAACATTTCCTGTACAGAACTTACCACTATTTGTCATTATATTCTAGCTGTGATTATTCAATTGCTGCTTATCCTTCGAATTACCGTGAAAGCTAATGAATGTGAGTCCTGTCTGTTCAGCTTGCCATCATTCCATCGGACTCTTGCCCCATGTCAGCGTTTTGTTGGCACTCGGTAGAAGCTAGTTAAATAAATGAATGAGCGAATGGCTGAATGAGATTTTCTGATAGACCCATCTTGACAGTAGGGGCATACCTCGTAACAGGGTGATCTTCCTAGACAGCCTTGGGCTGACCAAGTGAGCTTTTTTAAATACAGTCTTTCCTGAAATTAAATCCTAACTTTCCTTTGCTGAAGAGCTTGTTCTGTTTGAATGGACATTGCTGACGTTTGCTTGTGTGGTTCCTTCTCCTCTGGTTCAGGAGCTGGGTGCCACCTTTCTGCCTACACATTCTCCCCACAGGTGAGTTAATGGATGCACTCCATTTCCCATCGAATCTTGCTGGCTTGGAATTCATTTTATCTTTTAAAATACTTTGAGTATTTTAATGGGATTCATTAGCTATTTTCCTTTTTTTTTTTTTTTTGTGAGAGAGAGAGAGCACGTGTGTGTGCATCGGGGAGGGGCAGACAGAGAGGGAGAGAGAGAATCCTCAAGCAGACTCCCCACTAAGCATGGAACCCAACGTGGGGCTTGATTCCAGGACCCTGAGATCATGACCTGAGCAGAAACCAAGAGTCGGACCCTTAACCGATTAAACCACCACCCAGGTGCCCTTGATTCATTAACTTTTAATTTTCAAGTTTCTCAAATGCCAGTTCCCATTATGTAAGACGTAGAAATAGGTGTTTCAATGTATCTCTTGGGCAAACAATACTACTGTGTCTATATTAGACCACAGATCTACTTGTAGCAATAAATACATTACTTGAGTCTAACTGCATAAATAATGTAAGAGCTTTGTGAATGATGAGGAGGAATTAAAGGTAGATTCGTTTCACAAAAAGAGATACAATTGTATTTACTGGTCATATTTCTGATAAGATACGTGGCAAATTTCTAGATATCACCATCCTATACTAGATACTACGATAACTAACAGAAGGTTAAATTGAGACTGGTTGAAGTCTCTTAAACTAGCAACGAAAGGATGGCCTGACCAATATGTTTAACTGTTTTGTCCTCTGTCATCTGCTACCCAGTATCTACCTTCCAATTCTTTTTTCCTTTTTTTGGTGGTGGTTTTTTGAGGGGAGTGACACAGAGAATAGATGGAGGCATGTGGGGAGAGGTGGAGGTTGGGACTTTCCTGGGGTGGATGGAGTGTGGTGAGGCTGACCCTGACGGCCACACGCACACAAGTCAGCTGTCACACATGGAAGGTAGGCCTTAGGTGCTCAGGCCAGGGACTCCAGAGCCTGGCTTTCTGCCCGGCTCCTGCCGCAGGACCACAAGCAAACCACTGGACCTCCTCTGTGCAAAGGTCCATGGGATGACTTCAAAAGCCAGAATGAGCCTGCCATTTGCACCACTACTGTTGCCCCTGAGGGGGTGCACCGTTCCTGGAAGTACTGCAATACCAGGTCCGTGCACAGAGTAGAAAGAGCAGGGTCCTTTTCCATCTCCCTGTTCCAAAAAGCCATTTCATATATTGTCCTTGGATAGAGGATGCATCAGATATTAAACTCATAAGAACTTCATCTTAGCCAAAAGGCTGGGAAGTGATTATCTTAATCCCAAACTCAAACATGTCAATCTTAGATTATGCACGCTATGAAGTACGCAAGTATAAGCATGTTTCATTCTCTCAAGACCTCCTTGGACTGATAGATATTTCTGTATAGCCAACTTCTTCACCTTTACTGGTAAGCACATTAGGCAAATGAAATGATTAGAACTCCCTGCATTTTGGTTTATCTTCACAAGATATTTGCGACAGATGTGGCTTACGACTCCTTCACAATGCCTACATTAGCCAAATCGATCTCCACCCAAAGTTGTTAGGGATTGGGTTTTTAAGACAAATCAGTCTGAAATTGCAAAATGACTCTCTAGTGTTGAACATCTGTGAACTTTGTTTGGAAATTCTCTGTAGGAGATGAAGATGTTTCAATTTCAGTAAAAAAAAGAAGATATTGAGGGAGACTTCACTTTGATAGTTTCAAAGTGCTTCTTGAAAAATGATACTGTAAGTGTGATTTTGACTTTCTGACCCTCAAGCCTGGAGTTCTGCTCTTGTTTATGGTCAAGTAAGCTCCAACTGGATTAACCTTGTTGCCGATAACTATGAACTCTGGATAAAACATTAAAAAATCACTATGGGAGGGCACTGGAAGGAAGCCCAAAGCAGGCAGATGCAGGAGGCAAGCTGATCCTGGGAGAAGGGAACTGTGTGGTGTGAGTTTCCTTTTCCTACAGCTTTGAGACTGTTGGCAGTCCCCAGTCTGCATCGTGTTCAGCGGTTGCATCTCAGTGGAAAACCCACAGATATCCTGGCTTGAGGAATTGTTTGGGAGTCTGCAGCAACCGGAGCTGCTGGAAAATGAGAAGGTAAAGGGGAGAGCGAGATTTTCAGGTACAGCCTGATAGTCTGTTATCATAACTAACGGTTGACTCTCGTACAATTGGTCACAGTGAATATCCTTTGGGAAAATGTGCTACACCAAAATATTATAGAGATTATAAATCAGTATAATTCAATATCCACACTGATGATTGTCCAATAGCTACAATATACAGTATCTCATGTGCCAAGAGAAATGTAATCCTCTTGTCTCAAAATACAAAGGAACCATATACATTTAAGTTTATAGCAACAGATTTCTGATTCTGTAACTACAATTGATCTTTTTCCATTTGGCAGAGAAACAGCACCCACGTTTAAGGGTATGGTCTTGCCAATTTATTGACTGGTAAACCAGTGTTGCATTAGACTTTAAGGAGATCTTTCTTTAAATAATCCACCATTTTTTTTTCCTTGCATTTCTAACATCAACACACTGATGATCCTGGATGAGAAACTCTGAATTTCTTTTCTTTTTTTTTCTTAAAGATTTTATTTATTTATTCGACAGAGATAGAGACAGCCAGCGAGAGAGGGAACACAAGCAGGGGGAGTGGGAGAGAAAGAAGCAGGCTCATAGTGGAGGAGCCTGATGTGGGGCTCGATCCCACAACGCCGGGATCACGCCCTGAGCCGAAGGCAGACGCTTAACCGCTGTGCCACCCAGGCGCCCCGAGAAACTCTGATTTTCTATCATGATTTTCCTCATGGGTCTTGAATTTTTCATCCACTGACTGACTTGTCCAAAGAATTCATCCGATGGCACCCATCTCTCTAATTGAACTGCTACTCTGGTTCCTAACTTAATTTAATTACAGTTCTTTCGAAGCTTCTCTGTTTCTCACATCAATTTGGCATTTATGCCTTTAGTTAATATACAAGTCACCCTCCTCCATTTGGTGGCATCCACATGGAGTGGAGTCCAGGTTGAGTACATAATAGATACTTAACAATTGTTGAATGAATGAATGAATGAACAGATGCATAATTAAATTTCCTAGGGAAAAAAAACACCTCACGTTAAAGAGGCTAGCAAGGGCATTCTTTTCACTGGTCAGAGTTTTCTCTGCTAGATGCAGGCATTAGACTTAGCTTTAAGACACTCTTAAAAAGCCCTGGGGGAATTCCTTGCCTCCTTTTCTTTGGAATACCCTATTTTCGGCTTCAGGGAAACAACAAAACAGTCCTCCTCCCACCTTGCTGAGGGGGAGACAACAGGCTGAAGGTGCACAGACTGGAGTTTAAATTTTAGGTCTGCGGCTTGTCACCCATGGAACCTTCTGCCGGCGCCTGACCCCTGCTGAGTCAGCCTCCTAAGTCTCTGAAGAGAATGGGTTACTCTGGGGGGGAACGAAATGAGACAAAAATGAAACATTTCTAGTCAAATAATACCAGGGGTGCAGTAATAATCATAATGTCTCGCTGAGTTTCCCTATGGGGTAGGCACTTTATGCACATTATTTCAGATCGTGCCCACAGCTGGTAAGTACTATTATCTTCAGGTTCATTTTACAGAGGAAAACAAGGACTTACAGCGGGGTTATTTGCCAGCCAGATTTTGGTAATGGGTCTGCGTCCATCCCCACATTCCCATGCCTCCTCCTCACAAGGTAGTCAGGCGGTGGGAGTACTTACCACCAACATCACCACTGCAGTGTGTACGTATCTTATTTATGAAACTGTTTTAAAAGGTGACTATAATCAACTTCATAACATTTGGGAGACTGGGGATCGGGAAGTGTTTGAAGTTGGCCATTTACCCCGTTTGTCAAGATCTCTCTGGGAAGACGTGGCCTTCATGAAGTCGGCAAAGACTGCCTGTTCACAACACACGAATCTGAGGATTGTTTTGTTTTTCCCCAAAGTACTGTTTTTTAAACTGCCTGCTACCGCCATAATCTCAGAATTTATGCCTGTGTGTGTCATAAAGATGTTTAGAATCTGCTTAGATCAATGAAGATAAATGTTCCTGGGAGTAACCATATTCCGAACATGGCTTGTTTTAAAGATCTCAGCAAAAACAGCTCCCTCCCCTTACCAAAAAAAGAAAAAAAAAAAAAAAAAAAAAGCAAACAACCTACCCAAACCCAGTGTTAACTCTAGGACATGGAAACCTTAGGGGTTGGGTCCATCACAGTAATATTTGAGATCCTGGCTCCAGGATGTCTCGTTTTCTCTGATAGACTGGATGCCCCAATAAAGGGCTGCCCTTCCACTTCACCTCTGTTTGGCAAATGCATATAAAAAAGGATATCCTGAAAAGTGACATTTTTTAGAGACGTTACTCTTCATTGGCTTCAAGGATTGCTTGATAGAAGACAAGCTCGTGCCCTTTAACTCCACCTCCAGGCTCTGAGGCTGGATCCATCAATTTTCTCCTTCCATAAAGATGTCTTAGCTGTCTCTTGAACTAATTTATGTTTCTGTTCTTATTTGGCAATTTACTTTCCTGGTTTAACAACCCAAACAAACAATAACAGCATTTCTGGAAATTCTTCACTGTCCTTATTTTATACTATCTCTTAAAGTTTGCATCACAGATTCTATATATTTTGTGTTTCTTTATCAAATGATCCAACGCCTTCTTAATTTTTGAACGTGCTATGGTGGGAGCATTTCTTGTCATCATTAAAAGCTCAGTGAGATTGCGTTTTAGTGGTTTTGATGGGCTAGATGTGGAAATTGAAAATATTGAGATTAGGAAGGGAGACTTCTATAGCTTTGGATTTCTAAAAATACATACTTTGAGCTAAAAATCATTAAGGGGTCAAGATTGTGGTACTGTTTGCAAGTACAGAAAGAAATTCCAGACTGATTTCTAAGTGGTGGGTTTCTATTTTAATTATATTTGTGAGTACTTTCTCTTGACCCCTATTTATTAAATTTACAGTATGATTTATCTTCTTCTATGTAGGCTCAGTTAGGCCAGGGAGGTCAAATATATTATAAAAAAAACATTCTGAATTTGGATCTTGCACTTTGCATCTGACATGGTTGAAAATATGAAAAAATTAAGCAGTGTTTTTATAATTCTAGTTTTTCACCTCTGCAGCATGATTTCATTGTAGTATGGCTAAGCCTTAAAAGGTTGTTAAGAAGAGAGTGAATATTGTTGAACTATTGCAAACAGTAAAACGAATATACCCTCAGCTTCCCCTCTAAAGTATTTTATTTTATTTGGCTACAGAAGAATTATTTCAGATGTTGTTAGATTTAAAATGTTTACCACCATATCTTAAGGCTAAAAACTATGATGTATCAGGCTGTCTTTGTGGGTAAAAGGGTGTTTCTTCTTTTTTTTAATTTTTAAAAAAGATTTTATTTATTTATTTGAGAGAAAGAGAGAGAATGCATGAGCAGAGGGGAGAGGCAGAAGGAGGAGAGAGAGGCAGAAGGAGAGGAAGAAGCAGGCTCCCCACTGAGCAGAGAGCCTGAAATGGGACTCCATCCCAGGACCTTGAGATCATGACCTGAGCTGAAGGCAGACAATTCCCTGACTGAGCCACCCAGGGGCCCCACAGGGTGCTTCTTTATTTCTTCCCTCAGTTTGACTGAAGTTGAGAGGAAAGCCAGACTCCCAAGGCCGAAAGACATACAAAGCAATATAATGGGTCAGGTTTTCTAAAACAGTGGCTACCCAGTTTGGAATAACTAAGATTTGGAAACTTATCCCCTTATCCCCCATTTCTTGGGATCCACCATTTTCCCTCCTTGTCCTACTGAGTAACTTGGGAGCTGTCCATTTTTGGCTGCAGTTGACTGGTCTAGTGATGGACCTCTGACGTTAGCTAGGCCAACTTGAATCTTTCCTTTGGGTTTTCCCAACTGGTACCAATGAAAAGAATCCATTCTTTGCTAGTAGTAGTAGCTTGATGGCGTATAGTTCACAGGTGGTTAGTGGATAAGTTTTATGGTGGCCCCACAACCCTAGTTCCAGTGTTCATGTGCTCATATAATTCCCTCCCTTAAGTGTGAGCAGAGTCTGGGACTTGCTGCTAACCCATAGAATATGGTGACAATGATGGTTGGCATTCTTGGGATTATATTAATAATGGAAGAGTCCATCTCGGACTGCCTAGAGCGCTAGAAGTTGGCTACTCACAATGGTGCTAGTTTAGATAGAAATATTAGAATCTTTCCCTAGTTTAAACTGAAGTTTTGGTGTCAAGTATAGGCTAAATTTAAAACTAACCATATAAAAAGCATTGGCTGTACCATTTTGACTTAATTTAAGGTTATTTCATTTCATTAGTTTTGGTCAGGCAAGTGTGTAAGACTCATTCATGACCAGCTCCTGGCCCCTTCTCTTTCCTTTTTTTCAGATCAATTTTCTAAAATTTTTGTTTGAATATACTTCACCTCCATTATCAAAGTTATTGTGTCCTTGCCATTCAGTCAATACAACTAATGCTCTGGTTAAAAAATTCCTAACAGTCTTTGCCAGTCTCCTCATACACCGTGGATAACAGAAATATTGTGAAATACAAAGTCATCATATCAGCATAAACTATGATTCTACAAAATCTAATCAAAATTCTAAAAAATTTTGATTCTACAAAATTACACAATAATAGTGTAGGCTTGTAGTTAATTTTATGGTTGTTATTCCTTTTATTCCTGGACGTAACAGCATTGCTCAGCTGGTCCTTTCTTCTCTCTCTTTGGCCCCAAATGCTAGAAGTTGGCTACTCACGGTGATAGTGGTTCAGTTGTCCTAATAGCGAAGTTATTCTAGAAAGACAAATCTTAATGAAACACAAAGAAACGAATTGACAGAATATCACCCTGAATTGTGCTATGTAGAGCACATCAGTGAGGTGGGCATAAAACTGGGAAGGGTGGGGTATGGAAGGCTTCCCAAGTGCATTCTCCATTTGGTTACACTTTCTGTTTTGAAGTTTGGTCTTAAAGACAATGAGAGAGACATAAATTGTTGAAGATCATCATTGTGTACTGATTTATGCATTCGTTTGAAGATTGTTTACTTAAACATTCAACACAGATAGATGAAGCACATGCTTAATAAATACTATTTGATGATAAACAAATGGGAATCTGGAAGAATTAAAATTCATGATAGACATAGGTGTTTCTATGTGGATCTTCTTCCTTTCTTCAGTCAAGAAATACCTTCTCTCAGTGTGTTGTCAGCCAAGTCTTTATGCAACAGATCAGTGAGATCAGTAGATGCTTTGATTCATAATAACGTATTTATTGTTCCTATCGGATCATTGCAGGCCATTTTTATTCCCATTTTATAGATGTAGCACTAAATATGACATCACAGAAAGAGTTACTCAGGACAGATCTCCAATCGTGTTCCCTGGGAGCCACATATGTCCCTTTTTCGTGGATGCTCTCACAACAGAAGTTTCCATGAGCAAAGAAGGTTGGCAAATGCCCTTCATGGAATTTAATAATAAACACTAGTGGATGGTAAGCGGCTCTGAGAAGCTATGTTATATAAAACCAGGCAAGGAAAGGGATAGAGAATGGAGAAAAGGTCAAAGAGAAAAACCTACTTGCCCATGAAATGGTCAAATTTAATTGTACCAAGGTGGACTTTTTCCCAGCACGTTTCCCGATACTCTTTGGCTCCTGCCGGCAAACTTGCCCTCCCCAACCCATCTCCAAACCTTTTCTCTGGACAGCAAGATAAGAAGCCAGGCCTGGGGTCATTCATTAACAAAACAAATGTCTAGGGGCTCAAGCTCTGTGCCAGTCACCAGGGTAGGAACCAGACGTTTGACGGGGAGCTCGAACAATGGCTCCTGCCCGCCCCCCTCCCCCGTGAGAAGAGATTAGCAGAGAAATAAACAAGCAGTTGCAATGAAATGTGATACAGATGACAATCAGAGAAAAGTCAGGGATGTTAATAGAGGACATCGGTGGAGAGTAACGTAAGATGACCTGGGAGGGGAGCATGGAAGGCTTCTTGGAGGAAGAATTAAGGTGAAGGACTTAAGCTAAAACCTGAGTGGAGTGGTAGGTTTCTGTTAAAAAGAGCGATTTCATCGCAGTGCAGAAGGCCTGGAGGGAGATACTTTTTGTGCCATTGGAGCTGTCCCTGCTGGAATTGTTGGCTAGGCCTGTGAGACTGGCAGAGGCCAAATGTTGAAGGGCCTTGAAGAATCTTTTTTTCTTCTTTTAATGAATCAAGTGATTGTTATTTTTAATGGTTCCCTTTTATCCTAACATTTTATAAAACTTTTATTTAGTCTCTTTTCACTTAAGCGAATGGATACGTTCCAGTGTTACCAAATATCAAAGCCAGAGATGCCCCAATTTTTATCTGACTTTTGCCGGACTTGAGAGTATTATATGATTGTTCATTTAACGGTAGTCTCTAAAGAAGAAAATATTGCAACACATGCTTGAGGGTTTTTTTTTTTTCAATTAAACTTTAAATGAATGCAGAAATCTGGGTGCTTACTCCCTTTAAATGGTTTAAATTTTAACAATACATTTTGCATTGTGCAATAAAGAACCAGCTATAAATGCAATGAATATTTGTTTATGATGTCTTGGTGGTAATTGGGTTTAGCAAGGCATGCAGAGAGCAGTTTTCTTCAAATGACTTATTGGAAATGTAAAAGGAAGACAAGTTTCCTTTCTACAAGCAAGCTTCATTTCTTCAATCCCAGCCATGGTATTATGAATAAATTGCAGCTCAGATTTAATACCGAGCATAAAAGACCCTTGTCCCAGATGCATGGACATAACTTATAATTACTATACTATGTAAAGTATGCTATTACTATTTGACTTACATTTGCTATAATTACTGGGTATTATTCTTCAAGTAGCTAGGAATAAATGATCATTAACAGATGATGTCCTGTGTAATTCTGATATATGATAACCAGCACAAATTTATTCTTCCCTCTGGAGGTAAAATGCTTAGCTTATAATAACAATTTAAGAATGGGGGGGGTGTTTAGAACCTGCTTCCTGAAGGTTCTCTGAAAATGTTTTGCTGCTTCTATAAAATTCTGCTAGTTTATTTATTTTCCTTTAACTTTTTTTTTTGAACAAGTGTGTGTTTCTCTAGTTAAGAATCATGATCCATCAGAACTACTCTGCCCCAGCTGTGGTTCAACTGTTTTTTATTGCTGTAGGACAACATTCAGACAGTCACAGGATGACACACAATTGTCTTTAAAGTTAGAGATTTCATCCATGACAACTAGGATGCTTTTTTTCCAGTGACTGAGTTTTCACCTTCAAATCCCAGAGGTCACACAAAGGTAATGTTTTCCTTAAAACATACCTATTAAAGTGACCTAAGCCTTAACATAAACAAAATCTTTTAAAATGCAGACATCCGAAAAATCCAGGATTTCAATGCTGGCTCCCATGTTTGAATACGAAAAGGAGAACAAGGCATAATGAATTTCCTTTTGAAGCAAGACTTCTAACCCTGGTTTTAATGAAGTAACCCTGCCCACCCCCATACATACTTAGCTTAGATTTTCTACTTTTAATGGAAAAAAAAAAATCACCTGTCAACTCTAAGTACTAACTCTTATCAATTATCATCTCTTTCCATATATGTCATGTATGTCAACTGTGTTGACTATTAGGTCATTAAAAAGGAAAAAAAAAATCCCGATCTTTCATGGCCTAAACTTTCCCCAACAGTATTATTTATCACAGAGGCAATGCAAATACCTTCCATCTCTCGGACAATGTGACTTAGCTATAAAAGTTTGTGAATGCGTGTTGTCTTAAGATATGATTAAAACAGATAAGGAAGGAGGACAGAAACTGATGTTTATTGAACGCCTACTATGTGTTGAGTGCGTTTATAGACATATCTTCACTATTAGTCACTTTGTTTTTACGAGGAGGCTTTAGAAAGCCTGCACCCTGAGTCTTATTTCTTATGTGACTTGTGGTTTCCTGAACTTTGCAAGGTTCTTGCAATCCACCTTGTAAATTCACTGAAGGGCTGTTTGTCTCTCCAGCTGGAAGTGCCCAGACACGATGGACACGGAACCGCAGAATCCCGCCGGCCTGATTCACTGCAGGCTACCTTAGAGGAGGAACCTGTGGTTCCAGTTTCTGGAGATGAGACCAACCGAACGAGAAATGGAATTAACTAGATCTTACCATTGAAAATAATTCTGCTGCATTTCTATAGTACGGGTTTTAATTCCACCAGCAGGAACCGTAACTCTGAAGACACTTGGGAGAGATCTCCGATGTGAGGAAATACCAATTAGTTATCCTGATGCCGCTAGAAAGAAGGGCAGTGAATGATGTGGGGGAGATTGCCTTAAATCTTGTTCTTTTTTTCCTTCCTCTTTTTTGAAATTGAAGGGTAGTTAACATAGAGTGTTATGTTAGTTTCAGGTAGGCAAGATAATGATGCAACTATTCTATCCATTACTCAGTGCTCATTCCTGTTCTTTCATTTCAAAAAAAAAATTTTTTTTTTGGTCATAAAAAAGTGCACATTTTTAGAAAACATAGACGTATAAATAAGAAAATATAAATTAAATGTAATGCTGCCCCCAGGAAATAAGTACACTCATTTTGCGACAGCTATAAATATGTATTTGAAACTGGAGTGCTATCAAATGTATTTTGGAAGCTGGGATCGTGATACCAGCAGAACCAACTGAAAAACCTCCTTTGCCTGAATCTCTTATATTTTTATTCCCATTGTAATTAGAGAAGCCGAAAATTTGACCTGGCAAGCTGCTTAGTCCCAGAGGGAAAGATTTTATTTGTATGTTTGTTGTGCATTACTGGGAACACTCCTGGTGCTCTTAAATGTACCTGAAAACAAGATTTTTCATGGCTGCTTAGTGTTTAGTCCGATGGACATAATACGGTTTATTTAAACATCCCCCTGTTGTTGGACATTTAGTTTGGAACCTGTTTTTTGTTATTGTAAGTAATGCTTCAGTGAACACTCTTGGAAACTCTAAAGAGCACCTTCCTGGTGTGGTTTCCTACCGTAGCATAGGGTCTAATGCGCCGACCAGCCCTCAGCAGTGCTTGACAAACAAGCTTGGAATGAATTAGTAGTTTTTTTTTTTTTTTCCCTGAATCTCTTCCTATTTCTTTGGTAGAGTTTTCTAGAAATGAAAATACAGGATCAAAGTTAACAAACTCTGACGAGGCTCCATAGAGGGAGCTGCATCTTGCACTTGCATTAGTGCCCAGGGACAATGACTTCTTGTTATTGAAAGCTGCTGAGTACACGTTGTATGATAGAAACACGACCTCGAGATCCTCTGTACCACACTGGAAACTCTTCCGACCTCCCAATTCTACCTGCCAGACGAAAACCAATTCAATCTCTTCTCCCCTTTATAAAATGTCCTCTAGCGATTTTTAAAAAAATTTCTCCTCTGGCGCTCCTCAAAACTCTTAGTACGGTGATTCTATATTTCCCTTCCAATATATTATTTAGTTGTGCTATTTTTTTCTGTGTGTGTGTGTGTGTGTGTGCATGTTTGGGAGGTATTTTTGGCCAGCATTTTATGTGGCAATGTCTTATTTTTTTCAACTAGATTGCAGAGTCCCTGAAGACAGGAATTGCAGTGACTGAGAACACATGTGATAAGGCTCTGATAGCTGACAGCTCTATGACTGGCCCCTCAGTTTGCGCATCCGTCAGTGGGATTCAGGATACCTCCCTCTTGTGAGTATTGTGAGGATTAAATGAGAAAAGGTATGTAAAGTGCTTAACATACAGCCCAGCATATATTAAGTGCTCAATTAATTTTGGTTCTGTTATCATCTTGTTCTTGTCTGGAAGTATGTAGACATCATTTTGGAGAGAACTGCTCTACTCAGCGAGCTGGAAATATGACCTGTGGGATCAGCATTTACTGTCCTGTCAGGATCAAATAAACGAACGGGAAGAGAATGATGTAACATGTCCCGGTATTTACGTTCTTACTTCTAGGATGTGCGCTCCCACCACTGACACACTACTCTATGATTCTTTTTGTGCCTCGGTAGTAATGTGTAGTCAGAAAAATGAAAACAAACAAACAAGCAGGATAGTGTTTTCAGTTCAGTTCTCAAGCATCTCTGATATACACCTCAAATCAAAGCACCTCCCTGGACCCAAAGCTCAGTGTAGACTCAAGACCACTCTTTCATTGGGGGAAACATCTGGGCAATTCACCTGGCTTTCTTTTTTAAACCATGGGTAGTAGCATGTTTACTCACTTTGTATTCTGGTGATATTTATTGCTTAAACCTGTTTGCCAAGATCCCTTTCAATGAAACATTTGGGAAAGATTTATTACACATGAAAATCTCCCTTTCTGCTCCTTGTATTTGCTGTCAAAGTAGACTACCACTCAAGAACCAGGTCCCCTTTCAAAGCTCACTTAGCCAGGATCCCTGTCAGACTTTTATTCCACACCCCAGTTCCAGAAACCTAAAATGTGACCTGGAAAGCCACATAGCCTTACAGGGAACAGAGCTACAATTCTCTTGGTCCCATTGATTGACAATGATATTTGGGAAGTGGAAGGGTTTTTTGTTTGTTTGATTGGTTGGTTGGGTTTTTTTGACAAAATAAAACACGTGGTGGTTTCAAAGTCATCAAAAATTGTATTTTAACCACAAAAAAAGTAATTTCAGAAAAGGCTACAAAAAGCTTTGGCATCAAAAATGATAGAAAACAAGGGTAGAAAAACTAGGAAAGCACCTACAGGTAAGTTTTTAAAATTTAGGATCCATATGATGATAAAGATTTAGAGGTCAAACCTTGGATTTTACATTTTTATATTTTGCTTTACAGCAAGAACAAAAAATACTTGACTTGGAAAAACCTTCCAGAGGTCTGATTTTTCCTATTAGTATCAAGTAATTATATTCCAGTGAAAAATTCGTGAATGAACAGAAGGGGTATGCCTATGTCCAACTTTCATGTGATGTAGCAACTTCTAAAACCTCTAAGACACACAGATTGAGAGATTTAGGGGGTCGCTGACCACCTCTGGAGGGAAACCCAAGTGGGTCTCCGAGATGCAACATTGGAGTGTTATCACCCCTCTAGCAATACCATACTCTCTCTATTCCACTTCTTTTTCTTTTTTTCTTCTTTTATGAAAAAATAACATCACAAAGGCAAGCACAAGTTTGCTGGGAACAGAGTGGTCACTGTGGGAAGGGAAAACAGAGTGGCAGGACAAATTTAAGCTTGCTGTTTTTTTGATATTTTTGTTCTTGTTTTGTTTTGTTTTGTTTGTTTTTGTCTTTGTTTTTGTTTTTTTAATAGGCTGGTGGTTGTTGACAGAAGTCTGTTTTCTTTTTTTTTTTTAAGATTTTATTTGTTTATTTGACAGAGAGAGACAGTGAGAGAGGGAACAGTGAGAGAGGGAACACAAGAGAGAGACAGTGAGAGAGGGAACACAAGCAAGGGCAGTATGAGAGGGAGAAGCAGGCTTCTCACAGAGCAGGGAGCCTGATGCGGGGCTCGATCCCAGGACTCTGGGATCATGACCTGAGCCAAAGGCAGATGCTTAACGGCTGAGCCACCCAGGCGCCCCAGAAGTCTGTTTTCTTGAAGGAGAAATCTTTATAGGAAAATAAAACATCTAAGTGACATGATGGCAGGTAAACTAGTCTGAAGTTGTTGCTACACTGTCAGGTAGGAAAGGAAACTGCTCTGGGATGTAGAACTAAGACTAGTAGGGAGAAGACTCGGGACAACATGTATGCCGAATTTATCAGAGACCTTTCCGTGTCCATGGAAAGGAGCCTTGCACGCAGAGACACAGCCTCTGTCTTTTAGTTGATGGCCAAGTTTAAGATTCTAGATATAAGGATGTTAAAAGAGGCAGTGACAATTACTGTGGGGTAGTGTTTGCCACCATTTAGTGACGATACACTGAGAAGAACATTCTAGTTCTTCTGGTGCTACTTTGAAGAGCTTTAGTGTAGTGACTCCGCTCTTCACCCAGTCTTCAGATGATAGAGTTCAGGCCAAAAGAGACAAAATACTGATACCAAAAAACCACTCAGAGTTAATCTGAGCTCTCTGAAAACCTGTTTCTGAGTGTGATGGGTCAAGGTTTGAACCTCTTCTCTGCCGCTCAGCCATGCAACTTTAGGCTTAATGCTCCAAACCCAGTCCCTTTTCTATAACAGGAAGATAGTAATGTGGTCCTTAAGAGTTGTTTTAAGGAGCAAATGCAATTGCCTGAGACATACGTGAAGGTGAAGTGCTTCCCTGAATGCCCAGTAAATAAATAATGGATGCTCAGAAAGATGGTGGCACTTACGTCCGTCTCCATAATGGTAGCTTCTCCTCAACAGAGTGGGGCCCTTGGGTTGTTGGTTGCAGCAAGCATGTTCTTGTTTGCTTAAATATATCATTCAGTTTGTAGGAAATGGGATGTCTTCTTTACAATATTAAGAAAATCCTATCATCACCATCAGACTCTGCTGCCATTTTTCTACATTTTGAATATGAGGAGTTTGCTCAGGTAGGAGCTGAACCCCACCTTTGTGTGGTTGGCTGGGCATGGCATCCTTGGGGAATGGAAGCCTGATGCGTGGTAATGCCGCAGCCACTGCTAGATTCCTGAACACACCTGCACAGTATTTATCAGAAGGACTTCTGGAAAACCTCGATGTGAGACAAGAATCCATCAAAATCCTAGAAGAGAACATAGGCAGCAACCTCTTTGACATCGGCCACAGCAACTTTTTTCATGACACATCTCCAAAGGCAAGAGAAAACAAAAGAAAAAATGAACTTGTGGGACTTCATCAAGATAAAAAGCCTCTGCACAGCGAAGGAAACAGTCAAAAAAACTAAGAGAGAGCCCATGGAATGGGAGAAGATATTTGCAAATGACACTACTGATAAAAAACTGGTATCCAAGATCTATAAAGAACTTCTCAAACTCAATACACAAGAAACAAATAAACAAATCAAAAAATGGGCAGAAGATATGAACAGACACTTTTCCAATGAAGACATACAAATGGCTAATAGACACATGAAAAAATGTTCAAAATCATTAGCCACCAGGGAAATTCAAATCAAAACCACACTGAGATACCACCTTGCGCCAGTTAGAATAGCAAAAATGGACAAGGCAGGAAACAACACGTGTTGGAGAGGATGTGGAGAAAGGGGATCCCTCCTACATTGTTGGTGGGAATGCAAGTTGGTACAGCCACTCTGGAAAACAGTGTGGAAGTCCCTTAAAAAGCTAAAAATTGAGCTACCCTATGATCCAGCAATTGCACTACTGGGTATTTTCCCCAAAGATACAGACGTAGTGAAGACAAGGGCCATATGCATCCCAATGTTCATAGCAGCATTGTCCACGATAGCTAAATCATGGAAGGAGCCGAGATGCCCTTCAACAGATGACTGGATTAAGAAGATGTGGTCCATATATATGACGGAATATTACTCAGCCATGAAAAAGAATGTTTTCTCAACATTTGCTGCAACATGGACGGGACTGGAGGAGATAATGCTAAGCAAAATAGTCAAGCAAAGAAAGACACTTATCATATGGTTTCACTCATTTATGGAACATAAGAAGTAGGAAGATCAGTAGGAGAAGAAAGGGAAGAAGAAAGGGGGGGTAAACAGAAGGAGGAATGAACCATGAAAGACTATGGACTCTGGGAAACAAACTGAGGGCTTCAGAGTGGAGGGGGATGGGGGAATGGGATAGGCTGGTGATGGGTATTAAGGAGGGCATGTATTGCATGGTGCACTGGGTGTTATACGCAAGTAATGAATCATGGAACTTTACATCAAAAACTAGGGATGTACTGTATGGTGACTAACATAATATAATAAAAAAATATGAAAAAAAAGAAGGACTTCTGGAAATTCAGTGTGCAAGATCAGAAGACCTGAGAACTACAAATTATGCTTTTTTGGGGGAGAATGCTCAAATTTCAAATCATGTACGGCTCTGTTAAAAACACACTTGAAATGGCATTCTTTAGAAATATCAGGGATGTTGTATTATACAGAGAAACTCACAGAGAGAAACCTACAGAGCGTTTGGTGAGAAAGCAGAAAGAAGGGACCCTAGGTGGAAAACTCCCATTTGGCTTTGGCTAAGTTAGAGACACTGACTCATAGTCTGACTCTTGCCTTTTTATAGTACACTTCGTAACTTATAATTTTTTTTGAAAAATGTAATAAAAACACAAGTGTCTTGTATTCATGGGCTTTGCTATTGTTATTATTTTGTAAATACGAAGGATTTGTTCATACTTTGTGAGACACTGAATTAATTTTCCATTCTTGCCCCATCACCTTCCTCTTAGGCTTGTTAATCCTTTTGACTTTGATTATTGTAAACATTCATAAAATTAACATTTTAAGTGGCCATTTTTTATAAGTATCTGTTTAGTTTACAACTGCAAATAAAGCTTAGGAAAAATCTTTCTAATAGCTGCTATTATTTTTTACAGGTTAGAAATAATGTTGCTTGCACTTGTAGTGACATCAAGTCAATGGTATTTATTTTCTCTGGACCACAGACCAGAGCAAAATGAAACTGCCCTTTCTGGGTTGGAGACTTACCATTGTCTATGGGATTAAGTTCAAACTCCTTGAACCTCTTCTTGCTCCACAGAATTGACTGTGACATCCTTTGTTAACGATACTAAACCCTGTAACGATGTTTATATATTGCATTTGTACAATTTTATTATACTTATTTGTACATATCTATTTCTATCACCTATCATCTATCATCTATCCAACCTATCATCTATCAATCTATCATCTATCTATCTATCTATCATCTATCTATCTATCTATCTATCTATCTATCTATCTATCTTCATCATCATCATCATCTATTAATCTAATCTAATCTAATCTAATCTAATCTAATCTAATCTAATCTAATCTTTCTTCCTGTTTATCCACTCTTACAGAAGATCGTATATCCCTTACCTGCAGGGACTGTGTCCTACATGTTTTCATATCCTAAAAAACAAGCACACTATCTGGTTCTTGATCTAGGTGGAAATCAGCATGTGCTTAGCGGAATGAATTCTCTGGCCCTGACTAAACTACGTGCTTGTTGGAGACCATGAATGAGTAGTATTCTTTACATTCCCAGTGTCTAGCATTGCGTCTGATACATAGTAGGCCCAGCAGGTGCATTTGGGTTAAATAAGTAAGGAATACATTTAAAAAATAACAGCAAAACATTGAGCTGAGTTTTCATAATTACTTTTGAAAACTACTGGACTCCTAAATTTGTTACATTTTGGCTTTTAATCTTTCATTGGGACAGGAGGTGATTTAGAAGTTCCTAGTTTTTCCTCTCGTGATGATTATCTACAGGAGTTATTCTGAGTGTGTCTGATACGATGCTCAGATTGGTAGGCCAATAGGTATCTATATGCATGAGTTGATTTCTGAGATGGATTTTTTCGTTGTTAGTTAGATAAAAGGGAGGAGGAGTTTGCTCTGGCATTTGGGGCTAACCTAGAAAGAGTACTTTTAAAAATGTGATATACAACCTGGTCTCGTCTGCATTCTCTTGTCAAAAGGAAACTGAGTATCAATGTAAGGATTTGTTTCTGGACTCTCAATTCTACCCCATTGATCTACGTGCTTCTCTTTTATGCCAGTACTGCCCTGCTTTGCAAATTTTTAGCTGTGTGCTAAATTTCGGAATAAAGAAGGGTGAGCTCTCCATAGTGTTCTTTCAAGTTATTTATTTATTTTCGGCACCTGGGTTCCTTGAATTTCCATATGAATTTTAGAATCCGCATGTCAATTGTCAAATTTTGACATGGATTCCACGGAACTGGTAGGTCAGTTTGGAGGAGCACTGCCATCTCAACAACAGTACATTTTCAAATCCATGAAAGCAGGGTGTCTTTCCACTTACTTAGGTCTTTTTAAATTTCTTTCAGCAATATTTTGTAGCTTATGATTTACAAATCTTGCATTGCTTTTGTTAAATCTACTTCCAAGTGTTGAATTCATTTTGTTGCTATTATAAATTGAACTGTTTCCTTAATTTTGTTTTCAGATTGTTCATTGATACTGTATAGAAATACAGTTGATTTTTGCATATTGATCTTGCAGTGCAACCTTGCTGAATTGATTTATTAGCTCTAATAGATCTGGGTGGGTTCCTTAGAATTTTCTACGTGCATAAATATATACAGAAACGTGCAAACAGTTTTACTTCTTCCTTTCCAATCTGTGCTCCTTTCATTTCATTTTTTTGGTCTAATTGCTAGAATTTTTGAAAGTATGCTGAATGTTGGAAAGTATTCACACTTTGTTCTCTGGAAACATGAATAACTTATTTGTTTATTTGAAAGGTAAGAAACGTTATCTGAATTGAAAGATCTTCCAGGCCAGAAGAATAATTTTTTTCATGTGCTTATTGGACATTTACACTACTTCTTTTTTTGTTTTTTTTTTTAAGATTTTATTTACTTACTTGAGAGACAGTGAGAGAGCACAGAGGGAGAGGGAGAAGCAGACTCTATGCTGAGCAGGGAGCCCAATGTGGGGCTTGATCCCAGGACCCTGAGATCATGACCTGAGCCAAAGGCAGATGCTCAACCGACTAAGCCATCCAGACGCCCCTGGACCTTTGTATTCCCCTAGCGAATTCCTTCTTATGTCATTTATCCACATGTGCCATTTGTATTTTTTTATTCATTTGTTGGAATTTATATATTAAGAATAACAGCCATTTGGTGATGAAATAAATGCCATATCTATATACTCAGTTTGTTATAATTTCATTTCTATCATTTTTCGGATACGTAGGTGCATTTAGTATGTGTCAATGTGTCATACCTGGCAGGGGTTTGATCTATTGATTCTACTTTGAGCGCCAGACCTAGGAAGGCCTCCTCTACTTCTGATTATATCACAATTCACCCATATATGGTGTCCTTCTGTAAATATGCTATTTTTGAGAACATGCCTTTGAATACTCAACAAATATTTCAGATATTTGAACCTGTAAGCCTTTATGATGCGCATAATAGCCTTAACACCGCTTAGGGAACGTGAGATGTCAGGTGACTCGCGAGGCTGGGTTTCCTGCAGCCTCGTTCCCTGGGCAGGAACTGAGAACATTACCCCCAGTGGAGTCTTAGCAGTTTGCCTCGCGGTCAATTTCCTTGGAGAGAATGCCACCTTTGCTGACTCTCATCACAAATACGATCCAATTAAAAGCTATTATGTTAATGTGAATAGAGAAGGAGATAAAACAAGACAGTGAAATGTTTCATTTAGGCCCAAATGAGTTGATTTCTCAGGGCATAAAGAAACCCCTTTAGGTTGGTTTGCTGCCGTGACACGAAAACATGCAAACCAGGCTGCTGATTAAAATCTGGGCGAGAGAGATAAAAGGTTTATCAGCATGACAAGGGCTGGTTGATGGACTGTTAGATGACACGTTTGTATGTTTGCTTTAAAACCTTTTGGCTTCTGTCACACGTTGTCATTGAAAAAACTGCCCTTTTCCGGTAGGTTCCTACAGCGCTTATCTGGAAAACAAAATTGATGTACAGGGCTGTGACAATGACAGCATCATTTCTCTGTGCACAGAGCACTTTGTATATTTGATGAAGGTGGCCTAAAGGAGGAAGTTATAACAATAAAAGAAGTTGACTCCTTTCCTGGGATTACCGAACTCAGCGATGTAGTATTTCTCGTGAGAGTAAAAATCTGCATCGAAGAATAGAAAAAATTTGACTTTCAAAGGTTACATTCCTTTGTTCCTCTCAATTTTAAATCATGCAGTTATTGGTACGGAAGGGGTTTTTCATCACCAAGGTCAAAGGGAAGAAATTAAGGTGGGTTATATTAATCTTAAATAATTCGGTTTTGGGCCTGTATCTCATCCTAATTCCATATAAGATTACAATTTCCAGAAGGTTAATGAAACAGATTCGTCATGTGAAACCTATTTTATTATGTATCATCTAAAACATATTTTCCATTTGTTTTTTATCTTCTTAGCTGCCTTTCTGGGTACGATATCGTAAATATCTGGAGTTTGGTAGCTGAGGTGGGAACCACAGTTGGCTACCAAAATCAATTTTACCTTATTTTGAGGTGAAACAGAGGCATCAGGCATATGTCTGGAAGGCTAGAATATGCCTCCCAGGCTCTCTTGCTTCCCGTGAGGCCACACGACTAAGTTCGAGACAGTCAAGTGTTAGAGGCAATGATACGTGCCTCTTCCCCCATCCGATGCACACACATTTCCCACGTGTCACCTCCACGGTAAGAGCTGATGATTCTGTTGAAGATCTAAAGAAGGACTGAGGATTATTTCTAATCAGAGAAAAAGGAGAAGATAGGGAACATGATAAAGAGGGACAAGAACAAATTTAAAAAGCACCAACGACAAGGAGAAGAAACACAATGACAACTTCCTAAAAGTTCTATCACACAAACATCACTCATTGAAAAATATTCTGTATCAAACATTATGGTGTAATTTGTTCCTGAATCACTGATTGAGTGAGATTGAAAAATGCTTCTTGTCGGTTGACAGATAAAAGACAGATAAAAGCATTTTTTTCATTGCTAAAAACACCACTCATTTTGTGTCCTAATCACTTATTACATTCAGAAGGAAAAAAACCACTCAAGTCTTACACATTATCTGAGGATCTCACTACTCCTGAGTTTCTTCCGATGCTTGTACTTTAATTACGTTTGAAAGGTAAAACCAAATTTGCAAGGGCTGTTTCAACTACAAGCATCAAACAGGACCAGAGAATGGAGTCCTTCTATTTGTCATTTCCAAATTCTACCCAAAACTTTTAGATCCTCTGTCGGAATGACAACGTTGTCATTCACCTTTTGGGTCTGAAATAAAATTTTCTTTTCTTTCTTTCTTTTTTTTTTCAGGGGTTGGGGGGAGGGGCAGAGGGAGAGAAAGAGAAAGAATCTCGGGCAGGCTCTACGCTCAGCATGGAGCCCGACACGGGGTTTGATCTCACCACCCTGAGATCACGACCTGAGCCAAAATCAAGTCAGACGCTCAACCAACTGAGCCACCCAGGCGCCCCTAAAATTTCCTTTTTTTATAAAAACTTTTGAGTGCTAGTTTTAAGAATCTTAGAGATTTGCAGTGTATTCAGCCCCATGTGTCTCTGAAGTGACCCTAGGAGAGGATGGCATTATGTGTTTGCTGTTTTCTCAGCGCCTGGCATATGTCTATCACTAGAAGGCACTCACAAGAGTTTTCTTGACCAAATGCCTCAGTATATGAAAAAGCAAAAAACCATCATCTGATCTTGCCCTTCTCTGCCAAATACTGAAGAGAAACACCAGGACGAGGCGGCCCCAAAGGCGAAGGGGACTGAATGGCACTTGGATTTGCATGCATAGTATACGTCAGAAACGGACAGCTTTGCAAGAGTTGGCTGGGGAAGGCATCTGTAGTAAGTTCAGGTCTGCTGCTCCCTGTCAGAAATTGCTACCCAACTTCTGCTTTTGACGCAAGTTTGATGATACCTACTCGCTTCCACCAAGATTTTCAGCACACGCCTTGTAGTTTGTTGTTGTTGTTTTAAAGATTTTATTTATTTGAGAGAGACAGACAGCATGAGCAGGGAAGAGGGATAGAGGGAGAAGCAGACTCTGCACTGAGCGGGGAGCCTGATGCAGGACTGGATCCCAGGATCCTGAGATCATGACCTGAGCTGAAGGCAACCGCTTAACCAACTGAGCTACCCAGGTGCCCTGTAGTTTGTTTTATTAGTACATTGATGATGTAATGTGATTCTTTCATGCTGGAAGGGGTCATTGGGATAAAATGCAGGTTAAGGCAGAGGTGGGCCTAGCATGCGTCCGATCCTTCTAAATAATGATCTGGGAACACTTGTCTTCAGCTTCCTTGGTGTATTTTCTTTCAGTGTTGGACATGGGACATTCAGGTGTGGGGGCTGGCCAAAGACACATTTCGTGAAGAATAGCGACAGCCAGGGTAAACCTCACTGCGTAGTTCTGGTTTACATTTAAGTTCATTGATTCACTCATTCACTCACTCACCCATTCATTCGAAAGTATTTATTGAGCCAGAAATATATAGCAAATATATCCTTGCTAGGCATTGCATAGTGATACACAATAAATTATAAGTTCTATGTCATAGTACTCAAGTTGCTGTAAGTCAGGTAAAGAAAATATCCCTGCTCCTAGATGGAATTTCTAAGGGTCATAAAAGCTGTATAAAAAAGAGCTAAAGAGGTTTGGAAAAGTTGAGGGTGGTTTGGTATATATGGTATATATGGAAAGAAAAGTTTGACAATAATACGCAGACTGAAGATGTTCTCAACACATTATTGAAGGGCAAAGAGGGCACTATTAGCTTGCATATCTTCCTCTTTCCAGCCCCACTGCACTGCACAGATCTGGAAAAGCATCTCTCTAGCTTGTTAAACACTCACCCCCTAAGTGCAGTCCAAAACAGCAGAGCATTCCATTCTGTACATGAAAAATAGAGCCAGGGAAATATCTAATGGCACAGTTTTATAATATTCCTTTATTGAAACATATAGTCGATATCTGTCATTCATAATATCAATATATATTGCATGAACCATATTCTAGGTGCTTGTGAATGCATATATATACTACATGTGGTCATGTTCTGTATCAGAGCACCACGGCGCTCCACACTGGGGAGGTTACCAACTGGTAGATAGTGAGGAACTGGTACATTCCAGAACCACATGCAAAGCCTGATTTGGGTTTCCTAGAAGAATGTGAGTGAGGTAAAAAAACTCCGAGTGCTGTTGACACTACTAATCACATAATAACAGAGCATAGGACGTTTTAAAGGTGCAGTGCGATACTTGAAAATTGCTTCACAAAAGGCCAATTGTCTCTTTTGGGATTTAGGCCACTGTTTTAACAAGTTTGAGTGGATCTGCATTCCTAGTGCCCTGCCACAGAGTGCTAATCCCACTCCATCACTGAAAGGATATGCACTGTAGAAATTTCTATCAAAATGGGAAGGTACCATGTGTCTGCAGGTTATCTTTATGCAGCTTACTGCACGGCCAAAGGGATGGGGAACTGGTAGATTTCCTAGAAGTCAGGTGTGGAAGGAAAGAAGTGAGGGCCCAAACTGCCAGCTAAGGAGTGTCACAATTTACTGGATGACAACACAAAGGAAAATTAAATATAGGGCATGTGAGGAAGGAAGTCTATACTGTCTCAAATTTCCACCGGGTGTTTAGGGCAGGGAGTGAACAGCTAAGAGCCGTGGTAGGTTATATGTGCCATATAACTGAAGAAGATGCGCTCGTACGTGTCCCAGTCACCTAACTTTTACTTTTGGTTTCATTCCTAGACCTTGCTGAGGGCATCTATTGTAAAGTCGTGGAATATTAGATCTGGAACTGTCCAGTCTTCCCAGCATCATTTATTGAAGAGACAGTCTCTTCCCCATTGTATATTCTTGCCTCCTTTGTTATAGATTAATTGACCATATAAGCATCAGTTTATTTCTGGCTCTCTATTCTAGCCCATTGATCTGTCTGTTTTTGTGCCAGTACTGTACTGTACCATTCCAGTAATCCCACTCCTAGGTATTTACCCACAGAAAACAGAAACACCAATTCAAGATGATATATGCACCCTCACGTTTATAGCAGCATTATTTAAATAGACAAGATATGGAAGCAACCTAAACACCCAGTGAATGGATAAAGAAGATGTGGTGTGTGTATATATATTATATTATTTTAATTACATATTTTTATATAATATATATAATTTTCTATATACTTATATATAATTTATACATGTATAATGGAATATTACTCAGCCATCAGAAAGAATGATACCTTGCCATTTGCAACAACATGAATGGTGCTAGAAGGTATTATGTTAAGTGAAATAAGCCAGTCAGAGAAAGACAAATACCATATGATTGTACTCATATGTGGAATCTAAGAAACAAAACGAACAAAGAAACAAAGAAACAAAAAAATGCAGACTCTAAATACAGAAACCAAACTGGTAGTTGCCAGAGGGAACGTGGGTGGGGGGGATGGGTGAAATAGGTAAAGGAATTAAGAGGTACAAACTTTCAGTTATAAAATTAATATGTCATGGAGATGAAAAGTATAGCAAACAGAATATCGTCAATCATACTGTAAGAACCTCATGCGGTGACAGATAGTGACAACAGTCATTGTGGTGAGCACTGAGTAATGTATGGAATTGTTGAATCAATATGTGTATACCAGAAACAAATACAACATTGTATGTTCATTATACTTTAAAAAAATTAGATCTGGAAGAGGTATTGGCAGTCACCTGGTGCAAAGGGTGGGTAAGTCCTTCGAATGCAACCAGTCCTGTCTTTGTGAGAAATTTGCAAGCTTTCACCATCAATCTGGAGCTTCTCTCTGTGTTCTGTAGCCTCAAAGATGCCATGCTTGTTTCTGTTTTGCGGCCACACCACATAGACGGGGAGAGACTCTGTGAGACATTTCCCCCTCCATAGCCTCTTCCTTCAAAGACCCTCCTAGGAATTGAAGCACTGCTGGATTTCAGCTGTTCCCAAACCTCTTGGGAAGCCTACTGTTTGCTTCTCTTGGGTGGAGGACTCACCGGGGAAGGAGGCAGATCAAGGAACTTTCTTAGGCACTTCACCAGGCAGCTCCTTGCTGACTCTATCTCCTCAGAACATGGAATAATCATCATGGCTAGGGCTGGAAAAACTGGCTCTTCTACCATCAAATACAGTTCCCACATCTATTACTTACAGCATAAACCTCAGCTTTTATAATAGAAGAAAATTCAGGATTTTTTTATTGAAAATACTTACTCTCAAACTATCAGTCCTGCCATAAGTTTTTGAATGCCCAATGTGACACTTAAGAGCTGAGAATTGACTCTTCTTCCGCCCTTCCCTGAGACAGAAAGTCCAGGATGCCTTGACTAGAATGGGAAGACCAGAAATACATTGGTTCATATTTCAAAATCTCAGCTCCGAGAATTTATTGTGTCATACAAAGGGGTACAGTAGATATTCCCTTCTCCTCAATAAAGAGTACAATGGCTCCAGGTGGAAAGGCAAGGAAGGATGAAGTTTGGAAGGACTCAGGCCCCAGGTTGATCACCCTTTTGCCTGCACCCCTTGTCCTGTATTCCCTCTGGATTCGTTTTCCACTGCTGCCTAACAAAGCACCACAAATGTAGCAGCTCGAAACAACAGAAATGTATTATTTCGCTGTTTCCATTGGCTAGGAGTCTGGGTTCAGCTTAGCTGGATCCTTCCCACAGTGTCCCACAAGGGCAAAATCAAGGTAGCAGCCTGGGCTGTGGAGTATTTGGAGCTTGGAGTCCTCTTTCATGCCCAGTGACTACTGACAAGATTCAATTCCTCGTGGCTATAAGACTGAGACTCTCAGCAATTAGAGTTCACCCATCATCCCAGTCATGTGGCCTGCTCCACAATATGGCCGCTTGCTTCTTCAGATCTTGGGTGCTTCACATCCTTCTGACTCCTTCTATCTCTGCCCTTTAGATCCTCTCTTAAACGGCTCCCCTGATTAGGTCAGCCCCACCCAGGATAATCTCCCTGTTGATTACCACAAACTCAACTGTTTAGGGACTTTAATTATACCTGAAAAGACCCTTTCCCTTTGCTACATAACACACTAATTGTTAAAGTTATGATGGTTAATTTTGTGTGTCAGTTTGGACCAAGTGATGCCTAGATAGCTGATAAACATTATTTCTGAATGTGACCTTGGGAATGTTTCTGGAAGAGATTAGCATTGGAATTGGTAAACTAAGTAAAGAAGATTTGCCTTCATCAATGTGGATGGGAATCACCCAATCCATTGAGAGCTTAAATAGAACAACAAGGCAAGGAAAGGTGAAATTCTCTCTTTCTAGAGCTGGGATGTCCATCTTCCCCTGCCTTGGACATCAGAGCTCCTAATTCTCAAGCCTTTGGACTCTGGGACTTCAATCATTGGCATCCTTGGTTCCCAGGCTTTTAGACTTAGACTGAATGATCCGGGCTTTCCTCATTCTCCAGCTTGCAGATGGCAGGTTGTGGGGCTCCTCAGCCTCCTCCATAACCAAGTGAGCCAACGCCAACCATCCATATCTGTATCTACATTATTTACCTATCTGTAATCTACCCTTTTCGTTGTGATTCTCTGGATGCTCTAATGCAGGAGTTGGCTCTCATCATATTCACAGGTCCTGCCCAGGTTCCAGGGAAGGAGATTTACAGGGTGTGTATATCAGGGGCAGAAATCTTGAAGGCTGTCTTAGAATTCTTCTTACCACACCATCCTAAGTCTTCTCCTTTCTGGTGGCACATGAGCTCTGTACTCCATTTTCCTCTCCTCCATATGCACCCCTCCCCTGTCTCAACAGAAGCAGCTGTATAAAGAACTCCCCCTTGGATGACACATAAGTTGTAAGCTGATTCTTCTCTTGGTCATGTATATTCCCTGTCCTAGAGAACTGTGATAAAATGAGAAAAAGTATTTCACTGCATTTGGGGACACCTGTTCTTGAGAATAGAGAAAAGATTGTATTTAGCTAAATGCCCGATTTAGACTTCAAAAGGAAAAAAGGAACTATAGCTTACTTGAGTCCAGGCATGCTAAAGGATAAAATAATTTT